>NC_138724.1:30466344-30693844 GCF_965113295.1 Leuciscus leuciscus
CAAGATTGAATGTGACAAAGAAAATGATTATTGGCAGTCATGTTGCCTCTGTAGCCGGTGTATGCAGGTACATTTCTCATACCCCTTCGTTTGAAGTGTGGTCCCGAAAAATCTTCCTTTCAAGGGCTATCTGGCCCTTCCCCTTACCCCTACCCCTCCAACCAAAAGAGAATTGAGACAGCCCTACCCCTTCACGTGCACACGCAAAACAGAGGGGAAGGGGTAAGTGAAGGGGTAAGGGGTAGAATTGGGATTGGCCCTTAAGCTACAATAAAGCATTTATAAATGTCTTTGCATTTGTTTTCAATAAAAAAAAGAAAAAATGAAACAATAGATTGTTTATGCACTCTCAGGAAAAAAAAGTGAAACAGCCTTTCCATAAGATACATTTTTATACCATATTTACCATATATAATTTTTTTTTTTTTTTTCTGGCTAAACATTAAGGCTATTCTATTGGTTAGGATATTGATATAGGAACTGTTGTTGCTAACAAAGTTTTATGATGTTTCTCCATTTAAACCTCTATAAAAGTTCATATCAGTATCGTCCCTCATAACAAATCTAACTATTAATGTACAGAAAAGTGACTGATCATAAAGATCTTGTGACATGGGGAACAGTAAACCAGAGGTTTAGTAAAGCATATAGTGAGTTTGTTAATGGTTTAGATGAAAATCAGTTTCACGCTCTTTCATTCAGACGTTTGGCTGTTTGGTGCCCTCTGCCGAATTATGCTGTAAATTACACTAGACTAGAAAACCATTAAAGTCAATATGAAATCAAAATGGACAATTCTTGTTTTTTATGGAATATTACAATGTTTATTCTAAATGATTTATCGATGCACATCATTATTGTGTTAATAATCTTGAATCAGAATAAGTTCCTCTTGCAGCATCTCTTATCTTCTCTGATGACGAGGGCGGGGCAACCTGTCACTCACATGAGATCCACCAATTGCAAACCACAACCACAATTCAATCATCCAATCAATTCCACACAGACCCAATCATTTGTTCTTGATTTGGTCTTTATCGATGAGCATAGTCCACCATATGCTGCTGCTTTCTGATATTCATTTTAATATTTGACTTTGTCATTTCTTTGTACAGTGGCTATTTTTCAGTTCTATTGATAAGTTGGATCTTATTTATTTAATTTATCTGTATAATACTATTGGTCTTGTGTGAACTGGTCTTAGGCATTCAAATCCCGGGCTGAAAATGGGCCCCACTCCGGCCCTGGGCAAATGAACCAATAATCAAATAACACGAAGGGTGGGTTTAAAGGGGACCTATTATGGCCCTTTTCACAATATGTAATATAAGTCTCTGGTGTCCCCAGAATGTGTCTGTGAAATTTCAGCTCAAAATACCCCACAGATAATTTATTATAGCTTGTCCAATTTGCCCCTATTTGGGTGTGAGCAAAAACAACGTTTCAGGTGTGTCTCTTTAAATGCAAATGAGCTGCTGCTCCCCGCCTTTCCATAAGAGGGTGTGGCCTTTACAGCGCGTGCAGATCCTAAGACAGTAATAAATCAGAAGCAATATGACTGACAACATGACTAAAGGTGTTCAGCCCAATATGTATGTATGAACCTGAGTCGAACACTCTGATGAAGGAGAGACATCTTTGAGAATGAACCATTGATGCTTTTGTAACAACACTATGCAGCTCTGGTGAGTCTGTCCAACATCCCTCGTGTTACTGATATGTGTCGCTGTGCTGGTCTGTGCAAAACAGTTCGGTAACACTTTCAGAATCTGCAGATGTTATAATGCATTTTAACTTTGGTTAAAATGATATATGGATAGATATAAAGTATTATAATGTACATTATAAATACTTTTAATAAGAGTTACCGTTAGTTAAAAAAAAACATTCAGTTATGAATTATAATATATAGACCACTGATTCTTAAAGTGTGGTACGCAGGCTCCCTCTAGTGGTACGCAGAGGAATCACTGAATTTCGCATGTACAATCACACCGACACTCACAACCAGTGCAGTGTCATAGAATATCTCTGAACAGGTTCACCCTCACTTTTAGGGGGAAACAAACAGTATCGGATCAGTAAGGAACTGGACTAACCTTTCAACCAAAGCCATACAGAGAGAACATGTCAAAGAGTTGTTGTGTGGTTGGGTGCACTAATAACGTTTGTAAAAACCCAGATTTGAAATTCATTCCTTTGCCTTGTAAAAAGAAAACATACAAGTTTTTCGTACTTCAAAAACGAAGTAAAATCATTCACTGGTTTACCTGGTGACTCGATGAGGTACGTGTAAATGTCCGGATAAGACACCTCTGGCCACTGGGTGGGGTTGTTACACCAATTTGACGCTGGGAGAATGAAGGGACGTTTTTAAATTCACCAAATTAACTTTGCTGATGTATCTTTCACGCTCTATGGCAGGCAGGGTGGACATATAATTACTTGACATTTTTGATCTGAGTGATTTCTTAAGTTATTCACGCCTGCCGGCTGTGTACGAAAGTTGTTTTGTGCCGCTATTTTGTATTGAAGTCTATGGGAAGTCTAGTTTGTTTTCCCCTAAAAAGGGGCGGTGACTAAATTGACAGTTAAGTTCCCGGATGTGCCGGTGTGGTGAACAAATGAGTCCTACTGAAGAGATGAGTCCGAGCTTTGGACCCAAGCAATCCGATTGATTCAAAGCACGTTTTATGGGTAATCGCTTTAGTGCCTGGTTACAAATCATACAAAATCACTTTATTATAGAAGACGTCTACTACGTTATAACGAGTCATTAATGTATTTTAACTTCTACGTTTCATAAACTAGCATTTAACCAAAGCTATAAATTGTGAAATTAAACATTTCTCGTTGTTAGTGTGTTTATTTTTTGTTAGCTTAGATAGTAGCATAGCATACAGCTATAACGTTATCCAATGATCGTGCTAGCTGAGCATTACCTGAGCTTATACTGCCCTGATACTGCCTTACCGTATTCACAGCAATTCGTAATGCAATTATAATTGTCACTTTTAAAAAATTAAAATAACCATAAAATATTGTTTATTTGTGTATATTACTATTTTTCTTATTAACAGTTTAGACAGCTCACGTTAGCTACAAGTTATTGCAAGAACAGATTTAGATCTGGCATACTAATGGGGTCCTAAGCTCGGACTCATCTCTTCAATAGGACTCATTTGTTCACCACACCGGTAGTACGTATGTGAGTAAAACCATAGACATAATATATAGATAGATGCCCTATCGACCGCTACTGCCTACTGGCGCGGACGAGCCGTAGGGCCGCCATCTTAGACCGGTCACCCGCTCCACTCAGTGTAATCTGTTTGGCAGGTGCAATGAGCTGTCAGCGCATTTAATTAATCATACCTCACTGAATAACCGAACTAATTTTCATCCGAGGTTTTTTTTTTCTTTTCTGCAAAGGTCATACATGTAGATATGATACAGGACACATGGTTCGGCATATTATAATATTCATAGTGGGCTTAACAGTAATAGAATATTCTGATATATGAGATAAAGTGACCAGACGTCCGAGATCAAAACTGGGAACATAATCCCCGAAAAGGGGGAAAAAACTGACATTTTGGCTATCAATCTGATTAAAAAACCTAATGTTGTGTCTTCAAAAACAAAACGGGGACCGAGGTAGTTTCATTTCTGTATTTCTGTAGCCAGGGACAGGCAAGCAAAAATGGGGACTGTTCCCTGAAATTAACAGTAAAAACTTAACATTTAAGTAAAATACATTTTCATTTAATCTTTATTTAAGTAAATATTTAATTTCACTTTTAGGTGCAATACATTTTCATTTAATCTTTATTTACGTTTTTTATTTAGCTGTAAGGAGCACAGTGCAGTGTTAATGTTCAAACTGGGGTTTTATACTGTATAAAAAGGGGCTGACAATAATAAATATTCTTATTAGAAATAAAACTGCCTCATTTTTGAGCTATGCATAGCTATAGCTGAATAGTTAGGCCCACTACACTACTATATTTTAATATTGGTCATTATGGTGGTACTTGAAGAGCCAAATATTTTCTGAGGTGGTACTTGGTGTAAAAAGTTTGAAAACCACTGCCTTAGATTAAACAGACCGTTATCATTCGTTGGTGTGGACACAAATAATCATCATTATAGTTATCGTGCTTGGTGTGAACATGCCTTTATGCTGCAGCCCTGACCGAGCCACACCAACCTAGTAGAGATTAAGGACCTTCTCAAACTTATATGCACATTGCTGGAACAGTAGAGTAAAACAGATACATACAGTATATTTAAAAATATACATAATAATAACACAGTTTGTATTATTCTAGAGCAATATTAGATTATAGAATTGTTGACAAAATGAGATCATTAATTATCACAATGTGGAAAATACAGGGTATTAATTCATCCAGTTTTGGTAACAAAACCCAAACCTTAGATTAAAAAAACAAACATATATCAGACATGGACATAATAATATTGCAGAAAACTTTGCGCAGAACTGATGAAGTCACCGTTTGTCCCTCAGGATACTGTGAAACATCTCTATCCTCCAGAAAGCACAGAAGAATCACACTTGGGAGAGATTCAGGGGGAATCATAATCTGGCACAAACAAGAAATTGATAAAAACATCCAAAGAGTTAAAAAAGAAGAATCACACATCTTATTCAAACAACAAAAGATGTGATCTTATGTGCTCTTTATATTCCTCCCTCTGAATCTCCATATTATAATGAAAACATCTTTGAATCTCTCCACAGTCAAATCAACCACTTCCAGGCCCAGCGACGTGTGTTGATCTGTGGGGATCTCAACGCCAGAACAGGATCCCTTCCTGACAACACCACAGATAATGGGAATAACTATATTTCTGGACAGAGCTTCCCACAAAACATTGTAAACCTCCCAAGGTATAACTATATGATTCCCAAGTGAATAAAAACGGGAGGCTTCTACTTGAGCTCTGTCAAAGCCTCGGTCTGTACCTCGTCAACGGCAGGGCGAGAGGAGACTCTCTAGAGATACACCTACACTTCAGTTCATGGTTGCTCAACACTGACTACATGATCACAGACTTAAATCTATTCTCTTTCAGAGCATTCACGGTCAAACCACTAACACCCCTATCAGATCACAGCCAAATTACTGTGTATCTAAAAAGGACAACAAATACAAACATAAATTCACAACCGAATCGAAAAATCGAAATACTTTGCCCAAACTTCATAAAATTAAACAATAAAACAAAACATTTATTAGGTGAAAAAAGAGACTGTATCCTACTAGCAGCAAGATATATTGATGCCTGTCACAAAAAGAGGCAGGAGTCGACTAATCAGTGATGCGCACATACACTCGTGCACACACACTCGCACGTACGCACACAAACAAACATTCACTGAATTCAAAATTGTTCATAGAATTCTGAAATGTTGATTAATTGTTCTACTTACCTTTTTTATTTTTTATTTTTATCTATGTATATGTATGATGATTGGAAATGCTTTCCCAGTAAACAATTACTGTCTTTCAACGTTGAAATATGGTTGAAAATAAGTCGGTCCGCCTTGGACTGGTTTACGACGTGATTTCAACTAAGTAGTTTCGGCCGGACTGTTTGACTACGTGTTTTCAACTGATAATCTAAGACAGCTAGGATAGTCTGTTATACATGCTAAAACAATGGAAAAAAAACAATCAAACCATGTTCATTATTATCTCAAAAAATTAAAGAGTGTATACATATTCCGCCAAAGTTATAAAAAAAAAATATACGTGCAATGAGGTTCACACTTGGAAATAATTACCACACCCCAGCTGGCGGCGGTAATGCACCATTAAAGCAGAGAATGTCTAATATGGCGAGAAGTTTCACTCTCAGTAAACTTCCGGCTTCTGAACTGGTTGCAGTTCCACTCTGATTCCATATGAGGGCGCTCACAGGACGAGTGCAGAATGAATGGAGGTCTATGGAGATATTGCCCTCAAAATCCACTTTTCTCAGGATATAATTTTTTGTCGAGTAATTTGAATGTTGTTTTCGAAAGGGGATGCAAAGAAATTACACATTGCTGGGTGTTAGATTTTTTTGAGTCACTTATTTGCTTTAAAAAGTATTTTAAAGTGTCAATGACGTCATACACATCGTACGACCAGAGATACTGCTTTACGGCGATCCTTCAGTCACTTTGGTGCTTTCGCGCTCTGCACTTTCTTTTCTCTCGAGGCATCGACAACACAGCTGTCACAGGGAAATACACGTGCTAGAAGAGTTTTTGTTTTGTTTGTTTCTGGTCCCGCTTCGGATGCCACGATGCCATCAAGCTGTATCTCTGGTCGTAATCAGTCCTTCACTGACCAATCAGCGTTCATTAGCAGAATGCTAGCGTGTTACGGGCAACAACAACTCAGCCTGTAAGAAATCGAAAGGACATAAGTACTCGTTCATTCAACTTTCGACCTATAACCCATGTTGAACTTGCAAAACCTACAATCAAATCTGAGATTTCTCAACGGCAATCGGGTGAAAGAGACAAATTTAGCCGTCTAGCCCCATTGACTCCCATTCATTTTGCACTCATGGCGAGCGCCCCCCAGTGGAACTCTGGTGGAACTACAACCAAAATTCGGTACAATAGGACTTATTAGGGAGTGGGCAGGCTCTCCGTAGACGGGCTCTGATTAAAGTTAGTTGGCAACCGCCATAAAACTGAAAGAAGAATGAGGCGCACGCGCGAACATGCATGCAGCAGAGGAAGCGCGCGCTCTATATTTTTTCACCCATCAAGCCAATCGCCAGAGCTCTTCACGGCGGAAAGCGAAAACGTCGTAAGCAGCTGTGTAAAGTAAGTAGCTATGACAAAATAATTAGCTATGATGGCAAAATAAGTGTAACATTATAAACGTTTACTTCAAACAAACCGATGGACAGTTAGCTATTTGTGTGAAATTCCCAAAATGCGGATATTAGGCCATTAAGGTTTAACTGTTTGTGATTTATTTTTAGTTATGTTACAGCGTAGATAGCCAGATTAATTAATTTCAGTTTTGTTTAGGCTATTTCTAAACTTGCGCTTACCTCAGCTAGCTAGCCTGCCTAGCTGACACAATTTTGCACGTGGTCCGTTTTGTGTTTTTTCTTCTAGTTAGTAAGCACGAAGCCCCATTGTTAGCTATATGGTAAAGTTCGAGATTGAGAATATCCTGGGCAGTCCTTGAGAGAATACACTATTTAAATTGTAAGCATCACGATATCTGCACATAAATGTACCTCCTATAATTATTGGGAAGTTGATTAACCAATTTCTGTGTTTTGGATTCTTTCAATCACTATTAAGCTTTTTGTTTATATGTTTAAAAATCAAATCAATTTAAAAAATCTATAATGTCAACATACAATTATATTAATGTTGCAGATATGACATACTTAAGAAGTTGGAGAAAAAGAGACCAATGTGTCTGGCCACGCCTAAGAGGGGAGAGCCTCACAAAGGCTGTGAAACTTGCAATGAAACCCAAGAAAGAGTGGAAAATCTTTAAAGTAAAGCTTCTCTACACAACAGGTATTTATTTAATGTTTAACCCTAATAAATATATGCGATACATAATATTTAATGTCTCACTATAAGTTTTGCGCTTTATCAACAAAATGAAGGAAAACAGATTTTTATTGCAAAAGAAAAATATTTGATAGTGTTTAGAATATCTGTGGATTCTATCAACTTTTCTATTTTTATACAATGTTATAACATGTATAAATGTTTTATAAATTATGCTCATGTTTATTCTGTTTATGTCCCTTTCACACAGTAAACCCGGTAAATTACTGTCAAATTACAAGTACAACTTTTCCACTAAACACAGAAAGGTGCTGTTCAAACACGCAATGGCATTCTGTCTTTTTACCAGTAAGATATCATTCACACATCAGTACCAGAATACTAGTAGCCTCTGATGTCAAATGTTTGAAATGACCTTTAAAGTGTTAGTTCACCCAAAAATTAAAACGATTTCATTGATTCCCTAATGTCGTTCTGAACCCGTAAGACCTTTGTTAAGTTTTGGAACACAAATGAGGATATTTTTGATGAAATCCGAGAGGTTTCTGAACCATCCATATGCAGCAACATTATTGCAACTTTCAATGCCCAGAAAGGTAGTAAAGAATTTGTTAAAATAGTCCATGTGACTACAGTGGTTCAACTTTAATGTTATGAAGCGACAAGAATACTTTTTGTGTGCAATTTTGGGATTATTACATAGCAGTCTACAGGTGGTCAGAAACCTCTCAGATTTTTATCAAAAAAATCTTCATTTGTGATGAAAGATGAATGAAGGTCTTACAGGTTTGGAACGACATAACAGTCAGTAATTAATGGCATAATTTTAATTTGTGGGTGAACTATCCCTTTAAACACTGAACCGCTTTTTTCATCCACCTGGATGAGAAGTGCTTTAGTTTCATCTGTCCAAGTTGACAACATTATTTTAATGTTAACGTTTATTTACCGGTAGTTTACCAGTAAAGAATGTATGTGTGAAAGGGACTATTTAGACTATGTGGTTGTCATTTAGTCTTGCATGTGTTTTAGACAACTATGATGATGCCAGGAAAAAGCTCCCTGAAGCAGAACTCTTCTCTGACATTCAATCTGATACAGAGAATGGGGCTAAAAAACCTAGACGAATTATGTAAGCAAACATTTCTCTTTTCCAACATGAGTTTTTTATTGTTATGAGTTTTATTTTATTGTTATTATTATTATTATGTTTTTTAAATTTAGCAAATATCTCTCTCAGTATATGGCAGTAGTAACCTTGTGTCAATTTCAATTTTTCTATGAAAGGAAGAGCTTTAGACTTCAAAACTTTAAACTTTTGAGTGACAGTGATGATGATGATAATGAAGGGCAAAATTTGAAAGGCCTGGAACCACCGCCTCGTATTAAGCCACCAGCATTTCAAACATTTAGTCAGTCAACTCAAAGCCCCTCTTCAGCAAGACAGCAGCCTCCTCTCTGCCAGACAGCTAGTCAGCCACCAGCAAGTGACCAATTTCCTTTATACCAACCAGCATGGAGCCAACCACCTCTCCAACAGCCAGCAAGTCAGCCATCAGCAAGTGACCAATCCCCGTTCTACAATCCAGCTAGTCAGCCATCAGCAAGTGACCAATCCCCGTTCTACAAGCCAGCTAGTCAGCCATCAGCAAGTGACCAATCCCCGTTCTACAAGCCAGCTAGTCAGCCACCAGCAAGTGACAAATCCCCGTTCTACAATCCAGCTAGTCAGCCACCATCAAGTGACCAATCCGCGCTCTACAATCCAGCTAGTCAGCCATCAGCAAGTGACCAATCCCCGTTCTACAAGCCAGCTAGTCAGCCACCAGCAAGTGACCAATCCCCGTTCTACAATCCAGCTAGTCAGCCACCATCAAGTGACCAATCCGCGCTCTACAATCCAGCTAGTCAGCCACCATCAAGTGACCAATCCGCGCTCTACAATCCAGCTAGTCAGCCATCAGCAAGTGACCAATCCCCGTTCTACAAGCCAGCTAGTCAGCCACCAGCAAGTGACAAATCCCCGTTCTACAATCCAGCTAGTCAGCCACCATCAAGTGACCAATCCGCGCTCTACAATCCAGCTAGTCAGCCACCAGCAAGTGACCAATCCCCGTTCTACAAGCCAGCTAGTCAGCCACCAGCAAGTGACCAATCCCCATTCTACGTCAGCCACCAGCAAGTGACCAATCCCCGTTCTACAAGCCAGCTAGTCAGCAGCCAGCATGGAGCCAACCACCTCTCCAACAGCTAGCTAGTCAGCCACTGCCAAATCACCAACCATCTCTCTTCCAGCAAAATAGCCAGCCAAGTTTAGATTACTTGCAGCCAGCAGGCTCAGAATCTGGCATAAGGAGAAACCAACCACTACAAAGTATGTTACAATTGTGCAGCTTTAAAGATAACACAGGTTTAATACTCTTGATTAAAGGATTAGTTCACCCCAAAATGAAAATTTCCTAATAATTTATTCACCCCAATGCCATCCAAGATATCCATGTCTTTCTTTCTTCAGTGGAAAGAGAAACGGCTTTGCTCGATCCCAGCTAAGGACGAGGGGGTTTTCTAGCGAAACAATCTGTAATTTTATATATATTAAAAAAATGATAATTTAGATACTTTTTAACTACAATAGTTCAGATTGAGCTGACCAGGAACAAACCAGGAACTACGTCATCACGATCAACGGCGCAGGCGGAAATACCCATATATGGAAGTACCGTTTGTAAACAGAGGGCGGTACTTCCGCCTGCGCCGTTGATCGTGATGACGTAGTTCCTGGCTTGTTCCTGGTCAGCTCAATCTGAACTATTGTAGTTAAAAAGTATCTAAATTATCATTTTTTTATATATATATAAAATGACAGATTGTTTCGCTAGAAAACCCCCTCGTCCTTAGCTGGGATCGAGCAAAGCCCGTTGAAGCATTTCAAAGACCTTTGAAACTGCATTGATTTGGACTTCAAAACGATGGTAACCATTGAAGTCCATTCTGTGAAGAAAAATCCAGAAATGTTTTCCTCAAAAAACATAATTTCTCTTCCACTGAAGAAAGAAAGACATGGATATCTTGGATGGCATTGGGGTGAGTAAATTATTTAGAAATTTTCATTTTGAGGTGAACTAATCCTTTAATATCTACGATAAATGGTTGTAGAGATGAATGTTCTTTGGACATATGACATTTAGAAAATAATCTATTAAATAATCTAAACTGTTCTGGGGAATATATCAAGTCCTAATGCAACACATTTACTTGATTAATGTGTCGGTCAGCTAATTTGCATGTTAATTTCTTTCAGTTTTGCTAAGAGAGATATTGACAAAACATGCTTTTAGACCAGCAAAATACAATTATGAGAATTCTACAGTCAACACATCGCCCAAGGTCTGATGTCCATGATGGGGCCAAGTTCAGAGATCGTCTTCCTGTCAAAGATGTAGAGTCTCTCCAGTGCCTGGAGGCTGAGCTGAAGATGAACCCTGATTCTAAATCAGAATTGGTAAGAAATAAAATATAGCCTAGTAGTTCGAAACAGTAAAGAAATAAAAAAATAAAATACTTCATAGTCTTCCCTGCATGAACTAAATATAAATCTGTTCTTATTAAAGCTATAACGGTGCATTCACACGGGGCGTAGCGCTAACGTTTTTTCCCCCATTTACTTTGAATGGCTGATGTCATGCGTTGCCGAACTGAATTTTGGGTTCCGTTGTGTCGCTTCACTGGCATTGCTTGCGGCAGAAGTTGAAACTTTTCAAGCGCCAATGAAGGCGTCAGCCAATCAGATCACCTTTATGCAAATATCCTAGCGCGTTGCAGTCCAGTCTGAAAGTAATGTGATTGGCTGTTGTCACTATGACAATTGTCAACACCAAGCTTCAGACATCCATCAAGCATTGACGCTGACGCTACGCGTGAATGCAGTGTAATAGTTATTCAGTCAAGAGCAGTAAGTTATTTTCTCTTTTGTTTGATTAGCTTTAATGGCACAGAGAGCAATAAGTATATTAGGCTGCTAATTATAGTGATCATACTAATAAACATCTAGTTTACACCCAACTGTTTATGTTCACTTCAGACACAACCAACTGTTTGCATGAATACTACACACGATAGTCATTTTGTCAAAAGAAAGATAACTGATTTTTTTTGTGTGTGTGCACTTTAGCTGTGTCAGCATGTGCACCACATTAAGTTATTTTTCTTGACTTCTTGTGCTTAAAGGGACAGTTCACCCAAAAATGAAAATTAGCCCATGATTTACTCACCTTCAAGTCATTCTAGGTGTATATGACATTCTTCTTTCAGACAAACACAAAGTTATATTGAAAAATGTCCAGGCTCTTCCAAGCTTTATAATGGCAGTGAATGGCTGTTTCTGTCCAGTGCATCCATCCGTGATTAAAGTAATCCTCATGGCTCTGAGGGGTTAATAAAAGCCTTCTGAAGCGAAACCATGAGTTTGTGTAAGAAAAATATCCACCTTACACAAACACTTCGCTTCAGAAGGCTTTTATTAACCCCCCAGAGCCATGAGGATTACTTTAATCACGGATGGATGCACTTTTATGGACAGTTTTTTATTATAACTCCGATTGTATTGGTCTGAAAGAAGAAAGTCATATACACATAGGATGGCTTGAGGTTGAGGAAATCATGGGCTAATTTAAATTTTTGGGTGAACTATCCCTTTAACTCTTTTTAACGTCAAGGTGTCCGGCACATTATTCTCTCGTACATGCGTTTCATTGCTAAAGTTTCAATATTGCTGTGCTACGCGTATTGTTTAACATGATATAGCAACATTTCTAATGATAATTTACTCTCAGATCATATACTATTGCTAATATTATACTACTAGTGCAAATTGCCAGTGCAAAATCAGTTTTTGTGTGTGTTTTTAGTAATTGTTGTTGGTTTGGTGTGTTTGAGTGCTCATTGTTACAATAACACAGCAAAAGTTCAGTGACATTTTTATTTGTGCATGGTAGAAAGCAAATACTGATTCTGACATAATGACATACAATAAATATGGATTCAGGCAGCAGGCTACACAGTGAACTGTATTGGCAAAAGCCAATGTCTGATTCTTTTACCAATATATTTAATGATTTGCATTTCCAATCCAAACAACGTCAAACTTGGCACTGCACTTACTTGTGCCCGTAGCAAGACACCTGTCAAGCTTGATATCCATCGGACGTTCCTGTAATTTATATATAGATAGATGGTATATATTTTCATACTGCCCAGCCTTAACGTGCGGTATGGGTTGGGCAATGACAAGAATTTCCATATTACAAACCTAGAAAATGTTTTCAGATGGAGTATGTGATAGTTTATAGTTAATTTTTGAATATAAAAGCATTTTCATTTTAGGGTGGTCTATTTAAATGCCTATTTTAACCACTTACACACTGTTTTTTTTTTTTCTGAGACTACCTTTCTGGGTCTGGTTGGTGGCTCTGACCTGAAAGACACCGTGTGGAGAGTGCTGAAAGCCACTTTTACAACTGCTGTGGCACGTGTTATGAATTGGAGAGGAGTCAATGGGAAGATTGGTGTCCAACGCCTGGTCGTAAAGGAAGTTGTCATTGGTAAGAACCTTTTTTAGAAGTCATTTTTATTTGTATAGCACTTTGCACAATACACAACTTTTCAAAACCGCTTTACAGAACATCATATTGTAATTTCTGTTATCTCTTTAAAAGTTAGTCACAAATTCATGGTTTGGTGCTTAAATCCCCTAAACAGCTTTTCTCTTAAATTGATTCATTTTCTGCCATGTGTTTTACTTGATCTGTACAATCTGGCAACCCTGTGCATGGTAGGGTTCATTTTGTTAATGAAATCAACACATTTTTCAAACGTCATTCCAATTTGACAGATAATACATTTTCTTGTCCCTAACAATCAACATAATACAGGATAAACATTATGAGATAAACTAGAACATAATAAACATTATGAGTTCTAGCTTTCCTGTAGCTCAAATCAATGCCAAGCAGTGTTGTTTTCGTCAACGATGACGATAACGAAATGATTTCGTTGACGCACCTTTTTTTTATGACGATAACGCGACGATGACTAGCTAAAAATGTCTCTAAGGTGACTAAAACATGACGAGACGTTTTCGAGTTTTCGTTGACGAGACGAGACGGCTAATTTCTCCCCCTGTTTGTCTATGATCAGCGTAGCGTTTTTAACATCTTGGAACATCATCAGAGAATGCCCTTTTAATTGGTCGTTTCGCATTGTGAGTCACGTATCGTAGCAACGATGACGACAAGTGACAACAGCGGGAAATGTAAAAATGACTACCTCCGAGCAGCCGGCGAAAAAGAAAAGAGCACAGAAATGTAAAAACTGGAATGCGTGAGGGACAATGAATACAAGGCCAATTGTACCATATGCCGTCGCGTTTTTTCTGTTTGTCACGGCGGAGTGTGTGATATTAAGCAGCACGCATCAGGAGATAATCTAATAATTCTATTGAATAAATTCGCACACAAGGCTACAGAAAACTGTTGTGTTTATTTTTCTTCAAATGCAGTCTAAGCCGGTGAGTTTTGAATGTTATATGTTGTATAAGTTAAAAATAAAACGTATTATAAACTAAACAAATCCATGGTTCATTGTTGGCAAAATGATCATGATAGCCTTTATATTTCACATCTATGTGGTTCAGTCTTGTAACTTATAACGTTATTAGGCCTAACGTTACTTTTCTATTCTATAAATATATAGGCTAGGCCTAATACGTTGTATTATAATATGCTATAAGGTATGAAATATATTTATCTAAATGTATCAATTAGTTTCCACAATATTCACCAGAAGTCATCATTTCAGGGGTTATTTTTCAAAAAAATAAAAAAATGTTATGAATTGCAACACTTGCTACAACCTGTCAAACCTAAGCCCATGTCCAATACTTTTTAACCTAAATTAATTTTTTAAAGACTAAGTTACTGTTTTTTTTGTTGTTTTTTTACTAAAATTGACTAAAACTTGACTAAAACCTTTTTGCGTTTTCGTCGACTAAAACTTGACTAAAACTATCAAGTTTATAAGTGACTAAAATGTGACTAAAACTAAAAAGCATTTTCGTCCAAAAGACTAAGACTAAGACTAAAACTAAAAGGGCTGCCAAAAACAACACTGATGCCAAGGTCATGGGTTCGATTCCCAGGGAAAGCAAGAACTGATAATGTAAAAATGTGCACCTTGAAATGCAATGTAAGTCGCTTTGGATAAAAGTTTCTGCTAAATGCATAAATGTAATTAACAATACAAATAATCAATGTATGAGTCAAACTCCCTAAGATTGCCGAAAGTTTCTTTTCCAAGCATCATTTTATTATATCTAGGGCTGTGACGGTATGGGATTTTTTCTTACCGCGGTTAAGAAGCAACAAATCTCGCGGTTTGGCGGTTAACCGACCCCCCACCCACCCCCCCCAAAAAAAAATAAATAAATCACCCGCGGCCGCGTCACACACTGCAGACGCGATCAAGAACGCATGTAGCTTGTAAATGACAATGGAAATGAATAACATAAAGCAGTATTCTTTATTAACAAATAAACAAATTAACATTTATATTAAATTGTAAATATTAATAATTAACTATTAAGGCCGGCGAGACACTGGCTGCGTGGTGTGAGTGTGGCGTTTCTGTTGCGTGCCAGCTACGTGGCTTTTTTTATGTCTTTGCACACCAGAAACAGCGCTGCTGCTGCTAGGTGGTTCAAGGTTCAAAGGTTTTATTTGTCACATACTCATACAAGATGCGCAGTGAAATGTTTTTGTGACACGCACTGTACTTCTGTGCTCAATTATAATAAAAAATAAATACAATGTAACTAAAAAAATAAAATACAATAGAAACAATAAATACAATAAAGTACAATAGCAATTTTAGCGGAAGTTTATAATTAAATTAATATTAAGTTATAATTAAGTTATGATTATGACTCATATACAATAGTAATGAAATCAATGTATAATAACAATGGCTGTTTTTAAAAGTGTTGAAAGTGTATTAAAAGTTTAAAAAGTTCAGAATGCAGAGTTCAGGGCTCTGATTGCTGCAGGGAAAAAACTGTTCCTCATCCTCTCTGTACGTGTTTTGTGGCAGCGCAGGCGTCTGCCTGACCTGAGGGTTACAAACAGTTTGTTACAAGGGTGATGGGGATCCTCGATAATCCTTCTGGCCCTGTTGATACAGCGTATGGTGTATAAGTCCTGCAGAGGGGGAAGTGTGGTACCCATGATCCGCTCAGCGGTCTTCACTACCCTCTGCAGGGCTCGCCGGTCCCTACAGGAGCTGCTACCGTACCAAACAGATATAGCTCCAGTCAATATACTCTGTACAGCAGCAGAGTAGAAGGAAATCAGGATCCGTTGGGAGACATTGAATCTCCTGAGCTGTCTGAGGTGATAAAGGCGCTGTCTTGCCTTTCTCACCACAGTGTCCGTGTGTACAGTCCATGATAAATCCTCGGAAATGTGTACTCCGAGGTATTTAAAACTACTCACCCTTTCCACTGGTGTCCCATCTATCAGGAGAGGGGTGTAGGTCCTGCAACGTTGTGGGCAGAAATCCACCACCATCTCCTTGGTCTTCTTCCCATTAAGCAGTAAGCTGTTGTCCTTACTCCACATTATCAGGTCTAACACCTCCTGTAAATAGGCCCGTTCGTCGTTGTTAGTGATCGGGCCCACCACAACCATGTCGTCCGCAAACTTCACGATGGTGTTGGAGTTGTGCCTGGCGACACAGTCGTGGGTGTACAGGGAGTACAATAACGGACTCAGCACACAGCCCTGAGGGACCCCAGTGTTGAGGACAAGAGGTTGTGATGTATGCCCTCCCGCTCTGACGACCTGAGGCCTGGCAGTCAGGAAGTCCAGGATCCAAGCACACATTGATTGGTTCAGGCCCAGGTCATACAGTTTAGTAGCCAGCCTGCTGGGGACTACAGTGTTAAAAGCTGAACTGTAGTCTATAAACAGTAGTCTGACATAGCCCCCTCCTACGATGTCAAGGTGGGAGAGGGTGGCGTGCATGACCTGTGAAATGGCATCATCTGTTGATCTGTTGGAGCGGTAAGCGAACTGCAGTGGGTCTAAGGTGCTTTGAAGAGAGGAGCAGATGTGGTTCTTTATCAACCTCTCAAAGCACTTCATAACCACCGAGGTCAGTGCTACGGGACGGTAGTCGTTCATACCGGCTGGGGAGGCGTTCTTGGGCACAGGGACGATGGTGGACATCTTGAAGCATGTGGGGACTATAGATTGTGTAAGAGAGAGATTAAATATAATGGTGAACACTGGAGCCAGAAGGTCAGCGCAGGTCCTGATGACTCGTCCTGAGATCCTATCCGGGCCAGCCGCCTTTCTGGTGTTCACCTTTTTCAGCTCCCTTCTCACGTCGTGCTCAGAAAAAACGGGGCTGAGTCCTGCCTCACTGGTAGAGCTCCTTCTATCTGCATTGGACAGTGCAGCGTTAGAATGGCCAGCGTTAGCATTTATAGGTTCGAAACGTGCATAGAAGGAGTTCAGTTCGTTCGCCAGCGTCGCATCTGCACTCACCATACAGGGGCGAACCCCCTTGTAGTCCGTAATTTCATGTAATCCCTGCCATATGCTTCGTGTGTCCTTTTTATCGAATTGTGCTTCCATCTTGTCCGTGTAGCGTCGCTTAGCATCCGCTATATCCCGCCTCAGTTTGTAACATGCAGCCTTGTATTCCGTCATATCACCCGATAACAGTCCAGCGTTGTAAGTGGTGGTGCGCTCTTTCAGTGCAGCACGGATGGATCTGTCGACCCACGGTTTTTGGTTCGGAAAAGACTTCACCATCGCCGTTGGTATAACATCATCTATCAGTGTGGCCACAAAGCTCATAACCACATCTGTAAACACACTGACGTCATTGTCTGCACTCACCCGGAACATCTCCCAGTCTACGTCACTCAGCGCGTCACGTAGCGTCTCCTCTGATTCGGCTGTCCAGCGTCTAACCTCTCGCGTCACTACCGGCTCTCGTATCATTCTCTGTTTATATTCCGGGATCAGAAAAATTGCATTATGATCAGATTTCCCGAAAGCTGGGACAGGAATGGATTTGTACCCTTTTTTAAAAGGTGAGTAGCAGTGATCTAATGTCTTATCATTCCTGGTAGTACACTTAATATGTTGGAAAAAGTTTGGCAGAACTTTTTTTAAATTTGCCTTATTAAAATCCCCTGCCACAATAAGTGCAGCATCTGGGTGTCTTGACTGTAGTCCAATTGTCACGTTGTGTAACACCGACAAAGCTTTGTCGGTGTCAGCTTGTGGTGGAATGTATACAGCCGTGGAAATGACTGAGGTAAACTCACGAGGAAGGAAAAAAGGGCGACACATAATCGTCAGGTGTTCCAGGTGAGGCGAGCAGGAACTCGAAAGGATTTTGGTCTCCTTTGGATTACACCATTTGTTATTAATCATAAAACAGACTCCTCCCCCTCTTATTTTACCGGACTCTTCTGTTCTGTCCATACGAAAGACAGAGAAGTGCTCGGCTGGAGTAACCGCTATATCGGGTACGAGGGGAGTCAGCCATGTCTCCGTCAGGCAAAGGATATTACAGTCCCTTATGTCCCGCTGGAACATTATCCTGGCTCTGAAGTCATCCAGCTTATTTTCCAGAGATTGGACGTTTGCGAGCAGGATACTGGGCAAAGGTGGTCGATGAGCCTGAGACCGTAGCCTGTTCAGTACACCCCCGCGACGTCCTCTGTGCTTCCTTCTAAACCTCCATCGGGTCTCACCGCTGTTGTTGCCCGGGTTGTTGTCTTCGTCCCTCAATATCTCCACAGGCCACGACAAAGATTTGGGTATAAGGTCAGAAAAACTGTTTGTTTGCAGCATTCTGATGCGAAAAAGTGCATCTCGGTCATAGTGTAACATGCCGACTCTAATAAAACCAAAAACTGGTACAAAAAAACAAAACAAATAAATAAAAATAAATCTAAAAGTCACAGTCATACGAGAGCAGTCACTGCGGCGTCTGAACTCAGTCGCGCCATTAACATAGGTGACATATAAGCCTCATTGTCATTGGTGATATATTCGACATATGGGGAGAGAGTTGTGGAAGGCCTATACTTAATGTTAAACATAAATATATAACAGCAAAGACATCGTCGGCAGTATTGATGGCAAAATAGGCTACAGAATATTTCGTTCTGTATTGACAGGTGCAATATTTGAAAATCGATAATATTTTTTTTAATTAGCCTACATTTATATCTGCATTTATGTCAAAACCTAAACTTTCAAACATCAAAATGTAATTTATTAATATGTATTCATGTCAAAATGACATACAAACATTTTTTTTCCTATTCTATTTTGCCAGGAAACGCTTCCAACAGGCTTGCGTGTCGCGTGAAAGATAGGCGTCGGTTCTATTTCTAGCATGCACGCTTTTTTCCGCGCGGCTCGTGCCGCAACTGAGACGCGCGTCTCACGCAGGCAGTGTGCAAGCTCTAACCTGTTAACATGGGAGCCGAAATAAAAACGGACACGCCACGCAGCTAGTGTCGCCGACCTAAGGTAGGTGTGCTGCACTTAAGTCCAGCAAACGCCACAGGATGGTTAATTTTCTAAGATGTGGTCTTAAGTTAGTGGTATTTCCTCGCGAGACGGATACTTTTGTGCGACAAATACGGCATATTGCCTTGTCCAAATTCACCGGCTTCCCCTTAATTGTCACCTGCCTCAAAGGCGACACAGTATTTGGCTTAGACACTAGATTCGTGGCTATTTTTTAAATCATTCGGCTAGCGCCGTCAACTGTTATCGCCTATACCACATGAGAGAGATCGCTACTTGCAATTAAAATCTAACTCCAACTGTTCACGTTATGCTTGTCTTTAATGCCCGTGTTTGTTTGTATTTAATTGAACATTATCTGTAAACATCACAAGTACTGAAACCTAGCAGTTAATTAATAATAATCAGACACACAAAAAAATAAATCCCCCATATGTTTAACGGACTGTCCCTCCCTTGCGCAGGAAGCGTTTTTTTTTCCTCCAGAAGCACTTGACCATGGGACTCGCAGAATACAGTAAATTATAAGCAAATATTAATGTGTTTATAGTTCATATCACACACCATATGCACTCCTGTAACTTTCAAAAAAAAAAAAAAAAAAGTGCGGTGATGACCTCACACCGCGGTAGGCATCTCATTAACGCGATATTGCGGTGATGCGGTTATCGTCACACCCCTAATTATATCCACGTAGGGCTGCCCTCGACTAAATATTTTTCTAGTTGCGCTGCATCACAGTTAATGCTTCTCTGCAAGCGCTCTGAGTTTGAGCCGCTTATAATTTGCATTTGGGAACGCAATGTGCACCGACCATCTGTAATAAGAATCGTTTATAAATCTGTTGTCAACAAAGAGAAACGTCTGTGGTTTTCTGCTAAAAATTAAATCTCAGTTGTTTAACTTTTGAAAGCAAGACCTCATACTGTTTTGTAAAGAGAATAAAACAAATATATATAATTATTGTTTATCAGAAGCAATCCACATATTATTGTATTATTATTATTATTATGAATACATAAGTACTCCTTTTTTTACAGTACAAATACAGTGTTTCCCCTATAAATTTTTCCAGCAGCGGTGCTGTTACGTGCCGGAGGTTGTTACCAAGCCACTCGCGGGGGGTCCGGGGGCATGCACCCCCGGAAGATTTTTTTTTTAATAACCCCTTAAACCATGACTTCTGGCAAGTTTTGAGGATAGAAATGGACATTGAGACATACAAATTACGGCTGGGAATCGATTAAAAAAAATTAAATAATTAAAAACGCACAATTTGCTGTGATTAATCACAATTAATCGCATTTCCCCCAAACTTGTAATCATCAATATTTAAATGTAGAATCACTAATTAAATTAAACAACACACAAAAAAGGGGAAAAAAAGAAAAATGTCCACACAAATTGGACATAAAATAGCCCTATATTAAAATATAAAACATCAATATATTATTCTTCATTCAGTTCTATGCAACATACTCAGATTTAACAGATTTATTTTTTGACTAATTATCAAAATAAAGTAACGTTACAGTCATACAAAGCTATTATTACCAGAGCATGTGATCAGAGCAGGTCATTTTACCATTGTTGCCCAGCATGGCTATTCCAGCTCAGCAAACAGAAGTCTACTGAGAAATTTCACGTTATTTGAGCGGACTTTGCTTTTCCAGTGCGTGATCGGTACATGATTGGAGCGTTTAGGCCGTGAACCACAGAGCAGAACCCGCAGCAAAAACAAGGAGCGGAACATTGAGCAGAGAGCGCAGTGCGCCGACACACACACACACACACACACACACACACACACACGGAACGGAGAGCGCGGCGCAAACACGGAGCAGAAAAGACCCGCACGTAAAGTTACTAAACAAGCTGCGCGAGAATGAAACCTGATCGCCGAACATGGAGGGGCGGGACGGCATATTTTCCATAGACAGTAAAAAAATGGACACAGCGACCCCATAGACTTCAACGTAGAAAAGTTCGTACCGCTTTCTCCTTTCCACAGGCTTGCTCGCTCTCCCGTGGCGTCTGTCATTGCTATGCAACCATGAACAGAGGCGCTCAGAGAAAACGAGCGCGCCGCGTCGCTTCTATTATGAGCGCGCTTTCCGCGCGCCCACATTTGAAATATTTGCATGTGAACGGCCCCTTATGGCAACGTGACATTAGCCTAATCAAAATATTTCCATTTGTGGCTCTTTCCTCCTTTCTTGTCAACAAGTGGATTCAGAGCCATCGCATTAGCAGTGCCGCCGGTCGCCATGTTTCAGTGTTTTTAAATGAATGTCGTGATATTACTGATCATGTGAAGATTTTTGCAGCGGCGCTGAAAATCCAGCGGCGGCGCTGCGCCGCTGCTTAATACATTGTAGGGGAAACACTGAAATATAATTGCAATAGTAAGATATCTCTATTAATTTAATTAAAATAATAATAATTACAGGGCATGGGGTTAGCTATTCTTGTTTTCCCTCTTTTTTGTCATTAGCTGATCACATCCCTGGTCATCCCTTAAGTGACTGCATTTTTTTATTGAAGAAACGCGAGGCCTAACACATTGCCGACCCTCATTAGAGACGTCCCTGTACATCAACACACATCTCAACTTACCTTTCAAGTTTCTTTAACTTTACCAATTTCTATTTAAAGTTCTCTGTACAAGTTACTTTTATTTATTTATTTTTCTGTGATTTTTTTTTATTACTCTCAGAGTTGAACATAACATTAATATATGCTTTAAAACATGAATTTTGGTGTAAAAAAAATAATTAGTCTAAGACTCGTTGAATGTTATTTATATTATTAATATTAATTCTTAATGTTTTCAACTGAATTCCACTTAAATTATTAAGTACAACTGAGTAGCTGTAATTATATTTATTCTTAAATGTATTCTTAAATGTTATATTTATTCTTAAAGCTGTAATTATTTAAACACATGTCAAAAGTAAATTGTTTTGAGTACATTTGTTGTTGAGTGTTTCATTTACCTTAATAACTAGTTAATAAGACTTTTACATACTGTCAGCTGCATGTGGGCCACATAAGGGCCGTTAGATTTTAACAGAACTCAACCATACTAAAACTGCATATAAGGCTCACATATGGGCCACATGAAATTGTATTATTTGGCTTATGCTTGGTGGAGTTATGGCAATCCTTTGGTTCAGTTCTGGCAAAGAAGAAGTGTGCCATATTTGGGCCACATAAAATTATATTTGGCTCATGCTTGGTGGAGTTATGGCACTGCTTTGGTTCAGTTCTGGCAAAGGAGATGTGGGCCATATCTGGGCCGGCAAACACAAACTAATCTGGGCCACAACTCAGCTGTTTATCTGGCCCACATCTTTGCCAAAGGAAATTTGCTGACTGGGTTATTTCCATTTCAGAAAGTTGGCAACCCTACAAGTGACAACACAAGTGCACATAAGCACGCTTAAACACATAATAGTGTTTAAATATGCAACATATCTTGTTGTAAAACTTATTTTTTTCATTTGTTAGCATTAACTTACTCATAGATGATGCAATCATTCAACCAAAACAGTTAAACTAACGTCGTACACGAATTAATTAACTCTATACCAATTTGACCTTCTAAACATACAAAAATACATTCTTAAACATCATATATAACTCTGATTGCTTTTTAGGACATATATAGAGAAAGATGAATGTCAAAGTAATGCATAAACAAGCAAAACTCACCAGAGTTCTCGTAAAAGAAAAAGCAGTAACGTTACTTAAAAGTAAATGTTATTGACTGTTCCTTTTCCCTCAGTAACAAGATGAATTGGCAACCTGAAGGATTAGTAACATTCTTTATAAAAGAATATACCCATAGAAACATATCAAAACTGTAATCGTTACGCGATCTCATGCTAACCTCGTGTGCATGTTCAGCTGCCTGGCTTCTTCGACTCACTCAACATACCGCAGAGTTAACCGCCCTCTAGTGGTTAATCATAGAACTGCACCAAAGATACAGGAGTTTCTGTGCGGTTACAAATAAATTTACTTTAGGACTAAAAATAAATAAAAAAATATGTACAATTCATTTACATATATGAAATTGTTTATTTAAAAATATATATATTTATTGATTTTAGTGCAGTTATATTATCTTATTTCAAGTAAAAAAAAAAATTGTTATACAAGTACATCAAGTTTAACTAAATTAAAATTAGAAATGTCACCTTGGCATCTACTTGAAATAGTTTTTGTTAAAGTTAATTTTATTTTTTATTTTTTAACGTTATTTTATTTCAAGTAACATTTTTTATTTAATTTTTGGTTTTGTTATTTTAGTACATCAAAATGAAATTAAATTAAAATGAGAAATCTTGCCTCGGCATATATTTGAAATAGTTCAAATATATATATATATAGTATATATATATTGATTTTATTATAGTTCAAGTAACGATTTATTTAGTTTTAGTGTTAGTTAACCATATCGACCCTGGTTTGGAATAGCGGAATTCCACTGTGGCATTTAACAGAGAAATCCGTGATGATTGAGTCATTCTGATACGGGCCTGGATCCTGTATGGAATGCCAGGATTCTGTAATTCCCAGAGGAGGAGGAGTGGAAAAGCGTGAGAGTGAAATTCCCAGCGCTGGAGCGGAAGGCTGAGGGCCGTGAGCTGTGGAGACTCCCCGTCGTCTAAAAGAGGCATTTACTGCGGTAAACACTCTGGGCCGCGGTATTACCGCTGTCACAATCTGATTATTCCACTACACCGGATCTGGAAGTGGTTTATACACCTCCTACTGTTAGCGCTAACTATTCCTCCACGGTTTAACAGAACAAATGAGCAATCCATTATTTGACTGTATTTAATCATCTCACAATGAATCTCACAAACACTGTTTTGGATGCAAATGAATGCATCATATAAAACAGCTCAGATAAAGTCATGCTCACCCTTCAGTTTGAACATGTGCTAATCGCTGTAGTAAATTAACTCCTGTGAGATGCTATAAGTAGAACATTTACAGCGACTGCGAAAGATGGCGCAGCGTGAGCTTTTCATCCTGAGAGTTCAGTGTAATCCACATCCCTGTAATCTGCTCTTTCCTGACGTGTTTGTTTGAGCTCGACTGTGACACTTCCACAGCACAAAACTCAACTTTCTTCAGATGTACTCTTCAATTAGCCAGCATAGCAATCTTCACTGCTGCAGAGATGCTGCTTTTGAACTCTTAAAGCATTCAGACTAATAATTTGGACGCATGCTTAGTGATCTCAAAACTTCAAGTTGTTATTCACTGAAAATCTTCCCTTCCGCCAAATCTCTCCAGTCTCAGTGATGCCGAGATCATTCAGACTGACGTTACGGTGAGTGAAGATGTTTTTGGGTCTTTGAATTCAAATTAGTAGCTCTTTTTCAGGATGAATATGTGAATATTCAATACACTTTAGATCAGTGTAGTATCTGGTGTCTGAGCTTCTGTTTATCAGGACGACTCAGTGCTGCGGAAAACTGACGGAATCACAGAATAATGTCATGAAAATGGAATTACAGTATAACGCGGAATGTCATGAAATCTGGCAAATTTTGGATGAAAAATCAAAAATCAAAGTGCTGTACACTTAACATTATGTTGCCACGGTTTGTCATGTTTCATTGTGCTATTATTATCACAATTATAACAATCGACTCCAACCACAACTAATGTGATTACAACATCTTAACAATAATATTTGAATGAAGTGAGTTTTCGGAGGCCGGCCGTCGGTTTTGTCCTCTACTGTACACTGTAGATGTTTGATCATCAGTGAAATGACATGGGCTGCGTTCGAAACCGCATACTCAATGAGTAGGTACTTCATTTCAATAAGTACTTACTTAACGAGCGCTAAAAGAGTAGGTACTTTATAGCCAGATCTCGTTGAGTATGAATGCGAACCGGACATCTGCCATGTTGACGTTATCATGTGACCTACGACACGTTATCACAAGAGCCACAACTTGAAAGATTTGAACGACACGTTTAATTCATCTATCTGTAATCTTGATATTGATTAAACTTGCTCATTTTGTGATCTTTTTGAAGAAACTGCTGCCCATTTATGTTGTGAATACATTTAGGGTTGATTTAAGTTCTTATATTTAACCCTACTAATGTGACCCACCGTTTTATCCTTAAAGGGACTATGTGTAGGAATTTCTCCCATCTAGTGGTGAAATTGTATTTTGGATTCAAACGAATAATGCTCTCCAGCGCCTCACTTTTTCAAATGCGCGTTGCATCTACGGTTGCCGTTATGTACCAAAAAGCTATGACAGGATGTCTTATAATAGCACTTCGAGTTTTTCATCGGGTGAACAGGTTTGTTATTTAAAACAAACTGAAACTTGAAACAACGAAAAAAAGAATGTTACAGTTATCAATTACTGACTGTGAAAAACATTAACTATGGTAATTAGTAGTAATGCCGCCTTTTCTCGTTATATTTTTTGAAGTACGTGCATTGTTAGATATCATCATCATCAGAGCCTTCTCTAACGTTCCTTTACTCAATAGCTGCTATTCATCAAAGAGCCTGTTTAACTTTTAACTATAAATGTTCGACTGTCTATATAATAAAGTACACAACCAAGCAATGAAAAAAAGCTTGTAATTAAGACCGTAACATTGACTTACCTGTCGAGAAGAAAGCAGGCAACTTCAGAATCTCTTTTGAAAGCTTTCTCCTGCATTAGCTATCCCGACATTAACCCTTGTTTTTGTAATCTCCGGTCACGTTTCCTTTTACGGTCTATTTTGGACTTTTTCGACGACGAGGACTCCTTATCCTGTGACTCATATGTATGTATGAATGAACGGTGTATAAATAACCGTGCAGTGCAGCCTTTTAAACTTGCCGGGGCAGTGACAAGCGCCTCTCACTGCTCTGCTCCTCCGCTTCTGCTGGCTTCAGTCACGTGACGCTGGTTCTGAACGAAAACGCGTTGTGGAAATGCCTTGGCCTAGTACTTTTTGTCCCTCTCTGTTATTATAGTTTTTCAAGATGGCGGAACTACATGGAAGCCTCCGTGGACCTACCCGTCCCATGTATATAAAGATAATAAATTCTTCGTTTACGAGGATTAGTCTGATCATTGGCATAGGTATTTGTACACCATTGAGGGCATATTTATGAATAAAAATATTGATTTTAGATAATAAAATACCTAAAAAGCTACACATAGTCCCTTTAACGATATTATTTATTTTTATTACAAAATCCCAAAATTGTCATCTCTTGAATATGTTGTTAATTTCTTTATTTTATATCCAAACATTTTCAGTCACAAGCAAAAGTGGCTTACTGCTTTATGTTTTCCTCTTTTTCTTGATGAATTTAACTCTCGTTTCATCTCTCAGGCCTAGGCCTATAAATAACAAAAAATGAATTTTTTAAGTGTATTATAACTAATTATTTAAGATGTTGCCAGTTAACAAAATAAATTAATTGACACTGAATCACATTTCAGATTGGCTTTATTATTCTCTATTAATTTAATCACTTGTTTAAATGTCATTTAGGCTTTTCAATGCTCTGAACTGAATGGTTCAACAAATAACAGGTGATTGTTTGGTATCACTCAACCTCAAATACTAGATTACACTATTTAAGTGTAGAAACTCAAAATGAATAGTTAACAAAACAATCTCTTTACAGAGATACCAGTAAAGCCTTATAAAGTGTCAATTTCTTGAAGTACAAATTATTACAAATGTTAGGGCACACTTTCGGGGTGAAACAATACACTTTGAAAGCAAACAAACACGGTAGTGGCACCCTACAAAAACACAAAACCACTGTCAGCATTTTCATCATGTGCATTTAAAGCCAAAAAAATCAAATATAACATTCACACGACATTATGCACCTCATTCACAGTTGTTTAGCACATACACATTACATTAACAACTTACCAAACTCTTTTATAAAGACTTTGTAATGCTGGTCACGTGCATCAATCAAACATCTCCAGCCATCTCGAACTCTAACCACAAAAATACATAGTATACATACACAGAATGAAACGAGCATAGCCTATTACACCAGATTAAATGATGATTATTACATTTACTTACATAGAACATCGATTAAATCAAGGATGATAATCATCTTTGCACACGACTGAATGCGTCTCTCATGCACTGCTTTAGCCGTCTTTCTCTGTATCGCGCTATTATGACGTCATCATAAGGGCTCGCTTTTCTTAAAGGGGAAGTACTCTCTAGCTTATAAATTCAGATACCACCCGGCTACATCCTCCCCTGCTGACATGTCAACGCCCTCGGTGACAGCGTAAGAATTTCTCAGCTCTTTAACTGCTTCTCGGAAGAATACGGTACCCAAATTAGCTATCATTTGAGAAACAGCATTATGATTTAGGGCTGATCTAGGGTCATGGTGTGGATTTGAATGTTGACCCACATTAGATCTGGTACTCCTTCGAAGTGTGGGCAAACTAGAAACCCCACCTTCCTCCTGAAACCCTCCCCCAAGTTCTATTCCAGCCGGAACCTCGGGATCACAAGGAGTCACCTTGGGAGCTTCCATCTTGTTTTCAGCTTCAGTTTCAGTCCGTACAAGACTTTCAACCACACTTGGGCCAGTACATTCCACGAGCACTACGCCCTCCTCCAAACTCTCATCATCCACATCCACTGTTGAAGCCTCATCCACTTCCACATTAGGCTCAACATTCCCCTTGCGGGCCACTGGAGTAGGGACATGCACACAGGGTCTGAGATCCACCCGATTCACTCTTTTGATGGGCCCTCCTTCCACAGGTTCTACCGTATGGGTGGTCCCTTGAATCTCTATCACCCGGTATTGGGTCGAATGCCAAGCGTCCTGGATTTTATTCCTTCCCAGTGGTCGATTCCTCAAGTATACGATCTGGCCAACCTCAATGGATGGACAATACACTTTATCCTGAGAATGTGCAATTCGCTCTGCTGCTTTTTTGTCAGCGTAGAGCTTGGCACGTTCATGAGCCTCCTTCAGCCGTCTCTGATGCACCACTAACCAGTCATGAGTCGGCTTAGCTCCCGACAGAGTCCTGCAACGGGTCGGGTACCCGCGGGTATCCGCGGGTACCCGCATAAAAGTGGCTACAACGGGTGGATTGTGACATTCCTAAAATTCACGGGCGGGGACGCGGGCGGATAATGAACTCCTTGCGGGCGGGTAGCGGATGAAAAATATGTGCAATATTTCGTATGTCTAAATTACCAGCATTACACATACGCAAATATGTGTTTTAGTAAAAATATTATTGTTTGCCGTAACCCGACCGACCCTGTCAATTTAGGACCGACCCAATTTTATTTTTTTCTCCCCTTTTAGTCCGACCAAGTTGCGACATTAAATGTCTCTGTACTGTAGGCTAATAGGCCTATGTGTT
This sequence comes from Leuciscus leuciscus, assembly GCF_965113295.1. Classification (NCBI taxonomy): domain Eukaryota; kingdom Metazoa; phylum Chordata; class Actinopteri; order Cypriniformes; family Leuciscidae; genus Leuciscus; species Leuciscus leuciscus. Next base: position 30,494,937 of record NC_138724.1, read on the forward strand.
GTAGCCCAGTCATTAAAAAACGATTTAGTTTCATATTCATGTTTAAATAAAATAATATACTTTTTTATTTTTATTTCATGTTGATTATACACTGTAAAAACAAACCTATAGAATCTACCCAATAAAATTGAGGTAACAATTTGCACTCACTTTGTTTGGGTAGATTTCATCCCATATTTTTGAATAGAGAGTACCTACATTTAATGGCTATGACATACTAAACAAAATTAGGTAAAGTCTACCTAATATTTCTCAATACATTACACAACTAATTACTGAGTAATAATTACTTGCAGGCAAAAGTCCATCTATTTAATTTTTATTAATAATAATAAGTCAATAGAAATAATTAAAAATTACTTATTCAGAGATGGTTAAATTTACCTAAAAATGGCCAGACACAGGATATTTCATCTATTACTTTTTTATTGACCTAAAAACAAACATTTCAAACTAACAAAGGAACTACAAAAGAGCCCTCTTACATTCATATAACATACAACTTCTTCAAAACTTTCAATTTAAAAATAATGGGAAGTCAGAATATACATTAAAAGCAACATTAAATCTCTCTCACATTTTGTTATTTCAAACAGATCTCATTTACCTTAATGGACTGACATGTAATATGGATACAAACAAACATTACATTTGTTATAAACTTAACACAAATTAATGTAGGTAAAAAATAACCATTATTCAACATGCGACATACAACTTCATTTCACTCACGTGATAACACTTTACAATAAGGTTTCATTAGTTAACATTAGTTAAATGGTTATTCACCCAAAACTTTAAATTCTGTCATCATTTAGGCTACTCACCCTCATGTCGTTCCAAACCCATAAGACTTATGTTCACAAATGAAGGTCTTTTTGATGAAATCTGAGAGATTTCTGTCCCTCCATTTGCAGTCTACACAACTTTGAAGCTTCAAAAAGTTCATAAAGAGATCGTAAAACTAATCCTTATGAATTAAGTGGTTTAGCGCAAATGTTCTGAAGAAAGACAATCACTTTATATGATGAACAGATTAAATGTAGGCTTTTATTCACATATAAACATTCATCAACTCAGACATCAGTTGTGGTAAACAGAAGCTCAAACATGTTCCCTTGATGTGCGAGAACCAATGAGGTTCATTCTCGTGTTACGCAGCACATTTGAGCTTCAGCAAGAACCAATGAGCTTCTATTTGTTCGCTGAACAATGTTTATGTGAATAAAAGCCTAAATTGAATATGTTTATCATAAAAAGGGATCGTCTCTCTTCAGAAAATTTGAACTTAACCACTTAATTCATATGGATTTGTTTAACAATCTCTTCATGAACTTTTTGAAGAGTCAATGAGTTAGTTGTAGACTGTCAATGGAGGGAGAGAAATCTCTCAGATTTCATTAAAAATATCTTTATTTGAGTTCTGAAGATAAAAGAAGGTCTTACAGGTTTGAAATGACATGAAGGTGAGTAATTAAGGACATAACTTAAATGTTTGGGTGAACTAGGCTATCACTTTAACTACTTTGAATGAACAACACTTCTACAGCATTTATTAATCTTAGTTCATGTTAATTTCAGCATTTATCAATTAATTATTATAATAAAAAGTTGTTAACATTATAATGCACTGTGAACTAATATGAACAATGAACGACTGTAAATCTTAGTAAAGATTAATATTGTATTGCTCATTAATAGTCCATCTTAATTAATGCATTAACTAATGTTAACAAATGAAACCTTATTGTAAAGTTTTACCACTTACGTTATAAAACTTCTTCAACACTTCCCATTCAAAATAAATGCCCGATGAACAGTCTGTGGCTGAACTTATAATATTCTTCTTGCACGGTCTTCAAATGTTTTCATAAAGATCTTTCTGTGGAAGAAAAAGAAAGTAAGCAATGTTTTAATTATTAATTTTTGATTATAGATTTAATCAAGACATAAATTAACTGCATTTAGGCTTAAATCACTGTAAGCTGCATCTTGCTTAAAAAAACAACAACACTGCTATTGCATGATGCATAATTACATCTGCATGATGCAAAATCAAAAGAGGAGAGCAGCAGTTAAAGCTAGGTGATATGCTAGCATAATATGTGAACAATTTTGTGTACGTTAAATGAGGATATGGATAACGAATTAACATTAATCACATCGCGAACCCAAGTGAAAACATGCACAAATTGCCCAAATATATTAACATAACTAAGCTACCGTTTTTGACATACATTAAGTGAAATAATCCAACAGAAATGCACACAATAATGATCATATCTCCGTAAAAAATAACAATAATAAAAGTACTTTATGATTTGATCCCTTCTAACACAGAGATCATCATATAAATGCAAGGAAACCTTAAAAATAATTATCCAGCAAACCACAAACAGTTTTACTCTGCCTTGATCGCCTAAGTTAACGTTAACGTTACCAGTACAGTCTCTCTCTGTCAAACACACAGATGCAATGTGCGCTGCTCTTTGTTCACTTATTTCAGCCATGTACAGCAGCTAACACTAATATTTTACTCGCATTTGCAGGTGTATATGACCCTGGAACTACGCGAAATCGACCATCCTCAGTTATAGTTGTGTCGCCGCGCCCATACTGTCTATGGCCGCGCCGACACAGAAGCGAGCACATTACACAAATATTTTGGTACACTAAATCTTACCATTAAATAAGTTAACATATGCGTTATGTTATATCAACACGATAAACAACAACAATAACAAACAAAACAAAACTTACCTTGAGCTCAAAGCTTCGTGGTCTCGCTATAAGACGTTGAATTTGAATTCCGTGATTCCCGCCTGGACGTTGAAGTTGGCGCATGTGCAATTTGCGACCACTGAACTAATAAATTGGGGGTATGTTTTACTCATTATTTTAAGGTTGCCGATATTACTGATAAAAAATAGGTAGTGTAGTTAGAATGTACCCATTTTAATATATTTTTCTTGCTAACTAATATACTTAAGTAAAATATAACTAATTTACACAGGTTGAATTTAACACCCTCCTGCATCATTTTTTACAGTGTATGAAAAGTGAAAAGCATGAATAAGATAAGATGATCCCGAATATCGTGAGACAAATGGAGTGGGCAGACATGATTTTGACCACTTCATTAAGTTTGTTAAGCCTTTCTTTAAAGTGAATTTCGTTTTGTATTAATTGTATCTTAATTTTAATCAATGTTTCATCTACCAAATTCATGGATTTAATACATAAGAATATAGCAGGCAGGCAATATAATCAGGACACGGCCGGAGGCGCCCGCGCGTGAACTGATCGCCTCTTAAATGAACCGAAACTCATCGTATAAGCTACTTGCCTCACAGACCTGAGAAATAGAAAGCATGAAATGTGTACTTTTAAACAAAACAATTCAAAACGAAAGAAAACAGACTGTTCTCTGCTTATAATCCGTAAATGTGCATTTCTCTCTGGCGCGTTCACTACTGTGAAGATCACAAGTCAATATCGTCATCTTTGACACAGAAAAAAACTTGCTTATTAATAAACAATTGAAATGTCTCATTGATATATTTGACAGGCCTATTAATAATCATTACTTTTCCCAGTTCTTTGTGACAGCTTTTAGGTGCGTTATTGGCAGCGCACCCTTATGTTATATGAACGCGTCACCTGTGTGGTTTATCGCGGGCACGGGTCGGGTAACGGGCCAAATATTAACGGGTCTGGGCGGGTGCGGATTTAATTTTGCTATTATCACGGGTGACGGGTCGGATCTGGTGCTGAACTTTGCGGGTACGGGCGGGGGCGGGTCTCCAAAAATGGACCCGTGCAGGACTCTGGCTCCCGATTCTCGTCCCAACAGTGCATCCACAGGCAAATGAGGGTCCACGCCGAACAACAGATAGAAAGGAGAATACCCTGTTGTGGAATGCGGGGTAACGTTGTACGCATAGACCAGCTCGGCAAGATGTTCAGGCCACCGTCTTTTGGTCTCGGGAGGAAGTGTTCGTAGCAACTCATGTAGAGTGCGATTGAAACGCTCGCACTGGGCGTTTCCAGTCGGATGATAAGGCGTGGTACGGCTTTTCTTGACTCCATACAGCTTGCACAATTCTGCGATTACCTCACTTTCAAAATTGCGCCCCTGGTCTGCATGTAGCCGTTCTGGGACTCCGAATTTCATGAACCACTCCCTCAGGAGAACTTTAGCTGTGGTGTCAGCTTTCTGGTCCCGCGTTGCAAAAGCTTGCGTGAACTTGGTGAACACATCAGTGACAACTAAAACGTTCTCCCTTCCATCAGTGGCCGGCTCCAGTAAAGTGAAATCTACAGCCACCACCTCTAAAGGCCGGGTAGCAAGGAATGACTTCATAGGTGGGTGTACTTTAGGCTGAGGCATTTTAGTGAGAACACAGCGCTGACAGTTCTTTATCCACTGCTCAACATCCCCATACATTCCCACCCAGTAACATCTTGGCTTCAGCAGTTGCAGGGTCCTTTCAATTCCCTGATGCCCCATACCAGCATGCACGGCCTCAAGCACCTGGGTTTTCAAGCAGGTGGGGACTAACAGTTGGAAGCACTCTCCATGACGCACATCCTCCACAACACGGTACAACAATCCTTCATTTTCCCTTAGACGGCTCCACTGCTTCATCAACGCTCGTACGGATTTCGACAGGGCTTTTACTTCCAAGCCTGCAGGTTTACGTTTCTGGTCCCAAAAGATCTTGAACTCCTTCAGCACTGGATCTTGAGTCTGAAACGTGGCCAACTGCTCTTTAGAATAACCAGGCCAAATAGCAGTACTTCCTTGAGCCTCAGTGCTCGCCAGCCCACGAGTTTCCACGGCGCGCATTTGACGGACCTCGCACCTCTCTATACCAGCTTGAATCAATTCAACATCAAGAGCAGTCCCACGTTGTGCCAGGCTACAAATAGTCACACAGTCATCATACTCAGCATCTTCCTGGTCTACCACGGGCTCCCCTGCCAAAGGCTGCCTAGACAATGCATCCGCGGCTTGATTACATCGACCAGGTCGGTATTGGACATCAAAATCAAATGCCGCTAACTGTGCTACCCATCTCTGTTCCAGGGCTCCTAATTTGGCAGTGTTTAGGTGACATAGTGGATTATTATCCGTAATTACGGTAAATTTGGAACCCAACAAGTAGCCCCTGAATTTATCAGTTACTGCCCACTTGAGGCTCAGCAGCTCCAACTTCATGCTGCTATAATTTTTGTCATTCCTTTCAGCATTCCGCAATCTTCTGCTCGCATAAGAGATCACTCTTTTCTTTCCCTCTTGCTGCTGCAGAAGAACGGCTCCTAAGCCCTGATTGCTTGCGTCAGTCTCAAGGATAAACGGGGCAGAGAAATCAGCAAATCCGAGCACGGGCGCACTAGTTAGTTTCTCCTTCAAAGCATCAAAGGATGCCTGACACTCAGGACTCCAACCATTGATGACCTTTTGGTTAACTTTAGCAGGAGGTCCCTCGTGCAGACACTGGTTGACTAAATCATGCAGCGGCCCTGCGATTTTTGAGAAGCCAGAGACAAATCTCCTATAGTACCCACAGAGTCCGAGGAATGACCTCAGAGCTTTCAGAGTAGTGGGTACCGCCCACTGCTTCACAGCAGAGATCTTGTTAGGGTCGGTGGCTATACCCTCAGCAGATATCTGATGTCCCAAAAACGTCACTGTAGACTGTAGGAAATGACATTTCCCTACTTTGACTTTAAGTCCGGTCTCCTGCAGCCTTAACAACACAGTCCGCAACCTCTCCAAATGCTCGGGAAACGTTTTCGAGAACACCAAGATGTCATCCAAATACACGAGCATAATCTGAAAAATTAGATCACTCATGGTGGTTTGCATTAACCTTTGGAAAGTGGCGGGACCATTGCACACCCCCATCGGCATTCTCAGATGTTCGTACAGCCCAAATGGTGTGGTAAAGGCTGTCTTAGGCCGATCCTTTTCTGCAACAGCCACCTGGTGATAACCACTGGCTAGGTCGATGCTTGAGAAAAACTGGGCACCTCGTAACACATCGAAACTCTCATCCACTCGTGGCAGTGGAAAAGCATCCCGTTTGGTTTTCAGATTTAGCTTGCGGTAGTCCACGCACAACCTAATACTACCGTCGGTTTTTCTCACCAGCACCACTGGAGATGCATAGGCACTTGAACTCTCCCGGATAACACCCTTTCTCAATAGCTGCGCTATATGTTCCCTGACCTCTTTGTACTGGTTTGGCGGAACTCTGCGATATGGTAGGTTGATCGGTACATCATCCACCAGGTTAATCTCATGTTGTACTCTGTCTGTAAATCCGAGCTCCTCGTCGCCTATGGCGAACACATCGGCATATTCGGCGAGTAATGCTTTTAACTCGGCTTGCTGCTCCGCCGTACCTCCAATGTCCAGCTGGGATATCACTTTAGACCACTGCTCTTGCCTTGATGGTGATTTGGCGCCCATAGAAATCTCTTCTGCATTCGCAGAAATACGTTGGAATGTTACCTCATGTCCTGGATCATTATCCACCAACTTCACCTTCGACAAGACTCCAATGCGAGTCCTAGGGTGTAACCACACATCTTCATCAGACAGGTTAATAACTTGGACTGAGCCCTCGTGATGGTGTGAGTTTACCACAGTCGGCATAACCAGCACACCTCCTGGCAAAGCTAAGTGTGCTGGCTCTAACAGCCACTCGCTTTCACCTTTCCCACTCACTGACCACCCTTTTGCTGTCACTGTCGATATAGAGCCCGCTGGCACATGCACCATACTTCTCCCTGCTACCCTGGCCAGCCGACTCTTAGGAACATCACAGGTCTGTGCTTGCTGGAACACGTTCCTCCAATCAGTCTCTAGCCCCCCTTCCAATGGAGCCTCAAATTCAGACTGCACTATCTGCCGGCACTGACTAATGATGTTCATCCCCACAATACAGGAAACAGCTTTTGAAGTGAGTGGAGGATCCTTTACCACTAAGAAACCGCAATTTGGAATTTTCCTGCCCATCGTTTCTACCTCTAACTCGAGGTATCCTAAGTACGGGATGTCCAGCCCGTTTGCTGCAGTAAGCTTGAGCCATCCCGCAGTCGAAAGCATGTCTTCATCATCACCCCCCAAATGCTGTCGAAAGAAACTTTCAGATATCGTACTCACTTGGCTGCCTGTGTCCAAGAGACAGGATACTTCTACGCCCAGAACCTTAATATTTACTTGAGGACATGTCCCTACTGCCCGTTTCAACAGTTGTTCTTGACTTGAGTCTACAGGTTGCCCCTGAATTGCTCGACTCACAGCAACCCGGGCGTCACATTTCCCGACTCGATGGAACGGGTTGCAGGTTTCTTAGAGTTACGTTTCTGGGGACAATTTCTTGCAATATGCCCGGCTTCTTGACATTTCAGGCATATGGGCTTACCATCCTCAGTGAATCGTAACTGGGCTCGTGTGTTATTCACCCGCAGGCCCCCAGCCCCCTGTTGTTGTGTCATCAAGCTATTAACGGCCTGGGTTAACTCAAGGATCTGCCTGCCCTGTTCAGTGACTACATCCATTACCTTGGATAAAGTGACTGAATTGTGGCCCATGGCTTTCACTTCTGCACAGTGTGCACTTTCACTATAGGAGCCATAAGTACCACTTCGACTTTTAGTGGTTCGAACCCTCCCAGACTGCTCCTCCCAGCCCCATAGATAAGCTTCCTCCCTCACTTCCACCATAGAAGACTCAGGCTTGTCTCTTACATACCGGCGAAGTTCCCGTCTGAGTGCAGGGTCTCGGATGCCCTCTACAAACTGGTCTCTTAACATCGTCTTTTCATCTCCCACAGACTCTGGTGCACGCTTAGTAATCTGACTGAGAGCTTGAGCAAGTGCATGAGAGAAATCACGAACCTCCTCCCCCTCTTTCTGCTTACGACTATAAAAGTCCTGGAGGAGTTGGGCACTGCTGCGCCTATCAGTGAAAGCCTCTCTAAGGTAAGTAAGTATATCAGTGGCTGCATCTGCATCTACATCGCTTCGCAGTCGAACCTCTTCTAATGCAGCACCTCGCAGCAAAGACATAACAAAATCACACTCATCATTTGGTGTTAAGTTTCTGGCTCTTAAAGCACGCCCAACCTCATCTACAAACTCATCTACTGTTCTCCCATCTTTTTCAATGTCCCCTGTAAATGGGCTGATGTGACGTTCTCGAGGCACATACACATAAGTCTTATTAAGCCCACCCTTCAAAGACTCAAGTGTGGCCATTGCTTCATCGTGCTTTTGACTGAGTTCTCTTAACCTTAGACGAATGTCGTCCTCTTCCCCATCTGAAGGGTCAGACATGTTGAAAGTCAAAGTCTTGAGCGTGGCAACTAAAAGGGACCTTCAATCCAAGGGAAACGCACGTCACCACTCCGTCTGCTCCGTCACGACCTGGCCAATTCCCACGACTCGTCACTATTCGGCGTCGAACACTCCGTCCTGTGATCGCTGACTCCTATGCAAGACGCTTCTCTTCACCACTACCGTGTTTGCTCACCCGTGTGCCACTAACACTTAACTGACACTGGCAAATCGATTTATAAAAGAACCCCACTCCTGGTACCAAATTTTGTTGCCAGTTAACAAAATAAATTAATTGACACTGAATCACATTTCAGATTGGCTTTATTATTCTCTATTAATTTAATCACTTGTTTAAATGTCCTTTAGGCTTTTCAATGCTCTGAACTGAATGGTTCAACAAATAACAGGTGATTGTTTGGTATCACTCAACCTCAAATACTAGATTACACTATTTAAGTGTAGAAACTCAAAATGAATAGTTAACAAAACAATCTCTTTACAGAGATACCAGTAAAGCCTTATAAAGTGTCAATTTCTTGAAGTACAAATTATTACAAATGTTAGGGCTAGGGTTGGGCGGTATTACGGTAATATCGGATACCGCGGGATCTTAAAATAGCACCGGTATCAGTTTCAATACCGTCATTACCGGCACTTATATAGCCTATAATATATATAATTTATTTATTGCCTAAAAACTGCTTATGTGTGGTTGCAGTTTGGCAATATTTCTGGTTCCAACCGCATGAGAAGGGAGAGGCGGTAAATACAAGAGATGTAAACACCTCTAACCTAATGTCGCATCTCCGAAACAACCGCCCACTCACTGCTGCCAGGATGCATTTTGTTCTCGAGTTCATTAAATAAGCGCATTAAGTTTCGTATTTGTTAAAATATTATAATGTTATTTTTTCCATCTTTGTTGATTATGAAAAGTGAACGGCACAAATAAGATGGGATGCATTGGGAGTCAAACGATTTGACCACTTCAATAAATTTCGTTTTGTAAAAGGCCTCTTTAAAACGAATTTCGTTTTGTATATTGTTTCTTAATTTTAATACATTTTTCATCAACCAATTTCCTGGATAATCATGACATGATGGGCATGCCGCGGTCACTTGCATTGAAATCTCATAAATTAACCGAAACTCAGTGTAGGCTATGCCTCACAGACATGGCAAATATATATAAATAAAGCTTGAAATTTATTTAAACGAAACAATTCAAAACGAAAGAAATAGGCTACTCACTGATTAGGCTAAGTAATCCATGATGTGCATTTCTCTCTAGGCGCGTTCATACGGAGATGCGATCGTCAATTTCATTAAACGAAACCATTCAAAACGAAAATAAATAGACTAGCCTAACGTACTCTCTGTAATCCATGATGTGCATGTCTCTCTATAGCGTTCAGATGCCGATCGTCAATTTCTTTAAACGAAACAATTCAAAACGAAAAAAAAAAAGGCCACTCTCTGATTGTGTAATGATGTGCATTTCTCTCTATAGGCGCGTTCACTACAGAGATGGCGATCGTCAACTTCCATCTTTGCAGAAAAGTTGTATTAATAAAAATCAATGGACACGTGTCACCGGATTACAGAGGCACTTTTTGCTTGTTGCACGCACACAGATATTATGTTGAATAATGGTGGGCTCCGGCTCATAATAACAGTTAATGCCGTCGGCCTGACTCAGACACAACGTGCAGGGGTTGGGCTTGATTTTTTATTTATTTTTTGCCCGATCTGGCATTCAGTTTCTGAACGGTGTAGGCACAAGCCAACAGTTTGGTGACGCCGTCTGAGCCCATTATGTCATAATTTTTAATTAGTCACGGTAATACCGTATACCCCGGTAAAATAGGGAGGAGGTTTGACGGTATCAAAATTCGAATACCGCCCAAGCCTAGTTAGGGCACACTTTCGGGGTGAAACAATACACTTTGAAAGCAAACAAACACGGTAGTGGCACCCTACAAAAACACAAAACCACTGTCAGCATTTTCATCATGTGCATTTAAAGCCAAAAAAATCAAATATAACATTCACACGACATTATGCACCTCATTCACATTTGTTTAGCACATACACATTACATTAACAACTTACCAAACTCTTTTATAAAGACTTTGTAATGCTGGTCACGTGCATCAATCAAACATCTCCAGCCATCTCGAACTCTAACCACAAAAATACATAGTATACATACACAGAATGAAACGAGCATAGCCTATTACACCAGATTAAATGATGATTATTACATTTACTTACATAGAACATCGATTAAATCAAGGATGATAATCATCTTTGCACACGACTGAATGCGTCTCTCATGCACTGCTTTAGCCGTCTTTCTCTGTATCGCGCTATTATGACGTCATCATAAGGGCTCGCTTTTCTTAAAGGGGAAGTACTCTCTAGCTTATAAATTCAGATACCACCCGGCTACAAAGAAAATATATATTACGATATTCAACCTTGTAGGTTCTTTTTTCCTGTGTATAAAATCTCGTATTATGTATGCAAACCCATGATTGATATTTGTGTGTATATATATAAAGGCCTATATATATATATATATATATATATATATATATATATATATATATATATATATATATACATATACATATATATATATATATATATATATATATATATATACATATATACACCTTATAACACCAGTAACTCAACAGCCCTACCTAGAACGGTTTTCTCCAGCGTTTGTAATGTCTGCACAAAGGGCAGCTGTGCGAAGATTCGCCTTTGGAGAAAACTGTTGATTTTATACTCGAAAAATGTAAGTATCATTAATGTTAAAAATTAATATTACCCCAGAATGAATTGCATTGCTATCCCACCCAAAACATACAATAATAACAACGATAAATGCTGACCAATACTTAATTATATTACTTTTAACTGAAAATGATATAATTCAATAAAACAAACAAAATGTAATGTATGTCCTACGACATAGCTATGCATGAATACACTCTAGATGTGTATAGTGAACATATCTACATTTTCATTCAAACAATAAATAAAGCATTAATTAAATATTTATATTTTATTTACTGACAACAATGAGAAATATTAATAAATTAGTAAAAGAATGAATCAAAGTCACCATCACACAATAAACAAATGCATATACAAGTCAACACATGAAACAAAGCTTTATTCAAACTACAATCATGTATGTAGACTACAGGCGCTGAACCCCACATCCTACTGCCATCTCAACACAGCGGTTCCCATTCTGCAGCTTTATTCTGATGAATCAGCTGACCACCAGAGGTGAGCCGTGCCTTCATGCCTGAGGTTGTTGCGTGATGTGTTGTGCTTCACAATCTGAGGCAATAAGGGCAGGTGGAGTGATGGAGGGACTCATCCATGGCCAGGGACGGACTGACAATCTGTGCGTTCTGGAAAAGTCCAGAACGGCCGTCCAACCGAGGGCCGTCGGCACAAAAAAAAAGTCTAATAAAGCAAAATGAACAGCCACGTGTAAAAAACAACAACTGAGGAAGAAGAGTCGGCCTATTCGAGTGAGTATACTACAGACATGAATAACAACTATTTAAATATTAAGTTGTAGTTTATTTTAATTATTGTAATTTCAAACAGAGCTATTACAGCACTTTTCTGATTCTTGATTTCTGTGCATTTGCTGCACAGCTTTTGTGGTGGAGCAGGACCTGCAAGGGAAGGTGATGGCGGCATTTGTGAGAAAAAACGTCTCAGGTTACGTATGTAACCCTGGTTCCCTGAGAGGGAACGAGACGCTGCGTCGAGACGCGGTGGGAACGCTCTGCGTGATTGCGTCGTGAAGCACGTGTATAATCAGTCCAATGGAAAGACGAGACGTCATAGGCGGGTGACGTCATCGACCAGGAAGCTATAAAGCACCCCTGCGACAGACCGCGGCAGCTTCTGTAAGCCGAAGCAAGTCGATCACAGGCATGCAGGGAGTATGGCAAGGCGACGCAGCGTCTCGTTCCCTCTCAGGGAACCAGGGTTACATACGTAACCTGAGACGTTCCCTTTCAAGGGAACTTCGAGCTGCGTCGAGACGCGGTGGGAACCCTATACCCACGATGCCATATGACAAATGCCTGTTCTGTATGAAGACCATGCGCATACTAGGAAACAAGCACCCTAGACCCTGGAGTGGAGCCTAGGTCCAAGTCATAAAATCTAACAAATGTATGCGGTGAGGACCTGCCTGCCGCATTACAGATGTCAGAGTGAAACTCCTGATAATAAAGCCTTAGAGGCAGCCATACTCCTGGTAGAATGGGCCGGGACAGCCAAAGGTGAAGGCTGTCCGGCCGCTTCATAAGCAAGTGAGATAGCCTCAACTACTCACTTGCTCATTATCTGTTTAGATGCAGGGCAACCTATCTTAGGTAACCTGAAGCAGACAAATAACTGCTCTTATATATATGCCACAGGTTGCAGCTCTGTGGACATAAGCATCCAAGAGCCCGGACAGGGCAAAACAGATTAAGTTCTTCCTGATCTGGCTTGTATTAAGGTGGAGGACAGAAGGCCTGCAGCACAAATGACCCACAAATTTTGTAGGAATACAACCCGGCAAGGGGGAGGAAGACTATCACCATACCAGGTGCAAATCCAAGTACGTGCAGGCCCCAGCCTCAAGTACCACGGAGAAGATGAAATAAGGATCTCTCCTCAGAGTTAACCCAGCAAAGAAACATTCATTGCAGAAATCAAGTACTGTACCATAGGGCAGATAGCAAGATTCAGAAGGCATTCTCCACACCAGGCAGAGAACAGTTTCCATTTCAATGCATATTCAGTCTTCTCGTGGAGGGAGCTCTAGACTGGAGTATGGTCTCCACGACCTCAGTCGAGAGACCTGAATCTATGAGCTGGGCCCCCTCAGAGGCCGAGCCCATAGTATCCATAACTCCGGAAGAGAGTAACTCCCAGGAGCAAAGATATCAGGAAATGCGTACAGGTGTAGCCTCAACCACACCTAATACGTTGCATCCAGTTCAAGCAGAGCTGGATGCATCAGGGAGAACCAAATGGGCAATGTGTTGTATAAACGATGCGAAAGGTAGACTTGATTAGTTTTGACCGAAGTTCTCCTAAAGGAGCTCCACCACCTTGGGGTGAAGTCCCCATTCCCCGGGCCTCAGCCCCTGCCTCAACAGGATATCTGCTCTGATATACGAGACCATCAGTGTGTTGTCCGGAAGGACAAGCACATGGTGACCTCTCAGGTCTGGCAGGAAGTATTTGAGAGCTCGAAATACCGCCATCATTTCTAGCCGATTTATGTGGCAAGAACGTTGATGGTCCTGCAAAAGACCTTTCGCTGAGCGGCCACTCATGACCGCCCCCCATCCCGTGAGGGAAGCATCCGTCGAAAGCGTTACGCGTCGACAAGAAGCCCCCAGCACTGGGCCCTGGGCGAGGAACCAAGGTTTCTTCCACATGACCAAGGCACGAAGGCATCGCCGCGTGACCTTGATCGTGCGAAATGGATTTCCCCTCGGAGAAAACCCCTTGATCCTGAGCCACTGCAAAGGTCTCATGTACAAAAGGCCAAAAGTGATTACGTTGGACGCAGCTGCCATGAGCCCCAACAGTCTCTGAAACTGTTTCACAGTGAGTGACTGGCCTAGTTTTATCCCCTTTACGGCTGTGAGAATCGCAGAAATACGTGCAGGAGACAGACGTGCTTGCATTATTGTCGAATCCCATAAAACACCCAGAAAAGTGGTCCTCTGAGCTGGGAGGAGCACACTCTTCTTGGCGTTGAGCCACAACCCCAACCTCTTTATGTGAGACAGAACGACATCTCGATGCCGAACCGCCAACTGCTCGGACTGAGCTAAAATCAACCAATCGTCGATAAAGTATAATACGCGAATGCCCTGGAGTCTCAAAGGAGCCAGAGTTGCATCCACGCATTTTGTAAAGATGCGGGGTGATAAACCTAGGCCGAAGGGAAGAACCCAATACTGGTATGCTTCGCCCCCGAAAGCAAACCTCAGGAACCTCCTGTGATATGAGGATGGATAGATAAGTAAGCGTCCTTCAAGTCTATTGTGACAAACCAGTCCTCGGACTGAATCTGTGACAATCATTTTAGCGTATAGCATACTTTGAACTTGAGATTCTGAAACCTGCTGTTTAATTGACGCAGGTCTAGAATAGGACGCAACCCCTCATCCTCTTTCGGAACAATGAAGTAACGGCTGTAAAACCCTGACTGTCTGCTGGGAGGAGAAACCCCTTCTATAGCTCCTTTTGCAGAAGTGTCAGTACTTCCTGCTCCATAACCAGAGCCTGCTCGGGGTCCACCACTGTGGGGAGGACCTCTAGAAATCTGTGCGGACGAGAACCGAACTGAATTCTGAAACCCTTTTCTAAAGTGTGCAGGACCCACTGAGAAATATATGGCAGTAGTTTCCACGCTGCCAGAAATTCTACTAGGAGAACCAGTCTCTCGAGACTGGCCTCTGGATTTGGTTGAACAGTCACTTTGGTGCCCTGAAGCGGCGAACCGGCAGGGAACAACCAAACTGACCGTTCTACGCCCCTCCTCGGAGGATCGTATGGGGACGCTGACACCTCGGTGCCCTGAACGGAGAACCGGCAGGGAACAACCGAACTGGCAGCGCTGCGACCCTCCTCAGAGAGTCGCACCCCAGAGGGTGCCGAGGAGAAACGATTTCTCAAAACCGTCCCTGCCCCGGGGAAACCTTCAGAAGCCTGATAGCCTCAGCGTCAGGACTTCTTGTCTAAGTTTTAATAGAGATAACGACAGTCCTCAGATCTTGCCTACCTCTAACTAGCTTTGTTCCGACGACCCTCCTCGGAGGATCGCTGGAAAAAAGCAGGCACCTCGGCGCCCTGAAACGGCGAACCGGCAGGGAAACCGAAATGACTGCTCTACGACCCTCCTCGGAGGATCGTTTGGGGACGCTGACACCTCGGTGTCCTGAAACGGCGAACCGGCAGAAAAACCGAACAGCCAGCGTTGCGACCCTCCTCAGAGAGTCGCACCCCAGAGGGCGCCGAGGAGAAACGATTTCTCAAAACCGTCCCTACCCCGGAGGGGACCACCCTCAGAAGCCTGCAGCCTCGGCGTCAGGGCTTCTTCCATTTTTAGCTATTTTAGAGATAAAACAGTCCTCAGATCTTGCATATCTCTAACTGGCTAGACTGTGACCGCCACCCAGGTCCCCATCGATTGTGGATGAGCCCGAATGGCGAATCTTTGTTTTACCGCACTCTATGCTGCGAGGAGCTTAAGTATGCTGAGACTGCTCCCGCCCAGCAGTCTCAGGAACGTTAGATCGGTGAGGAAGAAACCTTTGGAACGCCACTGAAGAGTTTATTTCTTCGTCTTCGAGCGTCCAGAAGAAAAGACATATTTTATCTTAATTTTTCTTTACATCAGAAAAACTATATATATATATATATATATATATATATAAATATAACACTCCATGGCCACCAGCAGGAAACAACCGAACTGGCAGCGCTGCGACCCTCCTCAGAGAGTCGCCCAAGAGGACGCCGAGGAGAAACGATTTCTCGAAACCGTCCCTCCCCGGTATAGTTTATCTGTTGCGCGACGCAATTCTCAAATAGCGTCAGTGCTGTTACATCCTCACATTAATCCATGCTTATACATTTTACCTACCAGTGCTGCCTAATAATATTTATCTATTATTTATGGTGGCTGGTGGGTAACGTCGGGGTTATTATGACACCAACACGGGAGAGAGATAGCTCGCAAGCGTCTCTTTAACCCGAGGCACTGTCATACCATGATACTTAATACCCATAACATTACTATAGTAGAAGTTTAGGGATAAAATACATAAACAGAAACCGGTTTATTCCACGATCTCGACACCTCAGTGTGGAGATAGGGAAAAAACGGCACTCCCCGACGAGGAGGCTGAGATATAGAGTTTTCCTTATACTTTCACTCTCATATATATATGTTCGGCTGGCCAGTAATATTTAACTTAGCAACAGCATTATATAAAACCTCCTTTTATAAGCTCCTCTTTATTCAACAGAGTTATGAGCTGACTTATTTATTTATTTATTGAAAACTCATAAACATCTGCCTTATTTTCTTTTATTTATTTATTTCTTTTTTTAAACAAAAACACTAACGATACCAATTCCTCGGAACTGGAAATCGCAGCATGAGTGCCTCATCCCGGGGAGGAGAAACCGCAGAGCGTGCTTCTCCCCGAGATAAGGCATGTGGATCGAACAGGTGTTTGTTAGAACCATTTGCGATCCCCAAGATGCGCGTCGACGCCGTGCCTCGGCAGCAGCGGGACCCGCGCCTCGGGGCGCGCGCACCGAACCGTCCTCCTCGAAGAACGGCCGGCGGGAGCGGAGCGTCCTCACGGACAGCTTCTCGCAATGCTCACAGTCAGCCCCCTCGAGAACTGACTGTTGGCATGCTCCACTCCCAAACAAGCAACACAAAGCTGAAGTGTGTGTCCCCACCCGTGATATAACGTGGGGAGGGAACAACACAACACTTGCTTGCTCTCTTTTGCCATAATAAATATATATATTGCAACTTGACAGACAACAATAAATATGACAAGGACAGAATACACAGATTGCTTGCTGAAGGCACAGAAAGCTGCCGCGGTCTGTCGCAGGGGTGCTTTATAGCTTCCTGGTCGATGACGTCACCCGCCTGTGACGTCTCGTCTTTCCATTGGACTGATTATACACGTGCTTCACGACGCAATCACGCAGAGCGTTCCCACCGCGTCTCGACGCAGCTCGAAGTTCCCTTGAAAGGGAAACACGTTTTTGTCTTCTAAATAATACTGAAATCAAATGACATTGTGCGGTTAAAATGGCGTTTTTTTGTGTTATGTTTGTGCATTTTTGTAGGATCTGAAATGTCAGCAGACTGGTGTGAGCACTGAGGATGAGGAGCCCAGAGCTGAATCCTGGAGATGGTGCCATGGACAGGGACGGACTGGGGCTAAAAAACAGCCCTGGACTTTCTCCCAAATAGGCCCATCATCCGGCCATTCGCCTCTAGCCGTGTGCGACAGACACTAGCCAGGATGTCCTGATACTATGCCACAATACTGTAGCCTATCAGACAAGGTATTCACAGCAAGTAACATCTCAAAACCAATGATGATAATTGGGGTTGTGTTTATTAATGAAGCCTCAGCCTTCAAATAAAAACAAAAAATCTACAATGCCATAAAATACAAATAATGAAATGTCACTGTACTAATTTGTCCTTTTTAGGTATTAATATGTAGGCTACCATTAAGGTACCAATATGGTACAAAAATGTATCTTTTAAAAAGGTACAGCCCCAGTGACAGCTTTCCTACCTTTTTTTCTGAGAGTGTATACAGTAACCCCAAATTACAAACTTGTAATTATAAAACATATAGTAACTATATACCAGAGTCCAACCTTTTTGTGTGCGAAGGCTACCTCAAGGGATAAAATAATCTAGAAGATTTTTTTTTTGGTTATACTCCAATATTTATTATACATAACATGGTGAAGCTTTTTTACTTTTCACCATAATATGGGAAATAATCAAATATCTTGATATTCTGGTTCAGACTTACAAGCGTTAAAAAAAAAAACAATTCCTGAAAAATTATGAAAATATTTATTGATTTTTTTGTTGATTTTCTATAAACCTATTGTATGTGTTATCAAAAACAGTAGCCCAAACATTAAATCAATAAAAAAATAAACTGCCATAACTTCTAAACAAAACATTACTGCATTAGGCTACATTTAATACATGACTATATTAACATACCAGCATTTTTAATATGAATACAGGCACATTTCTGCCAAAAAAGTTTGTTTTACTAAAGTTAATTCATAAGTTTTGGTGTGAAATGTCTTCTAACTGGTTTGTTCTCGGAACAATGTTTCGCCTGTTTGTTTGTTTTTTTGCGTCAATATGTTGAGAATATCAGCGCTGTTTCATCTGGCTTTTTACAAGCTTAAATCACATCATTTGTGGGTTTATAATAGAGATAGAGAATTCTGCGCTGAATTGAAATGCTTCTCAGTGGATCGCACAGCTCTGTGTAATAATGTCCGTGTGATCGAGATCAGCCCGCACAGCTGCTTTGGCCGCGATCGATGTTTTTTGGGCCGAACTGATAATGCGCTGCTCAGATCAAACAAGTTTTGTTCCGCTTTTTGAGCGTTTGCCATTTGATGTTTCTCATATGCAACGCAAATGACAGCGTATAATCAAAGAGAGTTGGGTAATTTTGTAGAGGCAAAAGTTCAAATTGAAACGTTTAGTTGAAAAGGTCGCAAAATTATACAATTTATTCGAAGTCTGGAACCCCGACGGCAAATTGGGGCTATTTATAGAATGTGTTTAGCGGGCAACTCACAGGCACCACGTTGGAGAGCCACTGCCATTCAAATATAATTTAAGCAAATTTAAAAGTGCAGCCTTATAAAACTAACTTTCTGTCAGTGGCTATAGGCCGACTCTTCTTCCTCAGTTGTTGTTTTTTACACGTAGCATATTAGTGATCGTATTAGTGCCCCTGCTGTTGGCTGTTCATATTGCTTTATTAGACTTTTTTTTTGTGCCGACGGCCCTCGGTTGGACGGCCGTTCTGGACTTTTCCAGAACGCACAGATTGTCAGTCCGTCCCTGCAAACATACAAATATCATTTAAATACAATAAAAACAAAACAAACTAAAACAGCAAGTCATATTATACAAGATTTTTTCAAATTAACATATGATACAAAATCCAAAACCTTTTCAGGCATAATCTTACTAAATATGTTCTTAAGTGAAGTAACTTCATAAAAGAGCATTCTACTTGTATCACAGTTTTTTTTTCGATTGCTAAACGACAGTGAGCACAACTGGAGCTACATGTGCAAAACTCTAACTACAGTCTGCACTACCAACAGTCACCTGAGCTAAACAGTTCACATCACCTGCAAAACTCATTCAGAGCAACACAACTCTTAACACACGGCTCAAAACAGCTCAGTGCAGCCAAACACTACACACAACCCTCACTGAGATAACACACACTGTCACTCAGAACACACTGAGAGGAAACACACTACACACAACCCTCCCTGAGATAACACACACTGTCACTCAGAACACACTGAGAGGAAACACACTACACACAACCCTCACTGAGATAACACACACTGTCACTCAGAACACACTGAGAGGAAACACACTACACACAACCCTCCCTGAGATAACACACACACACAACCCTCACTGAGATAACACACACTGTCACTCAGAACACACAGAGAGGAAACACACTACACACACCCCTCACTGAGATAACACACTACACACAACCCTCACTGAGATAACACACTACACACAACCCTCACTGAGATAACACACACTGTCACTCAGAACACACTGAGAGGAAACACACTACACACACCCCTCACTGAGATAACACACACTGTCCCTCAGAACACACTGAGAGGAAAAACACTACACACAACCCTCACTGAGAAAACACACACTGTCACTCAGAACACACTGAGAGGAAACACACTACACACAACCCTCACTGAGATAACACACACTGTCACTCAGAACACACTGAGAGGAAACACACTACACACAACCCTCACTGAGATAACACACACTGTCACTCAGAACACACTGCACAACCCTCACTGAGATAACACACACTGTCACTCAGAACACACTGAGAGGAAAAACACTACACACACCCCTCACTGAGATAACACACACTGTCACTCAGAACACACTGAGAGGAAAAACACTACACACAACCCTCCCTGAGATAACACACACTGTCACTCAGAACACACTGAGAGGAAACACACTACACACAACCCTCACTGAGATAACACACACTGTCACTCAGAACACACTGAGAGTAAACACACTACACACAACCCTCCCTGAGATAACACACACTGTCACTCAGAACACACTGAGAGGAAACACACTACACACAACCCTCCCTGAGATAACACACACTGTCACTCAGAACACACTGCACAACCCTCACTGAGATAACACACACTGTCACTCAGAACACACTGAGAGGAAAAACACTACACACAACCCTCCCTGAGATAACACACACTGTCACTCAGAACACACTGAGAGGAAACACACTACACACAACCCTCACTGAGATAACACACACTGTCACTCAGAACACACTGAGAGTAAACACACTACACACAACCCTCCCTGAGATAACACACACTGTCACTCAGAACACACTGAGAGGAAACACACTACACACAACCCTCCCTGAGATAACACACACTGTCACTCAGAACACACTGAGAGGAAACACACTACACACAACCCTCACTGAGATAACACACACTGTCACTCAGAACACACTGAGAGTAAACACACTACACACAACCCTCACTGAGATAACACACACTGTCACTCAGAACACACTGAGAGGAAACACACTACACACAACCCTCCCTGAGATAACACACACTGTCACTCAGAACACACTGAGAGGAAACACACTACACACAACCCTCACTGAGATAACACACACTGTCACTCAGAACACACTGAGAGGAAACACACTACACACAACCCTCACTGAGATAACACACACTGTCACTCAGAACACACTGAGAGGAAACACACTACACACACCCCTCACTGAGATAACACACACTGTCCCTCAGAACACACTGAGAGGAAACACACTACACACACCCCTCACTGAGATAACACACACTGTCACTCAGAACACACTGAGAGGAAACACACTACACACAACCCTCACTGAGATAACACACACTGTCACTCAGAACACACTGAGAGGAAACACACTACACACAACCCCTCACTGAGATAACACACACTGTCACTCAGAACACACTGAGAGGAAACACACTACACACAACCCTCCCTGAGATAACACACACTGTCACTCAGAACACACTGAGAGGAAACACACTACACACACACACCCCTCACTGAGATAACACACACTGTCACTCAGAACACACTGAGAGGAAACACACTACACACAACCCTCACTGAGATAACACACACTGTCCCTCAGAACACACTGAGAGGAAACACACTACACACAACCCTCACTGAGATAACACACACTGTCACTCAGAACACACTGAGAGGAAACACACTACACACAACCCTCCCTGAGATAACACACACTGTCACTCAGAACACACTGAGAGGAAACACACTACACACACACACCCCTCACTGAGATAACACACACTGTCACTCAGAACACACTGAGAGGAAACACACTACACACAACCCTCACTGAGATAACACACACTGTCACTCAGAACACACTGAGAGGAAACACACTACACACAACCCTCCCTGA
The DNA here is from genome assembly GCF_965113295.1 of Leuciscus leuciscus. NCBI lineage: Eukaryota > Metazoa > Chordata > Actinopteri > Cypriniformes > Leuciscidae > Leuciscus > Leuciscus leuciscus. Next base: position 30,516,701 of record NC_138724.1, read on the forward strand.
GATAACACACACTGTCACTCAGAACACACTGAGAGGAAACACACTACACACACACACCCCTCACTGAGATAACACACACTGTCACTCAGAACACACTGAGAGGAAACACACTACACACACACACCCCTCACTGAGATAACACACACTGTCACTCAGAACACACTGAGAGGAAACACACTACACACACACACACCCCTCACTGAGATAACACACACTGTCACTCAGAACACACTGAGAGGAAACACACTACACACAACCCTCACTGAGATAACACACACTGTCACTCAGAACACACTGAGAGGAAACACACTACACACAACCCTCCCTGAGATAACACACACTGTCACTCAGAACACACTGAGAGGAAACACACTACACACAACCCTCACTGAGATAACACACACTGTCACTCAGAACACACTGAGAGGAAACACACTACACACACACACACCCCTCACTGAGATAACACACACTGTCCCTCAGAACACACTGAGAGGAAACACACTACACACAACCCTCCCTGAGATAACACACACTGTCACTCAGAACACACTGAGAGGAAACACACTACACACAACCCTCACTGAGATAACACACACTGTCACTCAGAACACACTGAGAGGAAACACACTACACACAACCCTCACTGAGATAACACACACTGTCACTCAGAACACACTGAGAGGAAACACACTACACACAACCCTCCCTGAGATAACACACACTGTCACTCAGAACACACTGAGAGGAAACACACTACACACAACCCTCACTGAGATAACACACACTGTCACTCAGAACACACTGAGAGGAAACACACTACACACAACCCTCCCTGAGATAACACACACTGTCACTCAGAACACACTGAGAAGAAACACACTACACACAACCCTCACTGAGATAACACACACTGTCCCTCAGAACACACTGAGAGAAAACACACTACACACAACCCTCACTGAGATAACACACACTGTCCCTCAGAACACACTGAGAGGAAACACACTAGCATCAAACACCAATACAGAAAATACTAACTTTTCATCTTTACAGTTTGAACAATTTCAGTGCTTCATACAAAGTAATATTTTCTTCAAAGAAAAGAGTGGCATTCCTTTTACATGATTTATTTACACATTTATTTTACATTTAGAACATAACAATTCTTTAAGGTAAATGAAAATTAGCAGTTTGCTTCAATAGTCTATAGTAATTTATGGAATTACAGTAATGAGAAAAAAATGGTAGAAACGAAAAGTACATACTGTAATTCGAACAAATAATTGAGGGGCTAATCCTGCCTCTCTCTAGCATCAGGACACAGGTTTACATCAACATCACATCTAATGTTCTCTCTTGCCATGCTCCTGGGGAAGAACCTTCTGGAGTGCCTTATCCATCCCTGGCAGTCCTCTGGACTCGTGTCCTCACATCCGGCATGCATGGCTTCCAAAAGAGACATTTGGTCATGTGGGTGGTGACCAAACACTTTCCACCTCCAGGCAGAGAAAAACTCCTCTATTGGGTTGAGGAAGGGTGAATATGCAGGCAGGTAAAAAAATATATAAATCTGCGATGTGCTGCAAACCAATCTGTGACAGCTGCAGAGTGGTGAAAAGCAACTTTATCGCAAACTATGACAAACACTTGGGGGTTTCTTACTGGCTCCCCCTGTTCTGCTGGCACTAGCTGAGCATAGAGCTGTTCTAGGAAAGCTATAAGCCTTTCTGTGTTGTATGAGCCAATGAGTGGTGTGTTGAGAAGCAAACCATCATTGGCCATTGCAGCACACATGGTGATATTTCCCCCCCTTTGGCCTGGAACCTCCACAGTGGCCCTTTGACCTATAACATTCCTTCCTCTGCGTCGTGTTTTGGCAAGGTTAAATCCAGCTTCATCAATACATACAAAGGAATGTGGTGTTTCCAGCGCTTCCACCTCCATTACTCTCTGAAAAACAGTAAGAGCACAGTTTTACTGTAGTAATGCTAGTGTTTTTTTACTGTGAATATTTTTTATAGCTGTGTATGTATCCTCAGACGTCTTACCTGGACATATTGGTATCTTTGCTCTTTTACCCGTTCACTGTTTCTCTCGAACGGTACAGTGTATAACTGTTTCATTGTAACTTGGTGTTTCTGTAGGACTCGAGCAATAGTTGTTGTGCTGACAGAATTAACATTTTCAAATATATCATTATCAGCCAGCACTCTATCTTGAATCTCCCGCAGTTTTATTGAACATAGCCGTATCAGCTTTCTGTCTCCAGCAAGCGTTCTGTGTGACTGTATTGTCTTATTTGGTGTTGTTTGTCTATCTCAATATATATATGGCGAATATAGAGAAACGACTCAGGCGGTGTGCGTCCCCTTGCTCGCGCTATTTGAGCGAGGGTGACACGCACTCGTTTTGTGTTGTTTGTCTGGGAGTGGAGCATGCACGGGCAGTGCTCGAGGGCGCTGTCTGTGCAAACTGTTTTCAGCTATCTATGAGAGAGCTCCGCTCCCGTTTGAGCTTGTTCGATCAATCAGATCAGGCTCGCGTTTCCAGTGCATCAGGCCCCGCGTCTGTTGAGGCAGCGCGCCGCTTGTCAAGTCAAGTCAAGTTTATTTGTATAGCGCTTTTCACAATACAGATTGCATCAAAGCAGCTTCACAGTATTAAATTAAAATAATACAACAAAGTTTGTTTCAAGAGGAATTTATTGATTGATAAAATTAAATTAAATATCCCCAAAATATCCCCAACTGAGCAAGCCAAAGGCAACAGTGGCAAGGAACCGAAAAACTCCATCAAGTGACCTAATGGTGTCCTAAAACTCCATCAGGTGCCTTAATGGAGAAAAAAAAAACCTTGGGAGAACCCAGGCTCAGTCGGGGGCCAGTTCTCCTCTGGCATTTATGAGCTAGAGGCCGGATTGTAGTTTGAACTGTAGGATTATATGAATGCCTGGCTGAAGAGATGCGACTTTAATCTAGTTTTAAGGCTTGTATGCATGGGATTCGCACGTGGAGCTGGCAGATAACACTGAGACGGTTGCGACCCTTTCTCAGTGTTTATTAACCAGCTCCACTGGTCTCGCGCACGGTTCGGAAGCCCGCGCTGCGGCTTCTTCCGACCGTGTTAAAGACACAGCGTTTGATTTATCTGGCTCCGAGGGGTTAGATATTATCAACACTGAATCACATAAATATGGGGATTCGCCACCCCATATTCCCGTTATTGAGGAATTGCTGGAGGTTGTGACCAGGGCAGTGGTTAAATTAAACGTTGAATGGCCATATAATAAGCAGGAAGCGACTAAGAAAAATAAAATGGATGAGCGCTTCCTGCAGACCCAGTCACAATCTTTGTGTCAGAGCCTTCCCTTTTTCACTGATCTTCATACTGAGGTATCGAGATCGTGGGAAAATCCATGTTCATCTCAATTATTTTCCCCCCATGTATATATTTACTCATCTATTAGGGAATCTAATGAGAATGGTTATGGGGTGATGCCTCGGGTTGAGGAATATTTTGCGAAATATTTTCTCCCTGACGTTGCGTCACCCCTGATAGCTCAGACACTTCCCTCCAAATCTCGTACATCGAATTTGTTAGGGAAAGCTTATATGGCGGTGGGTCGAGCCGGTGCATGCCTACACACGATGGGGTTATTACAGGCATACCAGGCTGACCTCCTCAAAGAGGTGGATGATAACTGGGAGGTCTCACTCAACGGTATTACTGAATTTCGTAGAGTAGCTGACTTATCTCTCCGTATTATTAAGGAGACGGCTCGTGCTATTGGCCGTTCTATGGCAGCAATAGTCGTCACAGAGAGACATTTATGGCTTAATCGCTTGGGGATCGAGGAGAAGGACAGGGCTTTCCTTCTCGATGCCCCCCTTTCACCTTCTGGCCTCTTTCGCGACGCGGCGAGAACCGTTGTCGAAAGGTTTCAGGAGGCAGAGCGACAATCAGCTATCCCCAGTTGTCAATCTAGGTCTCATGGGGTTGCTGCCAGGGGGCAGCCTCAGGGGACAGCCGCCAGTTCAACATATTTTGAGAAGGTTTCCTCTCGTGCCCCCCCGTATAAGGCTTGGGGCCAGAAGAGACATTCTCGTATGAAGCCCTCTATATCGAGGACAGGTCTGAGGACTGTCTCTCGGGCTAAGATGGCTTCAACTAAGAGGTCTTGTCGTAACACGCAGACCCTTATGGCCGTTCCCCCAGGAGAGCGAGTACAGGAGTCTCGCCCCCTTATACAGCCCTTAGGAAATCGATGTTTACTTCCCGCCGCCGATGGCGCTTCGGGACACATCGGCTTCCAGCGAACACAAATCGCAGTATCTGCCCGGAAACGTTGCGGCCCTGTCGAGTTCGCCGCCTCTCAGGAGGTCTGTAGAGAGCATATTTCGGTTAGTTCCTGCCAGTTAGCTGCTTCAGGTCACCGAAACCATTTGAACATTTTTAGCCAAGGCCAGTCTCGAGGGACTGGTCCCCATAATAGCATATTTAGACACCCCGAGGGGTCTTCAAAATATAGCCTGGAGGGTCCTGCTTACAGCGGAGCTAATATAAAAATATTATCTACTAAGGGTGGTTCACATGTCTGCCAGCCCCGAGCAGGGTTGGTTCTTGGAACAGGAAGTCAAGTCTCTCTTAACAAAGGAAACCTCAAGGTGAGCTCTTCCTCGGTTTCGGGAGCCCGGGTTCTACAGCCGGTACTTCATAGTTCCTGTGAGGGAAGGGGAGTAAGGCCTTGTTTCGGATCTCAGGGTAATGGATCAACCTCCGAGGGGGTTCAGATTCAAGATTCCGACTGTCAGTCAGACCAGCTCCAGCTGATAGATCCACAAGGCCCTTAACTCCTCATTCCCTTCTAACCCCATCACGGGAAGTTTCCGAGATCTCTTTTTGGGGGAAAAGCACATCAGTTCCGGATTCTTCCATTCGGCCTAGTATTGTATCCCCGCACCTCCTCGGAATGCATGGTCACTGTCCTAGCTCCATGGAGTCTTCAGGGCATCCTCATTCCTGTCCATTGACTACTAGAGCACACGGTTCAACACCGAGGTGTTGTTTCGAGTCTCGTGAGGTGCTAGGGAATATGGCTCAGAGTCTAGGAAAAATCACCAGTGCCTCTTCAGAGAAACCGATTCCTGGGGGCGGTGTAGGTTATAGTCATGATGCAGGCACAATTGTCTCCAGCTCAGACACTCATCTTCCTTACCATAGTCATGAATATCAAGCTAGGCCAGGCCACCACTACGTGACCTTATTAAAGAGTGGGCTCGCTGGCAGCAGTGTTCAACATACTATTCTTTGGCCTGCTGTACATGGGGGCCCTGTAGTAGTGGCTCAGGACCAATGGGTTTTCCCCGAGAGGGAACCCACTCCGCATGACCAGAGTTACGCGCACATGCCCTCGTTTTCTGATCATGGGGAGGAAGTTATGGTTCCTGCTCCTAGTACCTGTGTTGGAAACACAGGGTCTGAGGAAACTTCAGAGAGACCATTAGGTTCTATTTTTGACAGACACTATGTCGATGGTCTCTCTGATCAAAGAGGGGGCAGTCATCCTGTCGAGGCAGGGGCTGCAGCCCGGGGATTTCGAACTCCACCCCAAGTTGGCTTTAGCCGGGATGGAGGTCGGTTTGTCAGAGGTGCTCCTGTTTCCCCTTTATGTGGACGGCCACCTTCTGCGCCACCTCTCCCATGCTCTTCCAGCTCTGCTGGGTTTGGATATCATGATACAGACATGGTTGAGGCCATGTCTGTGTATACTTTCCCCGATTGTTCTGCCCCCGGGGGTTCTAGAGTACAAGAGGGTTCAGCAGTACGGGATCAGCTTACTCTTAGTGGCCCTGTACTGACAGGCCCAAATATGGCTTCCAAACATCTGGGCCCTTCTGGCAGGCCTTCCGCGGTGAATCCGGATCAGGATGGTCCTCCCTCTTCAGCCCAAGGTCATGATATTTCACCCTTGGCGGTAGCCCAGGAAGCTACTGGATTGGCCCCTGAGGGGGACCAATTCATAAATTCTGGTCTCTCAACCGAGGTTGTTGAGACCATTGTAAACTCTAGAGCCCCCTCCACGAGGAAACTTTATGCATTTAAATGGAAAATTTTTATTTTATGGTGCAGAGAACATCAGTTGGACCCAGTTAACTGCCCAGTGGCTTCAGTACTGGAGTTCCTCCAGAATCGTTTCTCTGACGGGCTCTCCCCGTCCACGCTTAAGGTCTATGTGGCGGCTATATCAGCCTTCCACACGCCTTTAGGGGTGGGCACGCTGGGGACACACCCACTCATAATTCGTTTCCTTCGTGGAGCCAGGAGGATGAGGCCTGCTATCCAGCCTAGGGTCCCCACGTGGGACCTGGCAGTGGTCCTCGAAGGTTTATCCCTGGCACCCTTCGAACCCCTGGATAAGGTGTCTGAGAAATGTTTATCCTTTAAGGTAGCCTTCCTGCTCGCTATTACTTCCCTGAAACGAGTTGGCGACCTGCAGGCGCTATCTGTGGCTCCCTCTTGCCTCGAGTTCTCTCCTGGCAGAGTGAGAGCCATTCTCCACCCTAGACCTGGCTACGTGCCTAAGGTGCCCACAAATGTGGCACGGTCTATAATCCTTCCGGCCTTTCATCCTCCACCGCATGTGTCGGCTGATCAAGCTAAGTTACACTTGTTATGCCCGGTCCGAGCTCTTGAGGCCTATGTACATAGGACCTCGGGCTGGAGGAAGTCGGACCAGCTGTTTGTGTGTTTTGGGTTATCCAAGAAGGGCTCCCCGGTCTCCAAGCAGACTATTAGCAAGTGGATAGTAGAGGCTATTTCTTCAGCTTACGAGGTGCGCAATCTGCCTTCACCTCTCCTGATAAAAGCTCACTCAACCAGAGGAGTGGCATCCTCTAGAGCCTTGCTAGCAGGGGTTTCTCTTCAAGAGGTCTGTGATGCCGCTGGCTGGGCCTCCCCACACACCTTCATCAAACATTACAGTCTGGATCTGTCCTCTACACCAGGTTCACAAGTTCTCATGTCTTGAGTGTGCCAGATTGCTTCACACCAGGGCAGGGTCTCTCAGTGTGGCGGCGTGGGTATTCGTTCCCCAAAGTATCGAGTATCGATGCAGCGGGAGTTCCCTTTACGAAAGGGAACGTCTCGGGTTACGTATGTAACCCTCGTTCCCTGAGTAGGGAACGAGACGCTGCATCTCTCGGCCACACTTTTCGTGCTCCTGAGAACGACTTGCTTCGACCCTTTAAAAGCTGATACGGCTATGTTCCGTTGCCCTTTTATAGCTTCCGGATCACCGTCACATGCAACGTCACGAGTGACGAGCACCAATCAAGATTGGAATAGTTCCATTACAGACTTCAGAGGCGTCATGCCGAGGGCATTCCCCAAAGTATCGAGTATCGATGCAGCGTCTCGTTCCCTACTCAGGGAACGAGGGTTACATATGTAACCCGAGACGATTTGTTAAACTGTCTCTGTTTGGGGCATTGTATTTTGGGTTGAGAGTCTTTATCATCTCACTGCAAAAAATATATGGTAGGACTAGGAATTAATAAAACAGAACTATACTGACATAAAAACATGCAACTTTTGGTTGCATTTATTTTCATTTGAAAAGACATGATGCTGGACAAAATACAGCAAATTAACCTACCGAAATGCAGAGGCATCTACTGTGGCAAACGGGTGCAAACCCTTTACCACAAACCTAGTCACTGCTCTGTGACATTTGTTTATCCTCACCTCGGTCATTTTATTCTTCCCTGCCTCTGTAAACGGAGTAGCTAGAGGTGCACGACGAGAGCTTGCTGCAGCCTCTGAGCCAGCCAGACTCTGATGGCCGTCATCATCAGATGACGTCATGACACATTTGCAACGAGCGGAACTGATAAGCGGAATCGTTAAGCAGGTACGCTAACGGTTCCAAGGAATCGATTCTTCTAAAGAAGAACCGGTTCTCGGTTCCCATCCCTAGTTTCTTACTCCGTCATTTATGGTCATACAGAAAAAAGAAATATAAAAAAAGAATCTGTGATATTTCTCCTTTTGTATGTGTCCACTTACAATCAAATCAAAACATTGTGCTTTTGTAAAATAAAGAAAATATACAGGGTGTGTGTTCTGCCTCTCCGTCGCGGTGAACTTTTTTTTCTTGAGCACGTCTATAAACTGAAACAAAACTCAGCGAATACTTGTCACACATTTTTGAGCCATATACCTTTATAAACATTTAAGTGTGTACTTTTAAATGATCGGATTCAAAACGAAAACAAATATTCTCTGTTTAAGTAATTTGTATAAAACCAACAAGATGTCCAGCTTCTCAAACGCTTGCTCATTACAGTTAATTTGGCCACGCCCACTCGCGCAAAAGATATTAACATGCAAATCTCCACATGGAACGCGAACTTGCTTATTACCTCAACAACAAAACACTTCACTTCACTTTTCGTCGAGTTTGAAAGACGTGCCTGAGCTTACAATGGATTTAGGCTACCTCAGAAGAAGAAGAATGCGATTTGAAGACAAGAAAGATGTAAGGTAAGAAATTCTTACATATTAGTTTGTTATTGTTGCATAAATGTCACGTTGCAGTTGAACTGTTGCTAGATATATGGGGAATATTACAATATTTAGACCCGTGTTTACTGTTACTGTGTTTGTGGATATCTGCTCAAACGTAGATATGTATATGGTAACCATAATGTTTTATATTTGAGTGCGATCGCGTTTGAATGTATCATATTTTGGATAGCGATCGCGTTTGAATGTATCATATTTTGCAGCGCGATCGCCTTTGAATGTAGGCTATCATATTTTGGATCGCGTTTGAAAGTATCATATTTTGCAGCGCGATCGCGTTTGAATGTATCATATTTTGGATGAAAGCAAAACGCACCAAATGGCTTCATGTTTTTATTATTATCTCATTTCATATCATCATAACGGATGGAAACATTTGAAGTAACATGATAATCAATATATTTTTCTCTAGCTTAGTTGTTACTGAAATCTTTTGGAAGATTTATACTGCTATAGGTTATTTATTGTTATTATTATTTTATCCGGCACTGCGCATATACCTTATGCCTACAAGGCACAACAAACCTGGTGTTCATTATATTATTGTTGGAAACATTTGTGTGTGTGTGTATTCTGTGAATTCTGTAAAAAGCTATTTTAACCAGAAAAATCTAATATTTATTTCCAAAATCGTACAGGCCTTTCTCTTGATATCAGTATGTTCACTTTTTTTTTTTTTTAGGGCCCAGATGCCACTGAGGACTTCAGCATTCACATGAGTCTCTGTACGTGAACATGGTAAAGTGAAAATCTTGGAAATGAAAGGTATGTACAATGTTTTTAGGAATGGCACAAAGGTCTCTGTCTTTGAAGTGCTTTTTTGGCATTTGTTGTGTATCTTTGGATTATGTTGTGTTGTAAATAAATCCAAACAATTTAAAAGCCATTCTTTTTTAAATCTCCTCATTTACAGTATTGTGCAAGGTTGCTCTGAATGACAGGGCCTGATCGCTCCTAATAGGGCCGTTAAGGGAGGTTCTTTGTCTTTCTCAGGTGTGAAAAGCTTACATATTAATGAGCTCCCGCATAAAGCTTTTTCACACAACCCATATGAAAAAAACCTGCATGGTTCATAGCAACCATATATCTTCCTTACTTAAATCAGCCAGAATTACCTTCTGTGTTTCATATAAGGCCAATACATGTCCTATACAAAATCAGACCGATTATGGCCCATTTCATACTAAATAGCACACATATAACTTATAGGGGATTTTTGCGTCATATATGAATACTGTTAAAAGACTTATATGAGTTTTACATGACAAAAGTATGCAAATGTGTATGGTATTAGTAGAAATATATAAAATTCTTATATAAATAATTTAAAGTTCTTATATTGAATCATATGCTATTCAAATTAAAGTCATATAGAATTTATACACATTTTGTGTCATTTGTTTATGTTTCATACAGATTTCATGTTTTGATGACCAACATCTGATTCACTTATATGCAGTTGGCAAATTTTTAAAGGGATACTCCACTTTAAAATGAAAATTCTGTCATCATATACTCACCCTCATGTTGTTTCAATCCTTTATGAATTTCTTTCTTCTGCTGAACAGAAAGGAAGATATTTAGAAGAATGTCAGTAACCAGATAGTTTCTGGTCTCATTGACTTCCATTGTATATTTTTTTTCCTTATATGGAAGTCAATGAGACCAGAAACTGTCTGGTTACTGACATTCTTCTAAATATCTTCCTTTCTGTTCAGCAGAAAAAAGAAATTCATACAGGTTTGAAACAACATGAGGGTGAATATATGATGACAGACCTTTATGAAGACAGTTCATTTTCCTACAGGATTTGAAAGAGCAGTTATAAAGCAATGACATTGTAAGACCGTGTATTTACATTATTTGTGAACTGTAGGAGCCTGTTGTTTGTGAACAAATCATAACATATTATTGCAAATGAACAAAGTTGAGTCAAATATGTTTCTAGAACAGTGATTAAAATGTTAAAAATTGGCTGGAATATGTTTTTGTATATGTGACATGAACTCTGGTGGTGATGCACTCTAAAAACTTTTAATATGATTTACTAAATTTTTTGGTTAAACATTTTTACGCTTAGAATTGATTAGATTTTTAAGCAGTGAAATCAATTACATACACTGTATTAACTGAGTAAATGTAAGTGAAACAAATTAAATAGATCTGAGTAACTGCATTTAACAAATAAAATTGAATAGAAATAATTGGGGGGGGGGAAACATTTAAAAACAAATATTTATGAGTAATATTAACTGTGTTTATATGCCAGTAATATTAACTTTTTTATTTCCTCTAAACCTTTGTAAAAATATTCCATGCAACCACCGGTATAACTACATGACATAGGCCTTTATTGTCGATGAGTGCAGCAATACAGCATATTTTATAAAATTTTTAACACAGATACAATATTGCCTACATTTAAACTCATGTAAGAAACATTTTCTAAGTAAAAATTAAACATTTAGGCCTAAACATTCAAGTAATTCAAGTGTAATCAAGCTGATTATACAGTATATACAGTAACCATGATTGACTACAGGCATAAGGCTTGACTTAGGACAAGATAAGAACAAGCATGAGTTAAGTAAAGCCTTATACTGATTAGTAAACTGCACTGTGTTTTATACACGTCCATGCTGGACATTCATATTAAATTAGCATTATTTTCCTATGTTTTTACATCATGAAAATCTATATGGCTTCAGTTGTATGTAGGACATATATGACATAATATGATTAAAAATATACTAATATTATACAATTTATATATGTGGTTTTTGCAGCATATATGTCCCTTATAATATTCTGTTGGAACATATAAGAATCACGGGAGTTTTTAGCAAACCTTTTCCATATGGGAAAACACGTCGTAATTTTTTTAAATCAATATATTGTCTTATCTGAATGAGCAGTCAGGGTGATTTTCACATAGTTTTGGAGCAAATATTCTAGGCTACGTCATACAATTTTCAAAAGTCTTGTGAAGAAATAATCAGTATGGGTTTCATGGCCTTATTTCAGTGAGAATTTTTTTTTTTGTATTTTCACAAACCACGCATAAATGTCATTATCTCAAAACTACAAACTTTTACATGCTGCTGATATATTATTGTAGCAGAGTTTGTGCTGAATACAGTGTAATTAGACTTTAGCCATGAAAATGTCACTAGTAACAGAAATAACCAGAAATGTCAGAGCATGTCAGAACACCTCCAGGGCCCAGAAAACAGCTCAGACCTCAGAGGGTTAATGCATTAACTAATATTTACTAAAAATGTGCACTACAGTTGTTACAATATTATTAATCTTTGTTAATGTTAGTTCATTAAAATACAGCTGTTAATTGTTAGCTCAAGTCCATTTAATAATGTTAACAGATACAACTTTAGATTTTTATAATGTATAACTGTTGAGATTAATATGAACTATTTTTCAACATTAGTTAATGTTTTTTATCAAATTAAATCTTATTGTAAAGTGTAACCAAAATAATTTTGTATATTAGAAATATAAATGGTTTATTTTTATTATGTTAAATTATTATTTTATATAATAAGGACCACCACCTTCAGCTAAACCTTGTGAAGAGATGCTTGTGGTCCCGGCCGACCCAACACTTCATCATAACTTCTCCACTCAGCTGTAGGTTCATCATCCAGAACTCATCAGGGTCAGTCAGGAACCTTGGAGTTGTAATTGATGATCAACTGAACTCCACAGATCACACTGCTAGAACTGCCTGGTCCTGCAGATCTGCCTTATACAACATTAGGAGGATCAGACCCTTCCTATCAGAGCTACACAACTCCTCGTCCAAGCGCTTGTTCTATCCAGACTGGACTATTGTAATGCTCTCTCCTTCCAGCATCAGTCAAACCTCTCACACTGATCCAGAGTGTGTGTGTGAGTGTGTGTGTGTGTGTGTGTGTGTGTGTGTGTGTGTGTGTGTGTGTGTGTGTGCGTGCGTGTGTGTGTGTGTGTGTGTGTGTGTGTGTGTGTGTGTGTGTGTGTGAGTGAGTGAGTGTGTGTGTGTAAACCTCTCACACTGAACCAGATGCTGCAGCTAGAGTGTGTGTGTGTGTAAACCTCTCACACTGATCCAGATGCTGCAGCTAGAGAGTGTGTGTGTGTGTGTGTGTGTGTGTGTGTGTGTGTGTGTGTGTGTGTGTGTGTGTGTGTGTGTGTGTGTAAACCTCTCACACTGAACCAGATGCTGCAGCCAGAGTGTGTGTGTGTGTGTGTGCAGGGGTCTCAAGTTTTGAAGACAGGCAAGAGTGACATTCCCCCCCGTCAGGGGGTCAAAAGGGGTTGGTTGGATGGGTCGCAGGAATGGGGGTGTTTCATTAATAATATTATTATTAGTGTTTTTGTTGTTGTTATTAATAATTGCTCAGATACCAAATACAAAGTATTTTTTCAATTTCCGCGTGTGTGTGTGTGTGTGAGAGAGACAGAGAGAGATTATGACTGGTGTTGTTTATTGTAAGTGTTTGTTGCCTTTTTGGACTTGTTGCCTTCCACCTGCACTCTTCCTCTGTCTCTTCCTCTAATGGGTCTACCCTATTCGCCACCTTCTCTGGGACAGCATCCTCTAACCTGGCCTTTTTAGGACACTCTCCTCTCAGGGCGAATGAGAGGACGCTTAATTGCTTTTTACCTGACATCTTTGAGAGACAGATGCAATGATTAATGCATCCATGGCCTGTATATAATTATAAAATATGACATGATTTTAAAAGTGACCTATAACATTGACTATGCAATACACTTGAATTTATTTAGTGCTTATAAAATTATTAAGCCTATTTTGGAGAGAGATGTTTATAATGTGACAATATGTCAGTCATTGTGTGATAACGAAAATATGACTAGGCCTAGACTACTTGTTCTGAGCAGGTGTTGCTCAGTGAACAGGCTGTACAACTGTAGGCTAAGTTACAGACACTCATGAAAAACTGATGAGCTGGGAAACATTCTCTAACAGCAGTCAAGTTGTCACTGTTTGTGTCAAACAAATTGTGAATTTGTTGTAACATTAAAACAGGAGATCATGACTTACTTTGTGCTCAGTAATGCTCGGAGCTCGGAGTGGTTTCCACTTTCCAGTCTGTGGGTGAACGAAATTTTCGGAAGACGTTGTCGCAGAATCACATGAACAATTCCAGCATATATGCTTTTTTTTTCCATTGGTTGTTGCGTTTAATCTTACCCAGATACAATAGTGCTATTTTCTGATTGGCTATTGTGTAGCCCCTTTCTTTTTTTGATTGGCTGATAAGACGCGCTTGATTCCTGCCAGTTCCACAGTGAGAGCGGCGCGGCCAGATACATTTTGGGCGCTGCGGCATATTCAATATATTATAAATATTTGTTCCGCCTGAGAAATACAATGTGTGGCGGGAGTGCGTGACAAAAGACTGAAATGAGTGACTGTCACGCTCAATGCGTGACACTTGAGAGCCCTGTGTGTGTGTGTGTGTGTGTGTGTGTGTGTGTGTGTGTGTGTGTGTGTGTGTGTGTGTGTAAACCTCTCACACTGAACCAGATGCTGCAGCCAGAGTGTGTGTGTGTGTGTGTGTGTGTGTGTGTGTGTGTGTGTAAACCTCTCACATTGAACCAGATTCTGCAGCCAGAGTGTGTGTGTGTGTGTGTGTGTGTGTGTGTGTGTGTGTGTGTGTGTGTGTGTGTGTAAACCTCTCACACTGAACCAGATGCTGCAGCCAGTGTGTGTGTGTGTGTGTGTGTGTGTGTGTGTAAACCTCTCACACTGAACCAGATGCTGCAGACAGAGTGTGTGTGTGTAAACCTCTCACACTGATCCAGACGCTGCAGCCAGAGTGTGTGTGTGTGTGTGTGTGTAAACCTCTCACACTGAACCAAATGCTGCAGCCAGAGTGTGTGTGTGTGTGTGTGTGTGTGTGTGTGTGTGTGTAAACCTCTCACACTGATCCAGACGCTGCAGCTAGAGAGTGTGTGTGTGTGTGTGTGTGTGTGTGTGTGTGTGTGTGTATAAACCTCTCACACTGATCCAGATGCTGCAGCCAGAGTGTGTGTGTATAAATCTCTCACACTGATCCAGACGCTGCAGCCTAAGTGTGTGTGTGTGTGTGTGTGTGTGTGTGTGTGTGTATAAACCTCTCACACTGATCCAGATGCTGCAGCCAGAGTGTGTGTGTGTGTTTGTAAACCTCTCACACTGATTGCACTGGTTGCCAGTTGCCGCTCGCATCAAATTCAAGTCTGTGACGTTTGCCTACAGAACAACCACTGGCTCTGCTGCCTCTTACCTAAACTCATTACTCCAGACTTATGTGCCATCCAGAAACTGTCTTGTGGTGCATCATCTCAAAGAGGCACTAAATCTCTTTCTCTGACCTTTACCTGGACTGTTCCTGCTGGAGGAATGATCTAACTCAACCAGAGCTGATGAGTCCGAGGCCACTTTCAAGAAACCGCTGAATACGCATCTTTTCAGCAACACTTGATCACTTGAACACTTTCGGCAAAGACTGAGATCCTTCTCAGTTTAATCTAACGCCGTACATGTTTGTTTTTGTTTTTTTTAAGTGTTGCCAAAAGTGTTCAAGTGATCAAGTGATGAACAAGGTGCATAGCACTTGCATACTGTTGTCCTGCTGTTAGATGAACTGCCTCTATTGTTCTCATTTGTCACATAAATGAGGATAAAAGTGGTTACTTTGGATAAAAGTGTCTTCATAAATGTAAATGTATTATTTTATATATTTTTTTAAAGTATCCTAAAATAGTCTTAATCCGAGTTAAATACAAAAAATAATATATTTTAATACACATGCACCAAATATATATTATTATTATTTTAAACTATTTTTATAAATTTAGTTCTGATTTTGTTTGATTGCACTTCTTATTTACTTTTTAATTTTATTTCTAATATTTACAATATCCTATAATAATAAAAAAATAAAATTATGCTAACATGATTTTATTCCTAATTATATCCTATATTGTTTACTTTTTTTATTTATTTTATTTTATTTCTTTTTAAATTTTATTCAATTTTACTTCTTATTTCTGTTTAAATTTGATTTCTTCTTATATTTATTAGGAATAAAAAGTTTATATTTATTATTTAAAATGATTATTTTTATATTTTTATTTCTAATTTTATATATAATTTTATTTCAATACAATTTTTTATTCTATTCTTAAAATAGATAACGGCGACGAGCTGACGGCCGATTTCCTGTACAACGAGGTTCATCCGAAGCAACACAAGAGTCAGCGGCAAACATCAGAAGGACTAGCCGAGGAAGGTCTTTTCCAGGCGGGGTATATGAGCACTGAGCGCCCGGAGATCACCTGGATCTCACAACTCCGAAAACGTCGGATAAAATTTTAAAATAGGCGCTATCTTTATAAATAAACCTGAGCTTTAATCAACTACATTCTCGACAGAAAAATTCTTAAAACTACATTTCGTGACACAATAACAGCAGTATTTTTAAATTATGCAGGGTTTCTCCTCTGCTATTGATGCTTGCTGGTTGGTGCGAGATGCATTCTGGGATACCTGGCTGTCTCAAGTCCGCAAAAGTCACCTCTCGATGCATCCTCGATAAAAGGGGCGGATCAAGAACACATCCAGGGATTTGAACTGGACTTGGCTAGATGTTAAAGGGTAACTAAACCCTAAACAACTTTTTTTAGTTAATGATCTGTAAGAATGGGGCTTTATTAGTGCTGTTCATTGATTCGAGTAACTTTTTTGACATTTGGGTATAAAGTGTTTTAATTCTACAATCTATGGTGTAAAAACATCTGAGTGCTGCCCTCTTGAGGTTGAACGGTGGCTACTGCAGTTAAATGTATCTATTGGATGTTTGCGGTACTACGTGACGTAAGCGTTACTACGTGACATAAGCAGGTTCCAGCTCACCACGCCCTTGGTACAAGCTAGCGTAGATTTATCTGTATTTAGTACAGTGGTCAGGAGGGTACGTAGGTGTAGTGTTGCTGGTTGCAACAGCACAGCTGGACTGCATAGCTTTCCAGCTGATAAGGAAGGAGTGAGTTCCCGCTTAGAGCTCAAGTGGCGGAGCGGCGTCTTGATGTGAGTGGTCATTTATATTTGAATCACAATTTATGGTTAGGCTAAAGTTAATCCTCTGGGGTCGACAAACGCGCAGGCGCATTTTGCTGGATTTTTTCACATAGTGGCAAAATATGAATATGCCTACAGAGAGCGCTCGCTATTGACATCAACTCGATAAAACTCATCAGATGCATGTACTTTACGTCGTCTTGCAACCCTGTGAGTCACTCTCCATTTTAGAGTCTGACAGCAGGTCTCAGGTGCACGCCCCCCCGCTCAGCCCCGCCCTCGGTTCATCCCCTCTATCTCTGCTGGGGTCTGCCCACTTTTCCAGCATTTTTCAAATATTGCCAGTGGGTGGAGTCAGGCTCTGACCAGGGGTTTAGTTACCCTTTAACTTTGATTTGGAACAGTACTTGGGCAAAGACTGATGACGTTTCACAAGTCCACAAGAACACAAGTACGGACAAGAATGCATATTGAGAAACGGTGACAGTTCTTCATGAGAACACGGAAGTGAAAGGAAGTTCAGTGCTTTTGATGATCAAGGTGCCATTTCAGAGGAGGACAAAGAAACATCTGCAAATACTGTCATAATTCAAGGTAAGTTAGTGTAAGGACCACCCATTGGCCCAATGACGGAGTCCAACTCCAACAAATAGTGATTTCTGAAAAATGGAGAATGAATCAAGATGTAACATTTATTTGTCAGGTAAAATGTATCATGCCAATTACACAAGTGATTAAAAGCCAATTCAGAAATAATAAATACATGACATCAATTACTCAAAGATGACTCTAAAAGTAAGCAATGCATTCCTGACAGAGACACACAGTGGTGTGTGTCCAGTCCTGGTCCAGTCCAACAGGAAAACACTGAAACAGCACTGTATGGGGGATGATCCTGGTAAAATGTCCAAAAGATTGCTCTGTCACCTAGCCTTAAAAACCCAGACCAGAACAAAAGGGTTGTCCCAATATTTTTGGGTCAATTCATGTACCCCAGGGGGTAGCACCTGGTTTCGGGAGATATCTTGAAGAGACATCACCCAACGAGGAGAACAGGATTCTCCTAAGTTCTCAATCTTTCTCATTAAACCAATGACTGCAATGAAATTAAGACCATTTACCAATCGCACTTAAACACTTAAAATGATACCAAACATGAAAACAATAGATTCACAAGATACATCATATGTGATACATAGACATTCTTAGTGAACTTTTGGTGACTTGACTCAGGTGGAGAGGCAGGGTGGAGGGAGAGGGGGATGTAGAGATAAGGAAGGAGAAACCTTTGGACAGGACAATGTCCTGTGCTCTGTCTTTGCTATCTTGTGTCCAGGGTGCGTTTTATGGCTTTATTGCAGGGTGAGTTTTGTCTTAGCAGGAAAATCAGTTCTTACATTAGGAAATATCTTAACTTACTGACCAAAGTTTAAGTGTCATGTTTCCAGTGATCACAGAAGATTCATACAACTTAACTAATATAGCTTTAATGCATTTTACAAGTCTGAAAAAAGGCTCTGAGTGTTGTTATTATTCACAATAACTATTGTAACTTTTATTATGTTCAGTGTCACATTATTGTTTTTATTCCAGTCTGGTCTGAATTGTAAAAGACAAGTCTTCCAAGAAGAGAATGACAAAATGTGAAAGTACTTCTGAAATCTAATCATGTTGAGACTCAATAATCACCAACATTCAGCTGAATATATCATAAACAATAATCTACTAATGAGCTAATGACTATTAAACTTAATAACAACCTGAAGAATTAGTTTTAGACATTAATTTTTTTTTAAAATGCTTCATAATGGTTGACCTAGCCACAATGTCATTTCGATATACACATTTATTTGCACATACTGCATAGATATCTGCTATAAAAAGCAACTATTTAAATATTTTTTTTCCTTTTCTCAAATACTCCATAAAGGACAATGGCAACTGTTTTAGAGCTGCTTCAAGATACTCTAGAAGACCTGGAAAAAGACAATCTGAAGAAATTTAGGAGTCGCTTAAAACAAGAGGGACCCATTGGAGCTGGTAAACTGGAGGATGCTGGTGTCACTGATATAGTGGATATAATGATGGAGCGTTTTGGAGCAGAAAAAGCTGTGAAAAAAACACTGAACATCCTGAAGAAGATGAACCAGAACCGGCTGGCTGAAGAGTTACAGAACAACTACACTGGCGGTAATAAAGGAAAGAACAGAAAACGAGAGGCAGCATAGGTTCATAGAAATATATATTCAGATTATTTTCAAAGATTCTTATGTTCACCAAGGCTGAATTTAATTATCAAAAATAGTTAAAATATTGTGAAATATTACAATTTACATTAACATTAACTTTTCTTTTTGAATATCTTTTTTTAAAAACTGAAGTAATAGAGAAAGAGAGGCAGCATAGATTCATAGAAATGTATATAAGTTTTTTTTTTGTTTTTTTTTTTTAAAGAGGATTCTTATGTTCACCAAGGCTGCATTTATATGATCAGCAATAGTTACAATATTTTGAAACATTACAATTTAAAACAATTGTTTTCTATTTAAATCCCGTTGCCATAAAAGTAAGTTTCAAAGCTGAATTTTCAGCATCATTACTCCAGTCTTCAGTGTCACATGATCCTTCAGAAATCATTCTAATATGAGGATTTATTTAATAGTTTAATAGCTGTGTTGCTTTAATGAAGTGTGGAGACACGATGCAGTGCCTTTTTTAGGATACTTTGATGAACATAAAGTCTCATTTCATTCTCTCTCTTCACTGTGCAAGAATCATCAGAAGCTGCTGAGAAACACACAAGAAAACAAGGTGAATTAACTTTACCCCTCCTTACCTTACAGTGGGATCAGAAATTATTTCAGCATGTTTGATCTATATTGATTTAGTACACAACATAACTGCTTTCAGTGCTATGAATTTAAATACCATATGTCTGCTCTAGTTGATTTTGATGAAAATCATGCTAATGTGAAAAACCTTTTGCATTTCATTTTTGTATGTTGTTTTGTTCACACATTTTCCTGTTTATTTATATTTTGCATAACAGATGATTTCTGGCTGCAGGAATTCTTGAAAACTCACAAATTGAACATGAAGGAGAAAGTAGAACAAATTTTTGAGGGTAAAAAGGAAAATGAAGCACATCTCAAGGATGTTTTCACAGAACTCTTCATTACGGAGGGGGATCTTAGAGAAGTAAATCAAGAACATGAGATTCTGCAGATTGATAAAGCCATTAAACCTCATAAATCACAGAACAGGCCAATTAAATGCAATGATGTATTTAGTCTGAACAAAAATAAGAAAAAAAAGATTGTTCTGACAAAAGGCATTGCTGGCGTTGGAAAAACTGTCTCAGTGCACAAGTTCATTCTGGACTGGGCAGAAGGAGAAGCCAATCAGGATATAGACTGTGTTTTCTTTCTTCCATTCCGAAAGATGAACTGCATTAAAGTCAGAGAGATCAGTCTGCATGAGTTTCTACAGAGATTTAATCCAGAACTGAAGAAACTGGAAACAGCAAAGATATGTAAGATATTTAGTTGTAAGCTTGCGTTTATCTTTGATGGACTGGATGAGAGTCGACTCCCTTTGGATTTTGACAGTGGAATGGTGACGAGTGTTGAGGAGCGATCATCTGTAGATGAACTATTTACAAGTCTGGTAAATGGGTCTCTGCTTACATCAGCTCACATCTGGGTAACCTCACGACCAGCAGCAGCCAATCAGATCCCTCCTGAGTATGTAGGGTTGTTCACAGAGGTGCGAGGATTCACTGACCAGCAGAAGGAGGAGTATTTCAGAAAGAGAATCAAAGATGAGACTCAGGCCTCCAGAATGATCTCACACATTAAGAAATCTCGTAGTCTCTACATCATGTGCTACATTCCCGTGTTCTGTTGGATCACAGCCACTGTTCTTCAGGACATCCCCATTGAGAACGATGCAGAAAACATCAACACAACACTCACTGAAATGTACATCCACTTCCTGCTGATACAGATGAACATGAAGAGCCAGAAGCATGACAGAAAAACAGAAAGAGTCCATACCAAGCTCTTAGATTCCAATAAAACAATGATTTTGAAGTTAGCTAAGCTGGCTTTTGAACAGCTGAAGAAGGAAAACATAGTGTTCAGTGAGGAAGAACTGACAGCATGTGGTATTGATGTGAATGAAGATTTTGAATCCACAGGAATGCTGACTGAGATCTTTCAGCAAGAAGCTGGACTTCATGAGATGAAGGTCTTCTGCTTCGTGCATCTGAGTGTTCAAGAGTTCCTCGCTGCAGTGCACGTGTTCCTCTGCTACCTGGACAAGAACATGGACGAGCTGCAGTTTTTCTCTGAAGAAACACAATTCAAATTCAGGCCTGACAACATCGACAAGCCAGACAAAAATATTGCTTTACATGATTTACTAAAGAAGGCTGTTAAGAAAGCAATGCAAAGTCAGAAAGGACATTTAGACCTGTTTGTACGGTTTCTGCTGGGCATTTCACTGGAATCGAATCAGAAACTGCTCAGCGGCCTGTTCACACACAGTGAAGACAGCAAAGACAGCGTCACAGAAATAACCAAACACATTAAAGAACAATTACAAAGCTATAAGAACATATCACCTGAAACTTCAGTCAACCTGTTCTACTGCTTACTGGAGCTCAATGACAATTCATTATATACAGAAATACAAAAATACTTCAGATCATCTCCAGAAAGAAGTCTCTCGTCTTCCATGTGCTCATTGATGGCTTACGTACTGCTGATGTCAGAGGAGGTGCTGGATGAGCTCAACCTGAGGAGGTACAAGACACCACGGGGAGTCCACATGAATCTTCTGCCAGCTGTGAGATGCTGCAGAAAAGCAGAGTAAGTAACTTGCTGTTTAATCAAAGTTTTTTAATTCTGAAAATCAAATTTTAGCATACGATGCAGAGAGAAGTATCATGTTTTAACTGATTTTAGAGAGTAAAGTCTGCATTTACTAAAATGGATTTACTAAACAGTGATTTTATAGAAATCATTTTGAACGTTATTTTCACTTGACTGTCACATCAGTTCCAGAATATATGACATTTATATTTTTGCAGAAAGCTTGAATGTTCACAAAGAACATGACATAACATATCACTGTTACTACAAACACTGTTCCTACAAGATGAACACACAATTCATGCCATGGACAAATGTCCTGTTTTTACAGACTCTCCTCCTGTTCTCTCGATGACACCTGCTGTGAAACTGTGGCTTTGGCCCTGCAGACATCAAACTCTCTGATAGAGCTGGACATGAGTCACAATCCTAACCTGAAGGATTCAGGAGTGAAGCTGCTCTCTGATGGACTGAAGAGCACACACTGTCAGCTGAAGATATTGAGGTTTGAGATTCATTCTTATACAGCACCCACCTCAGTTTTTCATCCACTACAAACAGAGTATGACATTATAAAACGCTTAACATGAAAATGCTTAACATGCCTTAATGCTCAAAGACAGTGATTTTAATATATCAAACTCAGTACACACCATATTGATGGTGCTTAATATATACAGGCAAGCAGATGAATCCAGAATTTGAATACTATGCTCTTAATTGCATGTTAATTGTTTTTCTTTATAATTGTTTCCTATGAGGAAATAATTTACATGAAACCTTGAATGAATGAATGAATGAAACCTTTATTGCCCCGAGGGGAATTTGTTTTGCACTCAAGGGAGCCACATTGAACATTAACACAGATAACATAGAAGATACAGTAAAGCAACAACACAGCAATGGTGATAACATACAATCATCAATCCAATCACTAAAATGAATC
Organism: Leuciscus leuciscus; assembly: GCF_965113295.1. Taxonomy (NCBI): domain Eukaryota; kingdom Metazoa; phylum Chordata; class Actinopteri; order Cypriniformes; family Leuciscidae; genus Leuciscus; species Leuciscus leuciscus. Next base: position 30,539,193 of record NC_138724.1, read on the forward strand.
AATTAAATAAATAATCAATAATACACATTTAAAAATGTCTATGTGCCTGTGTCTGATCTGTTCAGTAACTGAATGATCCTTGGCACAAATGATGTAATGGCACGTTTGGTTTTTGTTAGGGGCATTCGAAATCTACGTCCATCTACATCTATGAGCAAAGTGGGTGGGATGGATCATCCAGTATCCTCAGAGCCAAATTGAGGGTATACTGGTCTGTGAGATTGGAGATGCTTTTAACATCAGATCCAGTAATTTTTCTGCCCATTTTAGTCACCTTGTCCAGCATTTTCCTGTTCTGTCCCTTGAATAGTAACAGGTTGCAGTGGAGGGGGCCCACTTTGCACATTGCGGGTTCATCTATTTGCCTGTACATTGTATATTTTATTAATAAAGTGTATCACTGTAAGCAAGATGATGATGATGATTAAGTCAATGAAGCATGTATTTCAATAGGGATGTTTTCTCCCCATTATGCCCATGCATGACAGATGGCGTCAAATCTTGCTGTACGTTTCTAAGATAAACAAAGTGCCATTTCTCTGTTAGTAGTTAATCTGACCGTATTATATCATACAACAAATTGTGCAAATCAAATAGTGTGTATATATATATATTAACTTTTATTGAAATTAACTTTTTCACTCACCGGCCAATTTGGCTAAAAAAAAAAGTATGTTACCGGCCATTCAGAACTTCTACTAGCCAAAAAGAAATAAACCAGATTAACTATGTCACAGCTATGTATATATAGTCTTCATATAGCTCCCTATTTTAGAGGTTGCATTCCAGATGACTGTGGAGATTAGTTTCCTCTCAAAGTGGCCAACATTTTTCGGAACGACTTAGTGACACGATTTTTTGCATGTGCAAATTCATTATTTCAAGTGCAGGCGCATGGCAAGTGCGCTCAAAATGAAAGCACATTTTTCCAGGCCCGCCTATGCCGCGACCAGATTTACATTTACATTTACATTTACATTTAGTCATTTAGCAGACGCCCTTATCCAAAGCGACTTACAAATTAGGACTAAGTTCAGCGAGTCATCATAAAGAGGCAAAAGCAACAACAACGCAGGAAGTGCTCAAAATACGAAGTTCAGGTATTATTCAGAGTAGCATAAGCCTGATAAGTGATGTTTCAAAGGGAAAGGATTTTTTTTTTTTTTTTTTCTATAAGGTTAAGTGCTCACGGAAGAGATTGGTTTTCAGCTGTTTTTTGAATGTTGTCAGGGATTCTGCATTCCGGATGAGGGTGGGGAGAGCGTTCCACCAGCATGGAACTGTAAATGAGAATGTTCTGGAAAGTGATTTTGTGGCTTTCTGTGATGGAACCACGAGACGTCGCTCGTTGACCGATCGTAGGTGTCTGGTAGGGATGTAGACTCGTAGGAGTGAGTGAAAGTAGGAGGGAGCTGAGCCTGTGATAGTTCTGTAAGCAAGCGTCAGTGCCTTGAACTTGATGCGAGCAGCTAGAGGTAGCCAGTGCAGAGAGATGAACAGAGGAGTGACGTGGGCCCTCTTGGGCTCGTTGAAGACAAGACGAGCTGCAGCATTCTGGATCATCTGTAGGGGTTTGGTCGCACATGCTGGGAGTCCAGCCAGAAGGGCATTGCAGTAGTCAAGCCTAGAGATGACCAGGGCCTGGACGATAAGTTGTGTTGCATGCTCAGTTAGGAAAGGCCTGATCTTCCTGATGTTGTGCAGTGCAAACCTGCATGATCGAGCTGTCTTTGAAATGTGATCTGTGAAGGTCAGCTGGTCATCAAACGTTACTCCAAGATTTCTGACCGATCTTGATGGGGTGATTAATGATGACTCTAGCTGGATGGTGAAGTCGTGCTGTAGAGACGGATTGGCAGGGAGGACGAGAAGCTCAGTCTTTGCCAGGTTGAGCTGCAGGTGGTGTTCCTTCATCCATGTGGAGATGTCCGCCAGACAGCTTGAGACCCGTGCAGCTACTGTGGGATCATCTGGTTGAAAGGAGAGGAAGAGCTGTGTGTCATCAGCATAGCAGTGGTAGGAAAAACCGTGTGCCTGTATGATGTGTCCCAGTGATGTGGTGTAGATGGAGAAGAGGAGGGGACCAAGAACTGAACCCTGGGGAACCCCTGTGGTCAGCTGATGTGCTCTGGATACCTCGCCTCTCCATGCGACCTTGAAGGACCTACCTGTGAGATAGGACTCAAACCAGTGGAGTGAAGTTCCTGTGATGCCCAGTGATGAGAGGGTGGACAGAAGGATCTGATGATTCACTGTGTCGAAGGCAGCAGACAGATCCAGGAGAATGAGGACTGAAGATTTGGAAGCAGCTTTTGCGATCCGTAGGGCTTCTGTGACTGACAGTAATGCAGTCTCAGTTGAATGTCCTTTCTTGAAGCCAGATTGGTTGACATCCAGCTGGTTGTTTAGAGACAAGAAGGATGTTAGTTGGTTGAAGACAGCTCTTTCAAGTGTCTTCGCAATGAATGGTAGGAGAGAGATAGGTCTGTAATTCTCTACCAATGATGTGTTTAGCGTTGGTTTTTTGAGCAGTGGAGTAACCCGAGCCTGCTTGAATGCTGTAGGGAAGGTGCCAGTGTGGAGGGATGAGTTGATGATGTGTGTGAGTGATGGTAGAAGTGTGGGAGAGATGGCTTGTAGAAGGTGTGAGGGGATGGGGTCAAGCGGGCAGGTGGTAGGGTGACTGGAGAGGAGAAGTGTAGATACTTCTTCCTCGGTTAGCGAAGAAAAGGAGGACAGAGGGGTATTGGCTGTGGAAGGGGTCGGTCTGGGTTCCTGTGTGTGTGGACCAGATGAGTGGACCAGATGAGAACATCTCAACTTTTCAGAATTCCGCAAGCTCACGCAGGTCATGGTTGCATAGCAATGACAGACGCAAGCGCTTGTAGAAAGAAGGAGATCGCGACGCGGCCGCGCTTTCCATGTGTTTTTAGGCGCGATAAGTGAACGGCCCCTTACACAGTACCTATGACACGTCTTTTCTATTGAAGCCAGAATATTGCCATATTTCAGACGTACAGTTCTTTTTAGGCACAGGTTCTTCACTGTTGTCATTTTCCTCGCTTGTCTCTACTACTGCCATTAGTTTTTATTTTCCACTCTCTGCTCTGAGCCACTAGGTTCCCCTTTGGGCCCGATCTAGCCAATAGCATAATAGCACCTACTGGGGAGGTGGGAATAAAGATAGTAAGGCCCCATTTGATTGGTCGAATTTGGATAAACAACATATGCATGCATGCATCACACAAATGCTTGGCATATAAAATCAATGCAATTTATCGCACCTCTCTGCGATACAGATATCTCATATATTATTATCGCGATAACGATAATTTTTCGATATATTGTGCAGCCCTACTTACTATTATGAGTGGAAATGTCTTACCTTAAAAATCTTCTCATCTTCAAATCGCAGTCTTCTAATTCTTCTGAGGTAAATCCAAGGTAAACAGCACAGCACAAAGACAGTCTCGACGAAAAGCAGAGAAGTACGTTACTGTAGTCTCTGATTCTTTGTTTTGAGGTAATGAGGGCGTTTACAGGCCCGCATAGACTATTTGCATGTCAAACGCTTGTGCGCGCGTGGGTGTGGTCACATTAGAGTTAATAAGCTCGGACTGGAGAAACTGTACATGTCGTTGCTTTCATAGTGATTACTTAAACAGAGAATATTTGTTTTTGATATGATTTACATCATTTAAAAATGGAGACTTCAAGCTTTGTAAAGACGCATGTTTCATGTCACATTAGGGGTGTGAACCGACACTGGTCTCACGGTTCGGTTCGATTACGATTATCATGTCATCGATTAAGTTCAATTCGATATCATGATGCATCGCAATGCACTGCATCCTCAATTTAAAATTTTACTTCAAAAATGATGTGTGCGCGCGTGTTTGTGTGTGTGCTCGCCTGTTCGGAAAGTCGCAGTGACAGAAACAGTGACATTCCAGACAGTTTAAGTTTCAAGGGAGTAAAGTTTGTTTATGCCATTGAGAAAAGGAAAATCTGTCAAATAAATTTTGTTTTAACCCCCTGGGGTCGACAATCGCGCCGGCGTGATTTGCTCGCTTTTTTTCTTATCAGTTCAAACGAGATTCAAAATACTCTGTTGACTTTGATATTACAAACAAGTTTCATACATCAATCGATCCTGTTAAGTGTGTATTATTTTTGTGTATACTCACAATAAAAACAAAGTGTTGTGCTTTTTGCCAAATAAAGAAAAATAAACATGATGTGAGTTCTGCCTACTCTCTGTCAGTGAAGTCAATTCTGAAACGCGTCCGAAAATGAACAATAACTCAGCGAATACTCAGTCAAACAGGCATACGGACACACAGGCATGAAGCTTGAATTCTCTTCTTTTGAATGAAGTAATTTATATACAAAACCAAATATTCTCAGTTTATGTAATATGTATGAAAAGAGAGAGATGTCAGTCGTTCTCATCTCAGCTCATTATTTTTAATGTGATCCCGCCCACGGAGAGCGCGCTATTCAAACGCAAATGACTGAGACAATCCATGCACACTGTGAACGCCCCCATATCAGCTCGAGAAAACACATCGTTTAATCAGATCATTGTACTTGTTTAAACCGTCTCGCAGCACTGTGAGGATAATAATACTATCGTAATAATAATAATGGAAAATGTACCTCAGAAGTGCTGGTATTTCGATTCAGAAGTGAATCGCATTTCTGTGTGTGAATGAATGAACGGCAGAGATGCGCGCTGTTTACCACAACTCATAAAAACACGGTTTAAATTTTAATCGCGTTTCTGTGTGTGAAGGAATGATCCGCTTTTAGCAAACTGTATTGCTATAAGTTACTGAGATGAGTAAAAATCGACTGAAATATGTTGAAATAAAATGTATTTGTATAAGCAACGTATTAAACTGCAAATTAACATTTATATTCCTTATAATAAAAATGAAAGACCTATGTTACAGACATATGAAAGACAACATTTCGTTGACTAGTTTTGGATAGATTATATATTTTTACTGTAAAATAGACTGCCACCTCAAATAAGCTTTTGTTTGCCAATTTTTGCTCATATGTTAAATATAGTATGTTTTGTCAAAAATAAAGTCATCAAATAATATGTTATTATGTGTTTGTTCCAATGTAGCCTAGGCTATATTCAAAGTAATGAATCCTTAACTTTGAAATATGTATAATAAAATGTATAGGCCAACAAACACGGTGAGTAATGTCTTGTCCTGTTATTATCATGCGTTGCGTCTGAATGCGTTGTTGTTTTTGGAGCTCTATCGATTTGATTTATAATTCTTGATTTTTCTCTTTAAACTCGCTTACAACGAACATTTTCTACTTTTCCTCACTGAGAAGCACTAATGTTACTGCTCAAACCTCATTGTTACAACGCGGACTGTTGAGCAGACGCGTCTCAAGCCTATTAGTGATCCAACGCTGCATACTCTTAAAGGTTACGTCCGTGGATCACGGCTGAACGCGTCTTCTCCACACTCACTTATAAACAAACATTTTTTTTCGCCTATCGTGCGTCTACTCTACACCCCTACCACTAAAAAACCTAAAAAACCTCATAGTTACAACGCGGACTGTTGAGCAGACGCGTCTCAAGCCTATTAGTGATCCAACGCTGCATACTCTTAAAGGTTACGTCCATGGATCACGGCTGAACGCGTCTTCTCCACACTCACTTACAAACAAACTTATAATATAAATTAGTATTAATATTGATAGCATCACTGGTAGCTTCGTTGCTAACTCACTGTCCATCTGTTAAAATGGCGAATATATCAGATGTAAGTAGTCTACTGCTTGGTGCAGGTGAGGACACATTTGAGCTGCACGCACTGCAGTCTGAGCTGGAAGCTGTTGAGAAACAGATCCACAACCTTTTATTGAGACAGGCCGAGCTGAGAGACCGGTGTTTGGCTCTTGAAACATCACGCGCCGATGCACACAAATCAGTGTTTAACGTTACTAACCCGCTGACTCCGACCGCGTCTACTCCGTGCGTTCCTCAGCATCGGTCGCAATCAGCCATGATCTCGTTCACTCCGGCTCCAACACGCCACCACGAAGCATGGGTGGTTCCGCAGCGGAAGACGCGAGTCAGGTTTAGACCAAGACTTTCTCCGACCCTCCCGGTTTTCGAGTTATCGACACAAAACCGCTTCTCCCCTCTACGCGAAACAGAACGCGATGCTGTGATCATCGGCGATTCCATCGTTCGGCACGTACACGCTACGTTAGGTAAAAGTAAGGTGCAAAGTCACTGCTTTCCTGGTGCTCGTGTTTCTGAAATCGCTGCTCACGTTCCCGAGATCCTGAACGGTGACGAGCGCGTCGGAACTGTGGTCCTGCACGCGGGAGTGAACGACATCAGGCTGCGCCAGACGGAGATTCTGAAGAAAGACTTCAGGAATCTAATCGATATGGTACGCAGCACATCGCCTGAAATAACGATCATTGTGTCAGGACCGCTTCCCACGTACCGACTAGGGCATGAAAAGTTCAGCAGATTATTTGCGTTAAATGAATGGTTAATGTCATGGTGCAATGAGCAGAAACTGCTCTTTGTAAATAATTGGAATCTGTTTTGGGAGCGTCCTAGGCTTTTCCGTGCTGATGGCTTACGCCCAAGCAGATTCGGAGCGGATCTTCTGTCAGATAACATCTCCAAAATGTTAAATACCCTTTGACTAGTAACCAAAAGTCCAAATCATAGTCTCTGCTGCACCAATTCAACTGATATAAATACTAGTGTAGAACATTGCATAGAAACCGTGTCTATTCCTCGTTTAGTGAGATCAAATAATAAATCTAATGCAGGATCTAGGAAAAATCTAATTGTTATTAAAACAGAAAATGTTGCTATTAGTAAACAAAAACTATTTCTAAAGCTAGGTCTTCTAAACATTAGATCACTCACACCTAAGGCAGTTATTGTAAATGAAATAGTCACAGATAATAGCTTCGATGTACTTTGCCTTACTGAAACCTGGCTTAAACCAAATGATTATTTCGGTATTAATGAGTCTACTCCTCCTGGATACTGTTATAAGCATGAGCCCCGTCTGATTGGTCGTGGCGGAGGTGTTGCAACCATTTATAAAGATATTCTAAATGTTACTCAGAAAACGGGTTATAAGTTTATTTCATTTGAAGTACTTGTACTAAATGTTACGCTCTTAGATGTTAGAAAAACATCCCTATTATCTCTAGCCTTGGCTACCGTATATAGACCGCCAGGGCCTTACGCTGATTTCCTAAAAGAGTTTGCAGATTTTCTCTCAGACCTATTAGTCAATGTCGATAAAGCACTAATTGTTGGAGATTTTAACATACACGTAGATAATCCAAATGATGCGTTAGGAGCTGCGTTTACAGATTTATTAAATTCATTTGGGGTCAAGCAAAACGTCACCGGACCAACACATCGTCTTAATCATACACTCGATTTAATTATATCACATGGAACCGATCCAACCGATATAGATATCATTCCACAAAGTGATGAAGTCACTGATCACTACATGGTAACTTGCATATTACGTACTGCTGTAATATGTCATGCGGCGTCGCGTTATCAACCAGGCAGAACAATCCTCCCATCCACCATAGATAATTTCTCAAATTGCTTATCTAATCTGTCTCAGCTGCTGCCTGAACCCAAACAAACAGATGAACTAGAAGAACTAACTAGCACTATGAGCACCATTCTCTCTAGAACATTGGATGTGGTTGCACCTACTAAATTAAAAAAGGTCAGAGAGAAAAATAAAGCACCATGGTATAACAATACTACGCATGTTTTAAAGAGAGAAACCCGTATTTTAGAGCGTAAATGGAAACAAACTAATTTAGAGGTCTTTAGAATCGCGTGGAAAGACAGTATGTCACGTTATAAAAAGGCCCTAAAAGCGGCCAGGGCTGAGCACCTCCGCAAACTAATAGAAAACAACCAAAACAATCCAAGGTTTTTATTTAACACCGTGGCTAGACTAACAAATAAACAGACGTCACCCGAACAAAATATCCCGTTACAGTTCAGTAGTAATGATTTCATGAACTTCTTCACTGAGAAAATAGAAAGCATCAGAACCACAATTGTAAACGTTCAATCTTCAATCGCGCCTTATAATTCAGCTTCAATTATCACCCCGAAAGAACAATTACAGTGCTTTACAACTATAGAACAAAAAGAGTTAAATAAACTTATCACTTCATCTAAAACAACAACATGTTTATTAGATCCTATACCAACTAAACTACTGAAAGAAGTGTTACCTGTACTGGAAGATCCTCTCCTCAATATTATTAACTCGTCTTTATCTTTAGGTCATGTTCCAAGAACATTTAAACTGGCAGTTATAAAACCTCTCATTAAGAAACCACAATTAGATCATAATAATCTAGCAAATTATAGACCCATTTCAAATCTTCCATTTATGTCTAAAATATTAGAAAAAGTGGTGTCCGCTCAACTGGGCTCTTTCTTGCAACAAAATGAGATCTATGAAAAGTTTCAGTCTGGATTCAGACCGCATCATAGCACTGAAACTGCGCTCGTTAAAATCACAAATGATTTACTTTTAGCTTCTGACCAAGGCTGTATCTCAATACTAGTTTTACTTGATCTTAGTGCTGCGTTCGATACTATAGATCACACAATACTCTTAGATCGACTACAAAATTATACTGGTGTTCAAGGACAAGCACTAAGCTGGTTCAAATCATACCTATCTGACCGCTACCATTTTGTCTATTTAAATGGAGAAAAATCGATCATAACTCCAGTAAACTATGGAGTGCCGCAGGGATCTGTATTAGGCCCTCTGTTATTTTCAATATATATGATGCCACTTGGAAATATTATAAGGAAACATGGAATTAGTTTCCATTGTTATGCCGATGACACTCAAATATATATTTCATCACGGCCGGATGAAAACGCTAAATTTTCCAAATTGACAGAGTGTGTTAAAGATATAAAAGATTGGATGACCCGTAATTTTACAGAGGTAAAAGACAGAGGTAATACTTATCGGTTCAAAAAACCGCCCACAAAACCTCGCACAATACAACTTTAACATCATAGGATGTCCTGTTACTTTATCCTCTACAGTAAAAGACCTGGGTGTTATACTCGATTGCAACCTGTCTTTTGAAAATCATATTTCATATGTTACAAAAACAGCCTTTTTCCACCTTAGAAACATTGCTAAGCTACGTAATATGCTATCAGTTTCTGATGCAGAAAAGTTAGTTCATGCATTCATGACCACGAGACTGGATTACTGTAATGCTTTATTAGCTGGTTGTCCTGCATCCTCAATAAACAAGCTACAGTTAGTCCAAAATGCCGCCGCTAGAGTTCTTACTAGATCAAGAAAATATGATCATATAACACCGATTTTATCATCACTGCATTGGTTACCTATAAAGTTCCGTATTAATTACAAGGTATTGCTACTGACCTATAAAGCCCTAAACGGCTTAGCTCCAGTCTATTTAATGGATCTTCTATCACCCTATAATCCATCACGCTCTTTAAGATCACTAAATTCAAGGCTTTTGGTCATACCTAGGATATCCAGAACCACCAAAGGAGGGAGAGCATTTTCACATTTGGCTCCAAAACTCTGGAATAGTCTTCCTGATACTGTTCGTTGCTCAGACTCGCTCTCCCAGTTTAAAACTAGATTAAAGTCGCATCTCTTCAGCCAGGCATTCATATAATCCTACAGTTCAAACTACAATCCGGCCTCTAGCTCATAAATGCCAGAGGAGAACTAGCCCCCGACTGAGCCTGGGTTCTCCCAAGGTTTTTTTTTCTCCATTAGGTCACCTGATGGAGTTTTAGGACACCATTAGGTCACTTGATGAAGTTTTTCGGTTCCTTTCCACTGTTGCCTTTGGCTTGCTCAGTTGGGGATATTTTGGGGATATTTAATTTAATTTTATCAATCAATAAATTCCTCTTGAAACAAATTTTGTTGTATTATTTTAATTTAATACTGTGAAGCTGCTTTGATACAATTTGTATTGTGAAAAAAGCTATACAAATAAACTTGACTTGACTTGACTTGACTTTAGTTTTTACAAAGAAAGATTACACTTGAATTGTTGTTGTAATTGTAACCTTTTTAATAAAAAAATATATTTACAAGGTAGATGTAAACAAACTATTAAAACGGTAAAAATAAGCCTTTTCTTTAAATAGTTTTTATTGTGTTTTATTAGTGACAAATTTGGGGAGAGGATACATATTCCAAAACTGAGAATACAGTATGAGAACAATTAACTGCACAATTACTAGAAATGTTTTCCTTGGATATTATTATACAATTTGCAAGCACAATGTGTGGGAAAATAAAAAAATGGGCATTTTCAGGTTGACAGTAAATCTAGCCCAATGAGATTGGAGGGGGGGCACCAGGGGGGGCCAATCATATTTCAGGGGGGGCCGGTGCCACCCCGTGCCCCCCCTCTAGACACGCCCCTGTGCCTTTCCAAACAGAAAGTGTCTTGCAAAATTTAAATCAATGTATTGTTTAATGTGAATGATTAGGCAGGATGATTTTCAGATCATTTTGAAGAAAAAACTCTAGGCGACAACATCCATTAGTCAAAAGTCTTGTGGACACATATTTAGTATGTGTTTTGTGGCCTTATTTCAGAAACTTTCATTTTTAGTTTTTTTCAATAACCATGCATAAACATTATTCTTTCAAAAATACAAACATGTACATACATGTTGCTCACATATTATGGTAGCCCTGTGTGTGCTAAATAGAGTGTAATTACACCTTTGTCATTAATATGTTTATAAGCAACTGAAAAAAGCACAAATGTCAGGGCATGTCAGAACATCTCAAGGACCCCAAAAACACATTAGACCCCAGAGGGTTAAAGAAATGTTCATTTAAAAGCAGCGCTCATTAATCAGTGTATTATGTTACCATTAAAGATGTGCACATCATCCGTCGCCGAATCCGCTGTTGAAGGTGATGATCATCCATTTATAATCCCACGTAACATCACAGAAAAATTGTAATTTGACCATCGGGTGCGGATACTTAAAGGTCCCATTGCATGAAAATGTCACTTTATGAGGTTTTTTAACCTTAATATGAGTTCCCCTAGCCTGCCTATGGTCCCCCAGTGGCTAGACGTTTTGATGGGTGTAAACCAAGCCCTGGGTATTTTTGAGAAAATGAAAGCTCAGACGGGCAAATCTAGAAATCTTCCCCTTATGTCGTCATAAGGGGAAAGGTCACCTCCCCCTTTCTCTTCTTTGCCCGCAAAGAGAATTTGGCCCGCCTTTGAGAAAATGAGCTGCGCGAGCACGATATTGTTTTTTCCTTGAGAGACATCATGGCTTGCAAACGAGCGAAGCATGGCAGTTGCTCAGTATTTGGTTGTACAAATGAACACAAAAGTTTTTTTTTTTTTTTTCTTCATCCGAGCCTCTGAAGAACCAGTGGGTTATGTGAATTTCTGATGTGTAATTGTTCAAGTTCAGACAGATAATCTTTCTCTCAAAGTCGTTTAATACTGTTTATGCATCAGTAAATCAAGCCAGTGACTAAACAATCAACTTAACGTTGTTTCTCTTAGTAGGATGAAAAGAATCTTACTTAAACTGTGATTAATATATATACAGAAAGCAGTCAAAGAACAATCTGTCAAAAACGGCTAACGTGGATTATCAAGTTAGTGGTATTACCTCCTGCATATTCTATTTGTGCGTGACATGAGCGCACACAGTGCGTCTTCTGCAGGTTGTGCTTACCAGGTTGTTCATAAAAGCCGAAATGTGCCCAGATGTAGGCTTTTAAAGTAGTTGGAGCACTTTTTATTTTCTCGCACTCGCGTCTCACCTCCCTTTGCCATTGTATACTACCGCAACAAAGCACATACGCGACAAATGACGTCAGAAAAGCGTCAGAACATTATAATCGGTTATGGTCTATTACTGAACCGATATCGAATCGTCCTCGTCTGCTTTGCAATGCATCGTAGAAATTATTAATTTTTACACCCCATGTCACAGTGACAAGCATTCGCTGAGTTACAGATCATTTTCTGTCGTGTTTCAGAATGATCATCACATTGAGAGAGATGGGAGAACGCGCATCATGTTTATTTTCTTTACTTTATGAAAAACACAACATTTTGTTTTTATTATTAGTGTACACAAATAAAAGAAGACATTTAACAGTTTTGAATGATGTATAACACTTGCCTGTATGACAAAAATCAACGGAGTTATTTGAGACTCTTTTGCACTGATAAGAAAAAAAGCTAGACTATCGCGCCGACGCGATAGCCGACCCCAGGGGGTTATGGAGATGCGAGATTTATGACTTGGGTGCAGGGAGATACGAGATTATGCTGTCATTGATTAGAATGGTAAGGACACAGACGTCGCTGCTGCCAGCAGTGTTCATCAAAGACAAGGCGTTAAGAGCTAATCAAAGCTAATGATTGTGGCAACATACATTTTCCTAAACTCGTTTGAGAGATATGAGTGATGCAATACCAAAACTGACTAAGCTGTCTAATAGGCGGAAATTAATCTGCACGCAATCAAAGTCAGCGGTCATGTTGAGCCTTTTGACAAGAGAAAAGGCTTCAATAGTTAAACAAAGCTAACGACTGTGGTTACCTACATCTTCCTAAAGTCCATTTTAAAGGTTTAAATGATACAAAACAAAAAACGATAAGCTGACTAGGCTGTCTAATAGACGGAAATTAGCCTAATCTGCACACAAAACTTACCTTTGTGGCTCACAGGCTTCCTTCTGCACCGAAGCATTACAGCTATCGATTTTTAACAAAACAGGCCTACTCAAATGTATCTAACTTAACTATTTTCACTCATTATTGTCTAAAAAACAGACAGAGTTATCCAAAGATAGGCTTACTCGGCACCAGTAGACAGTCCTTTTTACTCCCATAAAATCCTTGCTACTTGGGGTATTTTACATGCACAGTGCAACTTCGAGTCAGTAAAATAATAATAAAAACAATAATTTAATGGTGGTATCCAAAACATTTAATTCAATTCAAGTAACGTTATTATATTAGATACATTTTAAAGGTGCCATTGCATGGATTATTTTATTATTTTAGAATGTTTCCTGGGGTGCCCTTATATGTTAGTATGTTTTTTAGATCAAAATTTGTTGAAATTTAGAAATAAAAGGCATTTTTCCTAGCCTGATTTTAGCCTCTGATTTGAACACTCTGTTTGAAGGGGCGTGTCTGCTGTGAGACTTCAGTGTAAACGCCCACTGCTGTGATTGGCTGCTGTGAGACTTCAGTGTAAGCCTGTTGATCACGTGAATGAAGATCTTATCATTGCAACGCAGTTTCTGCACTCTCACTAATGATTTCACCAATGCAAACATGATGTACGTACAGTAAGAGCTTCGTTGTGCAGTGTAACAGCATTATTGATTTCATAACAAGTTTTGGCAAGTGTCCAGATAAACTCGCGCTGTGTGATTGACAGCTTGGGCGATTGGAAAGGGATTGTTCTTTGATCGCTATCTGTATATTAATCACAGTTTAAGTACGATTATTTTCATCCTACTAAGAGAAATTATGTGAAGTTGATTGTTTAGTCACTGGCTTGATTTACTGATGCATAAACAGTATTGAACGACTTTGAGAGAAAGATTATCTATCTGAACTTGAACAATTACACATCAGACATTCACATAACCCACTGGTTCTTCAGAGGCTCGGATGAAGGAACTAAAATAATACCTTTGTGTTCATTTGTACACTGAGCAACTGCCATGCTTCGCTCGTTTGCAAGCCATGATGTCTCTCGAAGAAAAATTATTCGGACGATGATTCGGCTAGGCAGTTCCGCCTGGCCTTGAGCATGGGCTAGCATATGCAAATTTTTTGAGGCGTACATATTAATGATCTCGACTGTTGCGTCACAGTCGATGTTATGTGGAGATTCCCCTATTTTTCAGGGGTGTTTTTCAAAAACGAGATTTAAATAAGAAGGAGAAAACAATGGTGTTTGAGACTCACTGTATGTCATGTCCATGTACTGAACTCTTGTTATTTAACTATGCCAAGATAAATTCAATTTCAAATTCTAGGGCACCTTTAAAACTTCAATGCACATGTATAATAAGCCTAGTAATAATAAGCCTAGTAATAAGTAGATATTTAAAATACATCAGTAACGGATATCATAGTTTAACACAGATAAAATCATAGTTAAGGCTTGCTTTACTTGTTGCTCGACAAGGATTTCTTAATCGTTGCAACTTTCAATCTTGAGGAGACAAAATGCCACAGAGTGAAGATGAGGTGGAGTTACGAGGATTCTCAGACAGTTGAAGTGTCCAATGGAGTTAAGATATTTCCTCTCAAGCCATTTTCAACACTTTAGATTGGTTAATAATTAGTAAAAATAACAGACCCACATGGGGACTGACCAATAGCATCGATTTGTGAAACAATATGAAATTCCGCCCGACAGCGACGATGTGTTTTGTCTATATAATACAGCTAGAATAAAAATAGGATTTTTGTGTGTGTGTGTGTGTAAGGCATGAAAAGACTCCAGACTCGACTCGGACTTCAGATGAAACACTTGTGAACATCTCTGCCTCAGTATCCACTAGATGGCTGTATAGATCTGATCAGAACCATATTCTGCTTTCAGCAGAACTTATAGTTTATGAAATGAGCGAGATCACTTATCAGTTTATATTAAAAGGATGTGTAATTATTCAACAGATTTAACAAGCTTTTGTTGTGAGTTCTGATGTCACAGTCTCAGATATCTTCATTGTTTCTGTGTGTGTTTGTAGATTACAGAGCTGTAAGGTGACAGGAGAAGGCTGTGGTTATCTGGCTTCAGCTCTGTGTTCAAACCCCTCACACATGAGAGAGCTGCATCTGGGCGGCAATCCCCTGGGAGACTCAGGACTCAGGATGCTCTCTGGTCTACTGAAGGATCCACACTGCACACTGAACAAACTAGAGTATGTTGAGCAATAAGATGGATCTCATTCTGTTTGCATTCTTACCATATTCAAGTGTACAGGGGAGTGAAATGTTGAAAGGCTCTGTAGTAGAGCTGCGTGGAGGAAAAGATTTACTGATTTACTTTGTTACAATATCAATCTCAAGGAGTAGGCCTTCTGAAAAAGATAGTTCACGCAAACATTTAAAATCTGTCATTATTTACTCTCCCTCACGTCATCCAAACCTGCATGACTACCTTTATTCTGCCGAACACAAAAGAAGACACTCTTTTCAGTCAGTGGTCACCAAAACTTCAAAATATCATCTTTTGTGTTCATCAGAAGAAATCCATACAGGTTTGGAAACACATGAGAGTGAGTAAATGATGACAGAGGTTTTAAATTATTATTTTTTTTTTCAGTTTTCAGTTTTTGCTTGAACATGTTAAACATATCTAATCATTTCTGTAATACATTTTAATTTTAATTTTGCAACTTATAAAGCGTTAAAATATGTATTCAATTTACATAATAAAACTAGTGTATGAAATTGCAAATGTAAATTTTATAATTGAATTGAACATTTTCATTTTGCACCAAAAGTTGCACAAATGTATTGGAAAATTAAAATTAAAATACAGAAATGCATTGCCATTTTACATATTGCATTGTGATTTTGCATATTACATTTCAAATTGAAATTTGCTACCCATAAGCTTCCATATGTCTGCACGCCTAAACGGTCAAATACACAGAATATGTCAAAATTTCCACCTTGGTGAATATTCAAGTAAACACAGTCAACGTAAGCACTGACTGTACAACACATTGTTCTTCACACACTAACTTCTACACACACACACACACACACACACACACACACACACACACACACACACACACACACACACACACACACACACACACACACACACACACACACACACCTCTCTCTCTCTCTCTCTCTCTCTCTCTCTCTCTCTCTCACACACACACACACACACACACACACACACACACTTGTCTGTATCTTTTGTAGACTTCCTTCTGATATGGGTAGGTACTGCAGCATGTTAATCGTCTCAATTTCTGTCTCTACGGATCGGTCTGAAGCATACTCCGGTAAGTACGCTCTGCTGAGGGTGTCTGCTAGGTACATTAGTCGACCTGGAACATAGACAACATTAATATCATATCGCTGAAGCCTCAAAAGCATTCCTATGCAATCTCTTAGGTGCGTCTAGAAGTGGCTTTCTTGTGATAGTTTCTAGGGGTTTGTGGTCAGAATGGACTTCTACGTTCCGGCCATAGGTGTACTGGTGGAATTTCTCCATCCCAAACAGGATTGCCAGGCATTCTTTCTCTATTTGAGCATACCCCTTTTCTTTGGGTGTAAGTGCTCTGCTGCAAAAAGCAACTGGTTGTCCTGCCTGCAGAAGTGCTACGCCCAGCCCTGTTTCTGAGGAGTCACACTGAAGAACCAGGTGTTCTTCTGGATTATAGTATTTCAAAACAGGTGCAGAGGCAATCATTTGTTTCAATTTATTGAATGCTTCTTCCTGTATATCAGTCCATTCCCAAAACCCATCTCTGTGTGTCAGTTGTCTTAATGTGTCGCAGCTATCTGACAAGTGTGCACAAAATTTGGACAGATAGTTCACCATACCTAATAATCTCTGCAGCCCCTTCACATCTGACGGTCTGGGCATCTCCACTATGGCTCTCACCTTCTCTGGATCAATCTTTAGACCTTCCGAAGTCAGTCTGTGTTCGATGTATGTCACCTCTTTCTGTTTCAGCTTGAGTTTGTTGAAGTTTAGTTTGATGTTTCTGTTTCTACATCACTCCAGTAGTTGTCTTAGTTTTTTGTTATGATCTTTCTCAGCTGTCTCATCATTATCGCCTTCCCCACAGATGAGGATGTCATCCGCTATTATCCGGATTCCTGGGAGCCCCTCCAACGCCTGAGTCAACCTGTGCTGGAAAACTTCTGGAGCCGGGCTGATCCCCATGGGCATTCTGATCCATCTATACCTGCCAAACGGAGTAGCGAAAGTAGTAAGATAACTTGACTCTTCTGAAAGCCTTACATGCCAGAATCCGTCCTTTACATCACACACTCTAAAAACTCTCGCCATAGTCAGATCCGGGAGAACATCGTCTATGGTAGGCAGGGGGAAGTGTTGAGGCTTAAGCGCTTTGTTTAGTGGTCTTGGGTCAATACAAATTATTAATTTTCCACTTGGTTTCTTCACCACCACCATGCTGCTAATCCAATCCGTGCTCTTTTACACCTGAGCTATGATGCCTATATCTACCAGGCTTGCTAGTTCATCTTTTAGATGTTTCATTAGTGCCACCGGAAATCTCCGCTTTGGAAGCCTCACCGGTTTAACTTCAGGATCCACCTCGAGGTTGTATTTCCCTTCCAGGCATCCATCTCCCTCAAACACATCAGCATACTCTCGTTGTATGTCTCTCTTTTCCCACGTTTCCTTTTCTCTGCATCTCTCTGTGGTAACGATATCATCAATTGTCATAATGTTTTCATGCTGTATTTCTTACCAGATCCATTGCTTGCACAGCCTTGTTTCCTAGCAGGGGCACTGATGAGCTTTCCTCCACTACAACGAACTCCAGACGATAAAGTTTTCTGTTTCTGGGGTTTCTTATCTTTATTCTGCTCTTTCCTGTGGGTTTCAAGGTGTTCCTGTTATACATGACCAGAATCTGTTCAGTCTTTTCCATTACTGTGTCAGGGTTTAACAGATGAATGGGTATGACGTTGCAACTGGCTCCTCAGTCTAGTTGAAATTTTACTGGCCTCTCACCTATCAGCATGGTTGCAAACAGTTGTTTTTCATGTTTGTCCTCCTTTTGTGAACTAAGGCATAGGATTTCTTGATACAGTTCTTCTTTCATTTCTGCCACACTGTGTATTCCTTTTCGCATTGTTTCTTTTGTTTTGCATGTGGATGCAAAATGGTTCAGCTTGACACATTTCCTGCATTGCTTTCTGTAAGCTGGGCAACTCTGTTTTTTCCACTCATGCTGTTTTCCACAGAATTTGCACTTAGCTGGTTGTTTTTGTTTGGCACTCTGGGCCTGTATGTCTAACTCTCTGAACTGCGTGTACTTCCGATTTCTGACCCTCAATAGTCATCACATTCTCTTTTGACAGTTCTGATGCTTTACATATCCTCACACATTTCTCAAGTGTCAGGTCCGTCTCTCTTAATAGGCGTTAATAATAATAATAATAATAATAATAATAATACATTTTATTTAAAGGCGCCTTTCTCGGCACTCAAGGACACCGTACAAAGATACATAATACATTTAAAAACAGTAAACGTATGAATAAATAAAGAATAGAAGAACAACTGAAAAAGGCAGAGCATGTGACATTACATATGATAGGCAGTTTTAAACAGATGTGTTTTGAGTTGCAATTTGAAGTGAGAGAATGAATCAATGTTTCTGAGTTGCAGTGGTAGTGAGTTCCAAAGTCAGGGAGCAGAGCGGCTAAAAGCCCTGCTCCCCATAGTGGTGAGACGGGCAGGGGGAACGAACAGGTGTATGGAGGAAGAGGATCTAAGAGAGCGGGTGGGGGTTGGAACCTGGAGGAGATCAGACAAATAAGGGGGTAATAGGTTGTGGATGGCTTTGAATGTTAACAGAAGGATTTTGAATTGAATACGGAATTGGACAGGGAGCCAGTGAAGCTGTTGGAGAACAGGGGTGATGTGGTGAATGGAGGGGGTTCGGGTTATTATGCAGGCAGCTGAATTCTGGACCAGTTGAAGTTTATGAAGGGATTTATGAGGGAGGCCGAAAAGGAGAGAGTTGCAGTAGTCCAAACGGGAAGTGACAAGACTGTGGACAAGGACAGCTGCAGTGTGAGGGGTAAGGGAGGGGCGGAGGCGATTAATGTTTCGTAGATGGAAGTAGGCAGACCGGGTAATGTTATTGATGTGAGATTGAAAAGATAATGTGCTGTCAAGGATGACACCCAGACTCTTAACCTGGGGGGAGGGTGAAACGGAGGAACTATCAATAGTGAGATAAAAACTGTTGGTTTTGGATAAAGTTGATTTAGTGCCAATGAGGAGAACATCAGTTTTATTACTATTTAATTTGAGGAAGTTTTGCGTAAACCAGTTTATTATTTCTGAAATGCAGACAGTAATAGAGGTTGATGGGAGAGTGGATGAGGGTTTGGTCGAAAGGTAGAGCTGGGTGTCATCAGCATAACAGTGGAATTGTATGTTAAATTTGCGGAAAATATTGCCCAGGGGAAGGAGATAAATGATGAAAAGTAAGGGCCCCAGGACAGAGCCCTGGGGAACACCTGAAGTGAGGGTGGAGGGACTGGATTTAAAAGACTTAAATTGAACGAACTGAGTGCGGCCAGTAGGGTTGGGTATCGGTTGGGTTTTATCCGATACCAGTACCTACTCGGTATTTTTCAAACGGTTCCGGTGCTTAAACGGTTCTTAAACCGGTACTTAAGAAAACGAAACCGCACACACTTTATCAAAAAAATAAACCGCACACACTTTATCAAAAAAATAAACCGCACACACTTTATCAAAAAAATAATACCTGTGTGTGTTTTCTGAAAAAGATTTTCTGATTTCTGATTAAATAAAAAATTGTGCCGTTTAAAAGGCTACTGATGTAGCCGAAAACACTTAAGCTAAGATCAACATTTTTTCTTCTCATATTATTTATATATATTATATATTATATTACGTATTATATATTATAGACTTTTACAAAACAGAGAAATATCTGACACTGAGCAGAAATATTTAACACACATAGTATAGCCTCATATAAATATACTTGACATACTTCATACTTGATATGCAAGATTTGCAGTTGGCATTAAAATACTAGACTTACCCGAAGAGGATACACACACACACACACACACACACAAACTCACGCACATACTCATCTGAGACGCGAGCGCACACACACACACACAAACTCGCGCACATACTCATCTGAGACGCGAGCACACACACACACACACACACACAAACTCGCGCACATACTCATCTGAGACGCGAGCACACACACACATACACACACACACACACACACACAAACTCTACACACACGAGACGCGCGGAACTCTCCGCGCACATACTCATCTGAGACGCGAGCTCACACACACACACACAAACTCACGCACATACTCATCTGAGACGCGAGCACACACACACACACACACTCGCGCACACACTCATCTGAGACGCGAGCACGCACACACAAACTCTCCGCGCACATACTCATATAGACGACGCCTCATAAATAGATCGATCTCTGCAACGTATTGAAGCGCGTCCAACGTATTGAAGCGCGCGTGAAGAAAGTGCGGTGTGCGCGAGCCACAAGAATCCGCGCCACTGATCGCAGCGGCAACGAGCACTTTGATCATTTAAAAAAACACAGTTCAGCGCTAGATCGTCTCTTATTTAACAAACGAACTGCTCTGCTGGTTAACTGGAGATGTTTTGTTATTGGATCATTCGTGCCGCGAGATGATCTACCGTTTACGTCGGAACCGGTTCTCTATTGGAACCGGGTTTCGGTACCCAACCCTAGCGGCCAGAGAGATAGGATGTGAACCAGTCTAACGGAGTGTGGGTGATGCCGATGGAAAATAACCTGTTGAGGAGGAGGGTGTGACAAATGGAATAAAAGCTGAACTCAGGTCGAGGAGGATGAGGATGGTAAGGAGTCCAGAATCAGCTGCCATAAGGAGATCATTGGTGATTTTAATTAGTGCTGTTTCGGTGCTGTGAAGTGGGCGGAAACCGGACTGGAACTGTTCATACAAGTTATTATGGGATAGATGGAAATGGAGTTGAGAGGCAACTGCTTTTTCAAGGATTTTGGAAATGAATGGTAAATTTGAAATAGGACGGAAGTTGTTGAAGTCGGAAGGGTTGGCACCAAGTTTTTTTTTAAATTGGAGTAATGGCAGCAGTTTTAAATGATGTAGGGACAGTTCCAGTGGTGAGAGAGGAGTGGATGATAGCAGAAATGTGTTTAGTGAGTGTCAGTGAGTGGATGTTGAGCAGAGCGAAGTTGAGTACGGTGTTGTCACAGCTGGTAGTGGTGCTAGCCGACCGAGCTAGGCGGGAACGTGGAGGGCGACGAGAGCTGGACCAGATGGATTTTATTATTGTTGAGTTGTTGTGGTGGAAATTCCGGCGGGACCCTTTGTGGATATATCTCAGGCGAGGCTGGAAGGTGATGTCCGGATGAAGGTGGAGAGCTTCTGGCGCAGGTCCAGGCAGGTGACAGCGCAGCCGGAGCAGATCAGTGGCTGAATACTGAAGCAAACCCGTCACTAGCAGGTGAACAGGCAGTAGAAATAGCCAGACACAGACAAGCAGAATGTATGTCCTACCAGCCCACATTGTAGTTTTAAGCAGCATCGATGGCCAGTAAAAACGGCAGATGAGGCACAGACCAGACCAGACCAGAACAGAACAGGTGAGCTAACGGCGAGCAGCGGCAGCGAGTTGCGCCAGCGTTCGCTCGTCCGGAAGTCTAAGCGTTCTCTCACGTGCGAGTTCATTATGCCGCATACTATTCTGTCTCTAATCAGAGAGTCTCTAGCTGATCCAAAATTGCATGTGTCAGCCAGCACTTTCAAATCAGTAACATACTTGTCAAAGTTTCGCCTGAGTTCTGATTTCTGGAGAAAAATTTGTATCTTTCCACAGTTTCATTCGGTGCTGGATTGCAATGTTTTCTGAACAGCCATTCTAGCGTCAGCTCGCCGTCAGCTGGCAGAGCTGCGTCTTACACAGCGCCTTACACAGTTCTCTTCCTGTTTCTCCAATTAGATATTGGAAAACTTTTACCTTCGTTTTGTTGTCCGCGTCTGTAAGCGACAAATCCATGTACAGGGAAAACTCCTCTTCCCACGCTTTCCGAGCTTTGGGTATGCACGTAGCATTCCAGTCAAAATTTGCTGGCGGTTTCTATCCGAACACACCCTCCATGATCGGCCCTCGTCTCTCGCAGTTGCTTTCTCGATAGCAAACTTAACTTAATCTTTCACTTTTATCTCGTACTTTACCGCTGCCACCATGTTATATGCTTGGTTCACTCTGTCAATCACTCTATTTTATACAAATAAAGAATCTCACAACCGCATGCTTCTCAGTGCTTCCACTTTACTTCATGTGTTCGCGCATCTCCCATGACGTCACATACACAGTTCAACCATACATGGTCTGTCACATCCTTCTGACAATATATAACATATTGTAACATCTCTCTCTGTCTCTCTCTCTCTCTCTCTCTTTCTCTCTCTCTGTCTCTGTCTCTGTCTCTCTCTCCCTCCCTCCCTCACACACACACACACACACACACACGCACACACACACACACACACACACACACACACACACACACACACACACACACACACACACACACACACGCACACGCACACGCACACACACACAGACTCACTCACTCTCTCTCTCTCTCTCTCTCTCTCTCTCTCTCTCTCTCTCTCTTAATTTTTTGGCATGACAAAAATACATTTGTATTGCCAAAGCATCAAAACTGCATAGAAAATGATTTTGAACATTTAGTACAGACAATAATACAGTTTTTTCCAACTGCTTACACACAAAATCTTTTCATGTCACACGATTTTTGAAACCTCTCACTCACAGTGCAAAACTACATACCAAATCTCCAAAACCATAAGCTATTTCTCAGCCTTTGACTCAATTGCATTAAACACTTTTTTCAAAACACTACACACAATTCTCTACCTAAA
Source organism: Leuciscus leuciscus (assembly GCF_965113295.1). Classification (NCBI taxonomy): domain Eukaryota; kingdom Metazoa; phylum Chordata; class Actinopteri; order Cypriniformes; family Leuciscidae; genus Leuciscus; species Leuciscus leuciscus. Next base: position 30,562,017 of record NC_138724.1, read on the forward strand.
ACACAAAAATCTAACAGGAAGTGACTTGCTTTCCTTTTCCAAACACAACCAATCAAAATGCTACACTTATTCACCAGGTCATACACACACTCCTCATATGTGCAAACACAAATTGCTTAACTGATCACTAACCAATCACTGCTTTACTGTAGTATAGGCCTAAATAGGTCAAAGGTCAGATGATCTGTTTTGAACAATGGATACCTGGGACCCCCCGGAACAATTTAGAATTCAGTGTGTTAGTGTTTGTGTGTTTGTTTTGTGTATGAGCGTGTGTGTGAGCGCATCACTGATTAGTCGACGTCTCTCTCTTTTTGTGACAGGCATCAATGTATCTTGCCGCTAGTATGATAGAATCTCTTTTTTCACCTAATAGATCTTGAAATTGTGTTTTGTTGTTTAATTCTGCCCGTCTCTACAGTCAGAGTGAGGTTGCTCAGTCTGCACCTCATCATTCTTCTTCTTAGTGTACAGTCTTTCACTGTACTCAGGTATTCTGCGGTTGTGTAGTCTCTATTTAGGGCCAAATAACATTCTAGTTTACTTTGTTTTTCTGTTGTTTCAGTCCAGTAGGTCAGGTAATGCTCTCGTTGTGCTTTTATAATGTCGTTGGGCCAGATTGTGTGGATGAGGGTCTCAGTGTCCTGAGGCTGATTATTGTTAGTCATGTTAGTCTGTTTGTGGAGCCTCAGGACCAGCTGAATGAGGGGGATCTTCTCAGTGTTCATTTCATGGTTCTTAAGTGCTTTAAAATGATAAGAGTTGGGATCACTCATTTTTAGATGTTTCCAAAATTTGATGGCTCGTTTCTCAACATGTATTACAGTTTTTCTCGATTGTTTACACACATTTTCTGGTACTTGAGACACAATGACCACAACATGTAACTCATTCACCAACCCCCTGAACCAATTCTGCTAAACTACAAGCACAATTCCTGCTTTACACTCAAATTGTACTTCTAAAACACACTTTTTTCAAAACACTACACACAATTCTCTGCTTTTGGCACAATTTTCATGCAGAAAATCTCTTGTTTTCACAAGGAACACACTGCCATTCAAATATGCACACTGACTCATCACATTAGCAAACACCCCTCACACAGTTTTACAATTAGCAATCAGAGCTTTAGCATAAAAGGGCAACAGGTCAGCTCTTCAATGGTGCAATGGATGCCAACATTGGATTTTTTTTTTTTTACTGTAACTGTATACAGTAAATTCGTCTGTTGTTTTGTATGTAGACCACTGTATGTGCAGCTTTGTGTTGGTTGGGATGTACACTGTGTACATTGTTTTTGTGGGAAAAATAAAATATATTTGTTACCATGTATTTGTGTGTTCTGAGTATAAAAACAATATTCTCAAATATTTTACAACACACTTATGTATGTACTGTCTGTAGTAAGTGTAACACTGAACAAAAAAAGGCCTAAGTCATTATGATGAATGGAGAAGAAGTGTTTTCCATTCATCATAGTATTTTACATTGAGCACATCAGTGTTCAAATGTCTATTCATATGATGGTTTGTGTGTGTCATTGGAAAACAAAATACCATTTTTAGAAGAAATAACATTGTTTTGAATGTAAAGTTTCATTTTGCAGGAGAATTGAGGGGTTTTGCCCATTGTGTGTGTTTTTTTTGGATTTGTGTGTAGAGTTCTGAGAATATGAGGCATGCTTTCAGAAAATGTGTGTAAACAATCGAGAAAAACTGTAATAGAGGGTATTGGCCTAATTCTGCCCTGCATGCGTTGTTGGGTGTGTTCCTCTGTACTCTCAGGATACTCTTACAGAACATGAGCATGCAGGGTTTCAATCGGATTTGTCAAATTAGTGATTTAGGAGAGGACCCCAAACTTCACTGCCATATAATGCAATTGGTTATATGACTATTTCAATTTGGATAGATTTTTTGATGGCATAGAAGGCCCTTCTTGCTTTCTCTTTCAGTTCACTCACGGACAAATTTAGGTTTCCATTTGCACTTATTTTCAGCCCGAGGTATGTGTAGCTTGTGACATGATCAATTTTGGTCATACCAAGGGTGAAATTGTGTCCCTTTCCCTGACATCTAGGTCTTTTCTGAAATGTTAGTACTTTAGTTTTCGTTGGGTTGATGGTCAGGGCCAAGGTCTGACAGAACTGATGCAGGGTGTTCAGGTTCTGCTGTGCGTTGATATGTGCGCATCAACCGTCGCCGAGTTCGCTGTTGAAGGTGACGATCATACATTTATAATCATGCATAACAACACAGAATAATTGTAATTTGATCATCGAATGCGGATACTTAAATCAGAGAAAGTTATTGGGGCGGGCGGATGATTTGTTTTTGTCTGTGGATTCGGGTGACGTTGGAGCTCATCCGCTTACTCTAAAGCAGTCAGACTCTGCCAGGCGTTAACAGCTTGGGGTGAAAACGGCTAATGTGGTTTATTTAGTTTGTGGTATAACCTCCTGCATATTCTATTTGTGTGTGACATGAGCGCACACAGCACGTGTCTTCTCCACGTCGTGCTTACCAGGTTGTTCGTAAAAGCCTAAATGTGCCCAGATGTAGGCTTATAAATTAGTTGGAGCATTTTTAATTACTCGCACTCGCGTCTCGCCTCCCTCTGCCATTGTATGCTACCGCCACAAAGCACATACGCGACAAATGATGCCAAAAAAGTGTCAGTACATTATAATCGGTTATGGTCTATTACTGAACCGTTACCGAATCGTCCTCGTCTGCATCGTGATGCATCGTAGAAACGATTGATGTAAATTTTGGGAATGTTTGGTTCAGGAAATGTGCTACCAGGATGGTGTGTCCATTAAAACACAGGGGTCCAGTACTCAGTCCATACTTATTTATTGTAAAAGATCGTGAATCAGGCCATAGAGTAGAATGGGAATCAGATATAGAGTTGTATGGTTTCTATAAACAAATAAACAACAAACAGAATCTTAAATATAATGAACACCATAGAACTTCAACTAAATCAATTCAATAATAAATCATTAATCACATAATACAATCCTAAACAATTCAACATCAAAATAGTAAGAACACTGAAACATAAGAATCATAATCACATAGAACATTTCAGAATTAGACCCAAACAGAATCTCAAGAATTAACATTATGAAACAAATCAAAAAAAGAGCACAAACTTACATTGTCAGGAACACATCAACTCTCGATATCAAGAAAAAGAAAGGACAGTCTGCTTCCATTGCATATGGCTCTAGGGCTGGGACGGTTACCGCATTACCGCAGTCACGTGTCGCCAAACCTTCAGCCCTTGGTCAGACCCTGGATTTCTAAGGGCTGGGGGGCCACGTACAACGGGCATGCAGTTTCGGGTCTGTGGACGGGGCCCCAACTGCATTGGCACATCAACTGCCTAGAGTTGCAAGCAGTACGCTTAGCCTTGTGCCACCTCAGAGGGCTACTTCAACACAAGCATGTACTGGTCCGTACGGACAGCACTGCGACCATTGCGTACATCAACCGCCAAGGTGGTCTATGCTCTCATCATATGTCGCAACTCGCCCGCCATCTCCTCCTGTGGCGTCAGAAGCATCTGAGGTCGCTTCGAGCCATTCATATCCCTGGTGTGCTCAACCGTGCAGCTGACGAGCTCTCACGGCAGCCGCCCCTTCCGGGAGAATGGCGACTCCATCCCCAGGTGGTCCAGCTGATATGGGGAATCTTCGGAGCCGCTCAGATAGATCTGTTTGCCTCTCCAGACATGACCCATTGCCAGTTGATCTATTCCCTGTCCAAAGGAACCCTTGGCACGGATGCACTGGCACACAGCTGGCCCCAGGACCTTCGCAAATATGCGTTTCCCCCAGTGAGCCTTCTTGCACAGACTCTGTGCAAGGTCAGGGAGGACGTGAAGCAGGTCCTGCTCGTTGCGCCATATTGGCTCAACCGGACTTGGTTTACAGAACTCATGCTCCCCACGACAGATCCCTCTGAGGAAGGACCTTCTCTCTCAGAGACGGGGGAACTCTATGGCACCCGTGGACGGGACGCAGAGATCTAGGTGGACTACCACAGGCTGTGGTAGACACCATCACTTCCGCTAGAGCCCCCTCTACGAGGCGCCTCTATGCGTATAAGTGGAACCTGTTAGTCGGTTGGTGTTCTTCCCGCTGGGAAGACCCCCGAACTTTCCTGATCAGTGTCGTCCTTTCCTTCCTGCAAGATGGGTTGGAGCGAAGACTGTCTCCCTCCACCCTTCATCCAAGTGTATGTTGCCGTAATAGCCGCTCATCACGATGCAGTAGACGGTAAGTCTTTGGGAAACCATGACCTGATCATCAGGTTCCTCAAGGGTGCCAGGAGGTTGAATCCCTCGTAATCCGCACCCCGTACCCTCTTGGGATCTAACTTTAGTGCTTAGAGCACTCCAGAATCCCTCGTTTGAGCCCTTGCATGCAGTCGAATTAAATATCCTGTCAATGAAGACAGCTCCCCTGCTGGCTTTGGCCTCCATCAAGAGGGTAGGGGACCTGCAGGCATTTTCGGTCGACGAATCGTGCCTAGAGTTCGCGCCGGACTTCTCTCACACTGTTCTGAGACCCCGGCCCGGATATGTGCCCAAGGTTCATACCACTCCGTTCAGAGATCAGGCAGTGAACCCGCAAAGGAGGAGGAGGAGGCAGAGCCAGCCCTGGATTTTCTCTGTCCCGTTCGCGCTCTGCGCTGCTACATTGACAGAACTCAAAGCTTTAGAACCTCACCAGCTCTTCGTCTATTATGGAGGCCAGCAGAAGGGGAAGACCAAGCAGAGGTTAGCCCACTGGCTTGAGGCTCACCTAGGTTGAGGGCACACTCTACTAGGAGTGTTGCCTCCTCCTGGGCGGTGGCTCAAGGCACCTCGTTGACAGACATCTGCAGAGCTGCGGGCTGGGCAACACCTAACACGTTCGCTAGGTTTTATAGCCTTCGTGTAGAATCTGTTTCCCCCCGTGTACTCGCTACGGCCAGTAGAGCAAGGAATTAGGTTAGTGTCGGCTTGCTACGCCATTCTCGTCCCATGGGCCAGATACGTGTGTTATCCTACTCCATTGGTTACCCAACAAACGGCTAACCTCGTGAGTTCCTCTGTCAACCGCCGGATCGCCAGTCGCCAGTCCTGTTATCTCTCACTATGAGCTGAGTTCAGGCTGGGGTTCTTATGTCAGTGGTCCCTACGGCGACCCCATATGTTTTCTCCATGATGCGGTTACCCCCTGGGTTAGCCAGTGTCTTCCCCTCGACAGAGTCCGCTCTGTCGTCTCTGCTGAGTACGCTCCCACCCTCTGGGCTGGGACTACCTCAGAGACTGCCATGTGTCCACTACCCCATGGGCTAGTGCACATGTATTTTCCTAGTGCCTCCCTTCGGGCAGGTTTTGGGCTCCGCAGCGTTCCCTTCTAAGAAAATGGGCACGCTTTCCCAGTGTTATCCAATATCCACTGAGCGGGTCTTGGAGAACAGCAGTGTGATCTCTTCCACGGGCTAGTGCACATGTATTTTCCTAGTGCCTCCCTTCGGGCAGGTTTTGGGCTCTGCAGCGTTCCCTTCTAAGAAAATGGGCACGCTTTCCCAGTGTTATCCAATGACCACTGAGCACACACACACACACACACACACACACACACACACACACACACACACACACACACACACACACACACACACACACACACACACACACACACACACACACACACACACACACACACACACACACACACACACACACACTCTCTCACAAACACATACTAACACACTCACACACACACTGTCACACACACACACACACTAACCCGACCCCTAAACCTACCCATCACACAAAACTTTCTGCATTTTTACATTTTTTAAAAATCTTTAATTACTTTAATTTATACCAGATTTGCAAATAAGGACGTCCCTAAAGGGTGATTTTCAAACCGCGACTGGCGCCATCTTGTGTCCACTTGGTTTAAATTTGTGTCAAATTTGTTTTGTTGCTACCTGTTTTGTTGCCAGGACAATTGTTTTGTACAATGTAATGGGTTATACAGTTAACAAGCTAGATTTACATTATCCCTTATATCTTAGAACATTTATTACAAACAAAACAGATAATAGATCATATGTTTTGTCTATATAATACAACTAGAATAAAAATAGGATTTTTTTTTTTTTTCGTGTAAAGCATGAAAAAACTCCAGACCTAAAGATTTGGACCTCGACTTGGACTTCAGATGAAAGACTTGTGAACATCTCTGCCTCAGTATCTGCTAGATGGCTGTATAGATCTGATCAGAACCATTTTCTCCTTTCAGCAGAACTTATAGTTTATGGAATGAGAGATCTGTTATCAGTTTATATTAAATGGATGTGTAATTATTCAACATATTTAACAAGCTTTTGTTGTGAGTTCTGATGTCACAGTATCAGGTATCTTCATTGTTTCTGTGTGTGTTTGTAGATTACAGCTCTGTGATGTGACAGAAGAAGGCTGTGGTTATCTGGCTTCAGCTCTGTGTTCAAACATCTCACACCTGAGAGAGCTGGATCTTAGCAACAATCCCCTGCGAGACTCAGGACTCAAGATGCTCTCTGATCTACTGAAGGATCCAAACTGCACATTGAACAAACTCGAGTATGTTGAGCAATAAGATTCATCTTATCCTGTGAATATATGTATGTGTATTTCAGTCTTACCATATTCAAGTGTACAGGGGAGTGAAATGTCGAAAGGCTCTGTAGTAGAGCTGCGTGGAGGAAAAGATTTACTGATTTACTTTGTTATAATATCAATCTCAAGGAGTAGGCCTTCTGAAAGAGATAGTTCCCGCAAACATTTTAAATCTGTCATTATTTACTCTGCCGAACACAAAATAACACACTCTTTTCAGTCAGTGGTCACCAAAACTTCAAAATATCATCTTTGTGTTCAGCAAAAGAAACCCATACAGGTTTGGAACTATGGAAGCATATGAGTAGCAATATTCAATTTGAAATGTAATATGCAAAATGACAATGCATTTCTGTATTTGAATTTACATTTTCCATTACATTTGTGCAATATGAATGAATAGTTGGTGCAAAATGAAAATGAAAAATCAATTATATAATTTACATTTGCCATTTCTAGTTTTAATATGTAAATTGAATACATATTTTAACGCTTTATAAGTTTCAAAATTAAAATGATTAACAGAAATGATTAGATATTTTAACATGTTCAAGCAAAAACTGTAGCAAAATGATCATTTAAATGTTATTTTTCGTAATTGCATTTACACTCACAGTTAAGACACTTGCGATTGCATTTCCATGAAATGTCCCACATTGAATGTAGCACGTCTGGGATATTTTCTGCCTTATCACACCGTGTCCTAACTACACGTGATGCGTGACGATCTGAGGTGAATTATCCATTGTTGCTTTTACAGCTACATAGCTGGGAGCACTACATGATATTCAAAGTCACATTGCATGCTTTTAACATTAAATAAAGCACATAAACAGTACCTGAGATTATCATTGCCACACTTTGTGTTTGTTGTTTGTTGTCTTGCGTGACGTTGCAGAAAAATAGAAACCGTTTCTAAAATAGAATCGTTGCGGCTGGTTAGGACAAACACTCTGATTAACATGGAAAAGAACCTTTTATCGCAAACCTATAAATCTATAGGTAGCTACAGTAAAGGGTCACGGAATCTGATGGGTCAAATTTATACCTAAAAATGTGACCGCTCTTTATTTCACCATAACTGAATGTAATGTTCATTAAAGGGACTCAGTCTTCAGTGTCACATAATCCTTCAGAATTAATTCTAATATGATGATTTGATTTCATGATTTTCATGATTGAAAAAAGAAATAAAAGATATGATAAAAAATTAAAAAAAAAGAAATAATAAAGTAAAATAATAAAATAATAATGAAGAAATCATATGATATGATAAAAAAAGAAATAAAAGAAATCAATACTTTTATTCAGTAAGGATGCATTCAATTTATCAACAGTTACAGTAAAGACATTTATAATGTTTCAAAAGATTCTTGTAGCATTTATTTCAAATAAATGCTGTTCTTTTGAACTTTCTATTAATCAAAGAATCCAAAAAAAAAAATCATAACTGTTTTCAACATTGACACCCACTCTCTCTCTCTCTCTCTCTTTCTCTCTCTCTCTCTCTCTCTCTCTCTCTCTCTCTCTCTCTCTCTCTCTCTCTCTCTCTCTCTCTCTTTCTCTCTCTCTCTCTCTCTCTCTCTCTCTCTCTCTTTCTCTCTCTCTCTCTCTCTCTCTCTCTCACACACACACACACACACACACACACACACACACACACACACACACACACACACACACACACACACACACACACACACACACACACACACACACATACATCCAGGTCATATAACGTCCAGTTTTGAAATGGGGGAAAAGCACAAAGAGAGAGAGAGATTTGATCTGTAAAGTGCTAAATAAAGTTGACCAGACTTGACTATTAAAACCAAATTCACTGATGGAGAAAACATGTCGGTGCTTCCTACATCTGATAAAATAACAGCAAATTTCTTTTTTTAATTCAAGTATATTTCATGAAAAAAAAAAAAAAAGATATTTAATATATTTGGCCAAATGATTTCTTAAAATTATTTTATTTTTTTTCTAGTTAGAAACTGCCTTTAAGGTTCCCATATCATAGTAGTGTTTAATTCAAAAGGGTCGAACAGTTCTCGTTGTGTTTATCACTGCTTAGAGCGGCCGGCCAAGCAAGTTCATCATTTAATCACTGTTTGTCACACATTTGGAGTATGGTCGTGGTGAATCTCATGATCTGCAGTATAGCTATACCAGCGCTTAATACTGTGGAATTATTGGCCCATCGGAGAAGTCCCGTTGCTTATAATAAGAGTACATGTAAACACTGCAGTGCACTGATACCCTGAGCTCACCCACTGCACACTGCTGACACGCTGCTTCTCTGTGATCTCTTTCACAAACTATGAAAACAGTTTTAAAAATCAGGGTAACTATTAACAAGAGGAGATTTGTCTGTGTAAAAGGTATTTGGCTTTAAAATATAGGTAAGTTAAAGTTTCAACAAATTAAAATACTCAAAGTTCAGCACAACTTGAATCAAATGAGAGAGATCTCTTATCAGTTTATATTAAATTGATGTGTAATTATTCAACAAATTTAACAAGCTTTTGTTGTGAGTTCTGATGTCACAGTCTCAGATATCTTCATTGTTTATGTGTGTGTTTGTAGACTATGGAGCTGTGATGTGACAGAAGAAGGCTGTGGTTATCTGGCTTCAGCTCTGTGTTCAAACCCCTCACACCTGAGAGAGCTGAATCTGAGCTGGAATCACCTGGGAGACTCAGGACTCAAGTTGCTCTCTGATCTACTGAAGGATCCAAACTGCACACTGAACAAACTCAAGTATGTTGAGCAGTAAAATTCGTCTCATCCTGTGAATATATGTATTTATATTTCAGTCTTACCATATTCAAGTGTACAGGGAGTGAAATGTTGAAATGCTCTGTAGTAGAGCTGCGTGGAGGACAAGATTTAAAAAAAACTTTACACAGTACGAGAGCGCTGAGAAAAGTATGCTGTCATTGCTAGGGTTGGGAAACGAGAATCTGTTCTTATCCAGAACCGTTAGTGGTTTTGAAAAAATACCGAAACCGTGGGAAATTCCTAAGTTTCGGTTCCGAAAACGGTTCTGGTGCGATGTGTGGGCGAAGTGCTGGGAGCTTATGCTTTAATAGTGATGTCTCACCTCATGAATATTAAAGGGACTATGTGTAGCTTTTTAGGTATTTTATTATCTAAAATCAATATTTTTATTCATAAATATGCCCTCAATGGTGTACAAATACCTATGCCAATGATCAGACTAATCCTCGTAAACGAAGAATTTATTATCTTTATATACATGGGACGGGTAGGTCCACGGAGGCTTCCATGTAGTTCCGCCATCTTGAAAAACTATAATAACAGAGAGGGACAAAAAGTACTAGGCCAAGGCATTTCCACAACGCGTTTTCGTTCAGAACCAGCGTCACGTGACTGAAGCCAGCAGAAGCGGAGGAGCAGAGCAGTGAGAGGCGCTTGTCACTGCCGCGGCAAGTTTAAAAGGCTGCACTGCACGGTTATTTATACACCGTTCATTCATACACATGCTGAGTCACAGGATAAGGAGTCCTCGTCGTCGAAAAAGTCCAAAATAGACCGTAAAAGGAAACGTGACCGGAGATTACAAAAACAAGGGTTAATGTCGGGATAGCTAATGCAGGAGAAAGCTTTCAAAAGAGATTCTGAAGTTGCCTGCTTTCTTCTCGACAGGTAAGTCAATGTTACGGTCTTAATTACAAGCTTTTTTTCATTGCTTGGTTTTGTACTTTATTATATAGACAGTCGAACATTTATAGTTAAAAGTTAAACAGGCTCTTTGATGAATAGCAGCTATTGAGTAAAGGAACGTTAGAGAAGGCTCTGATGATGATGATATCTAACAATGCACGTACTTCAAAAAATATAACGAGAAAAGGCGGCATTACTACTAATTACCATAGTTAATGTTTTTCACAGTCAGTAATTGATAACTGTAACATTCTTTTTTTCGTTGTTTCAAGTTTCAGTTTGTTTTAAATAACAAACCTGTTCACCCGATGAAAAACTCGAAGTGCTATTATAAGACATCCTGTCATAGCTTTTTGGTACATAACGGCAACCGTAGATGCAACGCGCATTTGAAAAAGTGAGGCGCTGGAGAGCATTATTTGTTTGAATGCAAAATACAATTTCACCACTAGATGGGAGAAATTCCTACACATAGTCCCTTTAAAATAGTAATGAATGCACTGAAAAGCCCTCACACTACTCATATAGCCTATGTTTTGCGTAAGATATCAACGCAGAGAGAGAGAGAGTGTAAAGACAGTAGAGCTGCTTGATCAATCTTTAAAAGATATCGATTCAAACACCCACGCGATCTTATTCCTAAATGAAAAAAACTTCACACCGGGACATTCAAATCTGTTTGCGCTGTCTATGGAAGTAAAATAATGTCAAATGTTTTTGAAATAAAAAAGCTTGTTGAATTGCACTAGAAAAAATATGCATTGCATTAACCCTGCTTGCATTTTAATGCATTGTATTTTCAGGGCTTGCATTTTTATAGGCTGAAATTCAACATGGTTGTATATTTAAGCTGTGAATATTACAATTCACACGTTTTCATTATTAAAAATTCAATAATCCATATTAACCCCATCACATTTCACTTCCAAAATGTTCATTCTGTTTAAAAATACAACCTATAATTTTCGGTCCATTTTATTTCGCTTTACAAATTCGCTTCCACAAATTCAGTGGTTCAAATTCGACAGAAAATTCAACATTTGACATCCGGGAACGACAGGAATATCAGTAGATTGCCGATTGATGATCTCCATAGTTGTTAGTCGGTCTCACCAGCAGAGGGTGCAAACGGCTGTTGACGAAGAAAACTATTGAGCAACGGGTGAGAGACTCATTCATTCATTGAATAACAGAAATGGAGCAAGCAGTAGGCTATTTGTGATTATTATCAGGGGGATGAATTGTGATGATTGTGAGACACAAATGCTGTGTTTACATTGAAGTCTTCACTGTTACTTTTGTACATGTAAGTTTTGCACAGCTTTCTCTGTCGTGATCAAGATTTATTGTTATTTTTTGAGATTTATTGTTATTCCTCGATGCTGATGTACAGATCGAATGTTAAATCTGAGGTAGTAGACATATATTTCTCTCGGTTGTTTAGATTTCTTAACTTTATATTGTGGCGCTGTGCTGCAGAACTGGGATTCCCTCAATACGTCACTCTCCAGGATTCCCCTGTGGTCTCAGGACACTCAAAGTAACTCAATGGACAAAATACAGTGATATAAAAGACCAAACTCCCACCTTATTGGGGATGTAGGCTATATTAATAGGCTACAGGCAAGCAGATGGACCAGAATATGAACGTAACACGCAAAGTTTCATGCTAAGCGATTCCCAGTGAAGTACTGGCATAAGTTCGCCTGACACTGGATATTCACACATTTAGGGACCGTCTCTGAAGTTACATAAGACATTGGTACACACGTTCATTTGAAAAGAATAACTTACAGTCATACACAACCAACTGTAAAGTGTTCATTTACATTTTTACATTTAGTCATTTAGCAGACGCTTTTATCCAAAGCGACTTACAAATTAGGACTAAATTAAGCGAGTCATCATGAAGAGGCAAAAACAACAACAACGCAAGAAGTGCTCAAAATACGAAGTTCAGGTATTATTCAGAGTAGCATAAGCCTGATAAGTGATGTTTCAAAGGGAAAGGAATTATTTTTATTTTATTTTTTTTTTTTTTTTTTTTATAATGTTCATGTAGGTGCCAGACATGATGCACACTTTGTCATGCAGTGCAGTACTGTTTGATAACCTTATTCAGTTTCTGTATATTTAATACCTGTTAGACAGGAAAGGCACAGGTAAATATGACATTTATTATGGGTTTATGTGAGGACTGTTTTAAGTTCACTTAAATTAAAAGTTGTTTAAAATTTGGGGGGAAATCATTTTCATCGAGACATCAGTAGCTATATTAGTATCAGTGATACTGGCCTTAATTCATAAAAAGATGCCATTAAACAATTATTTAAAATATACTGTCTTTATGTTGTTTCTACGTTACAGTGGAAATTGAGTCTCATATTATTTAAATTTTATTTACACAAAAAACATTATTGGCTAACATTTTTGACTTTATAAAATTATTCTCTCAAGTCTTGGCAATCGGCACCTATTAAACAATAAAGTAAGTAAGACATATTTATAGTATAATACACATAGTATATACATAGTCCCTAACTGTATGTAAATGCAGAAAATGGGATTCAAATCAAAAACATTTTCCCCCATTTTGTGTGTCCCCACTTCTCAAACCAAAGTTACACCCTTGCGCACACACAAACACACACACACACACACACACACACACACACACACACACACACACACACACACACACACACACACACACACACACACACACACACACACACACACACACACACACACACACACACACACACACACACACACACACACACACACACACACACTCTCACTCTCACTCAAACAGTAAAACATTGGTTTTGAGTACTACTAATACCAGCGACAAAATAAAATTAAGTTATCTCTTAACCCTCTGAGGTCTGAGCTGTTTTCTGGGCCCTGGAGGTGTTCTGACATGCTCTGACATTTGTGTTTTTTTCTGTTACTAGTGACATTTTCATGGCTAAAGTCTGATTACACTGTATTCAGCACAAACTCTGCTACAATAATATATCAGCAGCATGTATGTAAAAGTTTGTAGTTTTGAGATAATGACATTTATGCGTGGTTTGTGAAAATACAAAAAAAAATTCTCACTGAAATAAGGCCATGAAACCCATACTGATTATTTCTTCACAAGACTTTTGAAAATTGTATGACATAGCCTAGAATATTTGCTCCAAAACTATGTGAAAATCACCCTGACTGCTCATTCAGATAAGACAATATATTGATTTAAAATTTCTAAGACGTGTTTTGTGTGACAAAGCCATATGCGAAGAGGCGTGATCATCTCATTAATATGTAAGCTTTTAACACCTGAGAAAGACAAAGACACTCCCCTAACTGCCCTATTAGGAGCGATCAGGCCCTGTCATTCAGAGCAGCCTTGCACAAAGAATGAGGAGATTTAAAAAAGAATGGCTTTTAGATTGTTTGGATTTATTTACAACACAACACAATCCAAAAATACAAATGACAAAAGAGCACATTGAAAACAATGATCCAAAGACAGAGACCTTTGTGCCATTCCTAAAAACATTGTACATACCTTTCATTTCCAAGGTGTTTGATTTTCACTTTACCATGTTCATGTACAGAGACTCATGTGAATGTTGAAGTCAGCAGGACTCAGTTGCATCTGGTCCCTGAAAAAAAAAAAAAAAAAGAAAAAACTGTGAACATACTGATATCAAGAGAAACTATAGGGATGCACGATTTTGGGAATAGATTTTAGATTTTTCTGGTTAAAATTTCTTTTTAAAATTCACAGAATATACACACACACACGTTTCCAACAATATATAATGAACACCAGGTTTGTTGTGCCGTGTAGGCATAGGCTACGCAGTGCTGCATAAAATTATAATAACAATAAATTAAATCTTCCAAAAGATTTCAAGAACAACTACGCTAGAGAAAAATATATTGATTATCATATGTTACTTCAAATGTTTCCATTCGTTATGATGATATGAAATGAGATAATAGTAAAAACATAAAGCCTAATGTTTGGTGCATTTTTCCTTTCAAACGCAATCGCGCTCCAAAATATGATACATTAAAACCCACAGCGCGCTCCAAAATATGATACATTCAAACGCCATCGCGCTCCAAAATATTAAACATTATGGTTATACATATCTATGTTTGAGCAGATATCCACAAACAGTATTTAACAGGAAACACGGGTCTAAATAGTATAATATTCACCATATATCTAGCAACAGTTCAACTGCAATGTGAAGTTTATGCAACAATACCATAAACTAATAAGTAAGAATTTCTTACCTTACATCTTTCTTGTCTTCAAATCGCGTTCTTCTTCTTCTGAGGTAAATCCAATGTAAGCTCAGACGTGTCTTCCAAACTCGACGAAAAGCAGAGACTTGTGAAGTGTTTTGGTGTTTTGTGTTTGAGGTAACGAGGGCGTTCACGTCCCATGTGGAGATTTGCATGTGAATATCTTTTGCGCGAGTGGGCGTGTCGAATTAAAAGTAATTAGCAAGCGTTTGAGATACTGGACATCCTTTTGGTTTTATACAAATTACTTAAACAGAGAATATTTGTTTTCAGTTTGAATCCGATCATTTAAAAGTACACACTTAAATGTGTATAAAGGTATATGGCTCATAAATGTGTGAGAAGTATTCGCTGAGTTTTGTTTCAGTTTATAGATGTGCTCAAGAAAAAAAAGTTCACCGCGACGGAGAGGCAGAACGCACACCCTGTTTATTTTCTTTATTTTACAAAAGCACAATGTTTTGATTTGATTGTAAGTGGACACATACAAAAGGAGAAATATCACAGATTCTTTTTTTATATTTCTTTTTTCTGTATGACCATAAATGACGGAGTAATTTAAGTTTATGTTGCTGCTATGTGAAAAAAATCCAGCAAAACGCGTCGGCGCGTTTCTCGACCTCAGAGGGTTAATTAATATATGGGTCATGTTTAATTCTGACAGATTGAGAGATATTGATCTTTCATCAGCATCTTAACTGCATTTCCATAATGAATTTCATTTTTAATTAAATTATATTTCATTCAGAAATTAAGATATTTAATATATTTGGCCAAATGATTTCTTAAAAAAAAGTTAAATTCATAATTTCTTCAGTATTTCTAGTTAGAAACTGTCTTTATGGTTCCCATATCATAGTAGTGTTTAATTCAAAAGGGTCAAACAGTTCTCGTTGTGTTTATCACTGGTTAGATCATCCGGCACGAGCAAGTTCATCATTTAATCCGTTTGTCACACATTTGGAGTATGGTCGTGGTGAATCTCATGATCTGCAGTATAACTGTACCAGCGCTTAATACGGTGGAATTATTGGCCCATCGGAGAAGTCCTGTTACTTATAATGAGAGCACATGTAAACACTGATACTCTGAGCTCACCCGCTGCACACTGCCGACACGCTTCTTCTCTGCGCTCTCTTTCACAAACTATGAAAACAGTTTTAAAAATCAGGGTAACTATTAACAAGAGGAGATTTGTCTGTATAAAATGTGTTTGGCTTTAAAATGTAGGTAAGTTACAGTTTCAACAAATTAAAATACTCAACAAATTAAAATACTCAAAGTTCAGCAGAACTTGTATGAAATGAGAGATCTCTTATCAGTTTATATTAAATGGATGTGTAATTATTCGACAGATTTAGTTATTGAGTTCTGATGTCACAGTCTCAGATATCTTCATAGTTTCTCTGTGTGTTTGTAGATTACAGCTCTGTGATGTGACAGAAGAAGGCTGTGGTTATCTGGCTTCAGCTCTGTGTTCAAACCCCTCACACCTGAGAGAGCTGAATCTGACCGGCAATCCCCTGGGAGACTCAGGAGTCAAGATACTCTATGATCTACTGAAGGATCCAAACTGCACACTGAACAAACTCAGGTATGTTGAGCAATACGATTCATCTCATCCTGTTGAATATATGTATCTGTATTTCAGTCTTACCATATTCAAGTGTCCAGGGGAGTGAAATGTTGAAAAGCTCTGTAGTAGAGCTGCGTGGAGGACAAGATTTACTGATTTACTTTGTTACAATATCAATCTCAAGGAGTAGGCCTTCTGAAAAAGATAGTTCATGCAAACATTTTAAATCTGTCATTATTTACTCTCCCTCACGTCACCCAAATCTGCATGACTACCTTTATTCTGCTGAACACAAAAGAAGACACTCTTTTCAGTCAGTGGTCACCAAAACTTTTTGCCATTTTTGATTGAGTTTTAAGACCAAAATACTCCCATACAATTGACAACATGACATCATGACTTTGCGTAAACATACACGCCACTTTCAAGTCAAAAGTGGCGTGTTATCTATACGCATTTTGAGCTATCCGCGTGTATGTTCACGCCGAAACGAACCGTCATCTTCCGCGTGTATGTCTACGCCGTTAAATGTCCGAGCGAAACGGAGCAAAATGTACGTGAAATAATCATGTTGGTCCCCTTTGGAAAACGTGTAGATGTCACAGTTTAACAGCCTCAGACGTGAATCTTACACGTACCATTATCCCCGGACGTTTGCTAATCCTACCCCTAAATCTAATCATAACCATTTCTTAAAACTATAGGCTACAATTATAAATAAAAACAACAGACAGACAAGTATAATCACAATCATTTATTTAATGAGAAAATGTCAAAATCGGTACCAAAAGTTGTTCACGTGACGATGTGTCGCAGTCCTCTCTGGCAGTGGTTTTGTATGAGGTAACAGACAGAGCAGAATTTAAGTTATTAATTCAAATCCATGAAAACGTTAATCCGTCTTCGGTTCGGTTCGCTCTGAGGGCTGCGCGGCAGTGCGCACTTCATTTCAAATGTGAATGTGCATGACGCAATCTGTGACGAAGCAGGCGAGACGAGAGCCAATGAGCGTTTGATATTACTGCCGTAACCATAGTAACCTGTCGCTTCTTGAGGGCGCAATTTTTGAATTTGAATTCATAACAAGCGCGGGGTTTGACGTTTACGGTCAAGATGACGATTACTGGATAAAGGGCTGAGTTTGGATCTTTTTCTTGCAAATAATAATGGATTCTGAAGGTTTGGATTACATCAAGCTAATAAAATTGGTGTATTTTGTGAATCGATGTTGTGTTGTAAGGTTAGTATAATTATGGTTCTATAGGAACCATAAATAAATTATTGTGATTATACTCGTCTGTCTGTTGTTATTCTTTATAATTGTTGCCTAGGTAGTTTTAAGAAATGGTTATGGTTAGGTTTAGGGGTAGGATTCGTGGCTCAAACTATCTTTTAATGCCATATTGTTCATAAAAATGCCATTTTCCTACATATCTGTCCATTACGTTTTATCATTTTAATATTGTCCATAAAATGGGTATGTTTAGGTGTGGGAAGATTAACCCCAGTGACGGGTAGGTTTAGGGACTTTTAGGGAGTTGGGGTAGGTCATATCTATATACAGACTAAGTAATGTAACGTTAAGTCAACGGCGTTGATAAACACGCTGAAAAGCGATTATGCGTGTTGATAGCACGCCAAAAATGGAAATCGAATTGGCGTGTCATACATACGCCATTTCATGAGATCAGTCTGCAATTGAGGTGCTTCCATGTTTTGACACTGGATCTTCTTCTGCATCTTCATTGTCTTCACCATCTAGGGATCATTTTGACAAGCTAACTGTTACGTATCAGAACATAAGTGTGTTTATATTGTGTAGAACAAAGGAATGTGCGCATGTTTTCTTTTTGTTCTCTTTTTGCTCTCCCTCCCTGTACGTAACATAATGGGGGCTCGTCATCAAATTCATAATTCTTCGATCACGCAAATAAATGAAAACCTCAAGATTGGTGAGTAATTTCAAATTATTTTTTGTTTTTTTTTCTCTCTCTCTTGTCTAAACGTAGATAAACTAATTTTGGTGGGGGGAGAAAATATGGAGAGTGAGGTTGAAGCTTTTATTAACTCTCCGTCTGTGGAGCAGTTGGATCGTTTTCAAAAAAAAGAATTACTGCAAATTGCGGAGAGCTTTAAAATATCCGTTTCACCTTCGGCACTCAAAGCTGATATCAAAAATGAAATCTTGTCCGAGATGATCTCTCTCTGTATTTTGATCGAAGAATCAGTCGTACCTCCCACACACGAGTTTGATCCTGTTGTAGCACTGAAATTGAAAGAGCTAGAATTACAAATTAAACGTCAAGAACACGAAACGCGTATACTAGCTTTACGCGAACTAGAACTGGTTCGTTTAACTAAACAGGAGGAGCGAGATCAGCCTCCCGGTAGTGGACCACAGGGTTCCCGTGGGGCAAGCCAGTTTGATCCTACTCGTTACATGAAACTCGTTCCCCAATTTAGAGAGTCGGAGGTAGATGCCTACTTTACGGCTTTTGAGAGGGTGGCGGGGAAGCTGTGCTGGCCTAAAGATATGTGGGCAGTAATGTTGCAGAGCAGCTTTTTGGGCAAAGCACAAGAGGTTTGCTCTGCCTTGCCCATTGAAGACTCCCTCGATTACGATGTAGTAAAAACAGCGGTTCTACGAGCATATGAACTCGTGCCCGAAGCATACAGGCAAAAATTCAGAAATCATACTAAAGCGGCTAGACAAACTTTTGTAGAATTCGCGCATGATAAAAGGGCAATGTTAGAGAAGTGGTGTGTTGCGTCTGACGCTACAACATTTGAACGTCTCCAGGAGTTAATATTATTGGCAAGATTTCAAGGGTTGTCTCCCTGAAAACTTAGTGTTACATCTAAATGAACAAAAGGTTTCTACTTTGTCCGAGGCTGCTGTATTTGCTGATGAGTACGTGCTGACTCACCGAACCATTTTTCCCACGGCCCGTCAGAGTCAAAACGTTAGAGCGTATGCTGAGAGGAGTCCTGCGGTGGTGCGTTCTTCAAAGACCGACACTCGTACGAGCGCGCCCGGGGGAAGTATGTTTAAGCCCATAGAGTCTAAACGCGCGTGTTTCTTCTGTCTTGATCCCAGTCATTTAATTGCGGACTGCAAGGCGTGGAAACAGAAGAATACGGCTGCTAAAGCAAAAAGTGTTGCACATTTGGTACTTGAACCGCAGGTAGGAACGAATGAGACGTTTTCACCTGGAACGGAGTTATTTAAACCCTTCCTGATGAGCGGCTTAGTTTCTGTTTCTCCGGACGGTTCGTTAAAGTCAGTGTCTATTTTGCGCGACACTGGCGCCGCCCACTCGTTTATTCGCGAGAATGTACTTCCATTATCCGCGGAAACATATACAGGGACTGATATATTAGTTCGCGGAATTGAGCTTGGGTGCATTAAAGTTCCTGTTCACTCCGTGTTCCTAAAGTCCGAGCTGGTCTCAGGCCTAGTAAACGTGGGAGTCTGTACTAAACTACCAGTTGAAGGTGTAAATTTCATCCTAGGGAATGACTTGGCAGGAGGAAACGTCTTCCCTTTTCCTGTAGTGTCCGAGTGTCCTGCGAGAGACTCAGCTTTGTTGGCTGCCTCTCCACCTTTGTTTCCAGCGTGTGCGGTGACGCGCTCACAGTCACAGAAGTTTGCAGACACTGTTGATCTATCTGACTCTTTCCTGTTGCGTTCAAAACCTGCGGAGTTGTCACTGTCAGTAAATGGCAATGTGTTAGAGGTAGGCTCTGGTGCGCGTACTCAGGGGCAAACAGTTAACATCGGACGAAAGCAGCTTAGTATGGCACAAAAGTCGGATTCGTCTTTGTCGCGCTGTATTGAGACCGCAGTAAAAACAAAGGACGAACTTGCTCGTGTAAGGATAGGTTATTATTGGGACGGGGATGTCTTGATGCGTAAGTGGCTTCCATTGTCTGGGGACAAGACTGTCTTGGACCACGCCTATCAAATTGTAGTGCCCATGTGCTATCGTCCTGTTGTGCTTGAGCTGGCCCACGATCACTTAATGGCAGGGCACTTTGGAGTCAATAAAACTTTTCAGCGTGTTATGAAATATTTTTATTGGCCTGGAGTGAAAGCAAGTGTTGCGAAATATTGCCGTTCTTGTCATGCGTGTCAGATCGCGGGGAAACCTAACCCAATTCCCGCGGTGGGGGAGCCGTTCGAAAGGCTAATATTAGACTGTGTAGGGCCGCTTCCAAAATCGAAAAGTGGACACCAATATGTTCTCACACTGATGTGCGCTGCCACTCGGTTTCCCGAGGCGGTCCCTCTTCGTAACTTAAAAGCCAAGACAGTCGTAAAGGAACTAATCAAATTTTGCTCTCTTTTTGGCCTGCCTCGTGTAATCCAAACAGACCGCGGAACTAATTTCACATCGAAGCTATTCAAACAAGTGCTGACTAGAATTTCGGTGTCACATCAGATGTCCAGTTCCTATCATCCGCAGTCACAGGGAGCATTAGAACGGTTCCACCAAACGCTCAAAACCATGCTGCGTGTCTACTGCGTGGAAGCGGGAAGAGATTGGGTTGACAGTTTGCCCTTATTACTTTTTGCCGTCCGAGAAACTGTGCAAGACTCTCTAGGCTTCAGCCCAGCGCAGTTGGTGTTCGGACATTCAATTCGCGGCCCCCTTAGACTTCTGAGTGAACATTTACTTGAGAACGAGGTTGCGCTAGTGCCTGTAACTGAGTATGTGGATACGCTCCGTGAGCGTTTGAAACGCGCTTGTGAACTCGCGAAGTTGAACCTAACAGCCTCCCAAGCTACTATGAAGGATTATTACGACCAGAAAAGCGTTGTTCGTTCATTTGCTCCGGGTGAGTCCGTGCTGGCTTTATTACCGGTTTCTGGGTCGTCTTTGCAGTCCCGATTTACTGGTCCTTACATTGTAGAGAAAAAAGTGAGTGAAACGAATTACATACTGAGAACGCCAGATCGTAGGAAGAAGATGCGAATGTGTCATATTAACATGCTGAAGCCTTACTATGCGAGAGATCATGCTGAAGCTCCAGTTAAGAGCGTGACATTGGTAGCCCCTTCTGTTCTTCAGAGCAACGTCGAGGATGAGGCTGGAGGAAATATTCCAGCGCTGGGTGAGAGCCTGCAAAATTCTAACGTACTCAACAATTTACATACCTTCCTTGGTCACTTGTCAGACTGTCAAAGAGAAAGTATTGTAAAGTTGATTGACAGCTTTCCCACTATTTTCTCTGATGTTCCATCTCGCACTAATGTGTTGTTCCATGACATCGACGTTGGAGACGCGGCTCCAATTAAACAACACCCCTATAGAGTAAATCCTCAGAAACGTAGTATTATGAAAACCGAGGTTGAATATATGTTACGTCACGGTCTAGCGGAACAAAGTCAGAGCGCGTGGAGTTCCCCGTGCCTGTTGGTGCCAAAAGCCAATTCAACTTTTCGATTCTGTACCGACTTCCGGAAAGTTAATTCCGTAACTAAACCGGATTGTTTTCCTTTACCGAGGATAGATGATTGTATCGACAGAGTCGGACCTGCAAAGTTCGTTTCGAAACTTGACCTGTTAAAGGGCTATTGGCAGGTGCCGCTTACTCCGCGCGCTGCTGAAATTTCAGCATTTGTCACACCTGACTACTTCTGTCAATACTCTGTGATGGCATTCGGGATGCGGAATGCCCCGTCCACGTTCCAACGCCTTATGCAGTTGGTACTACGAGATATACAAAATTGTACTGCATATCTTGACGATATCGTTGTATATTCTTCCACGTGGGAAGAACATGTTGAAACGTTACGTGAAGTGTTCTTCAGATTAGCTGGTGCGTCACTAACAGTAAACCTCACAAAATGTGAATTCGCCAAAGCTTACGTTACCTATCTTGGTAAATGTGTGGGCCAAGGTCAGGTTTGCCCAGTAAATGCCAAGATCGTGGCTATAACAGAGTTTCCTAGACCCACAAACAAACGTGAGCTACGCCGTTTCATCGGAATGGCTGGATATTACCGGGGGTTTTGTCGCAATTTTGCTACTCTTGTTGCACCTCTAACAGACCTTCTCCGGCCCTCACAAAGTTTTAAGTGGACTTCTACATGTGAACGCGCTTTTTCAGGAACGAAAGATCTTTTATGTAATGCCCCAATCTTGGCCGCCCCTGATTTCGAACGCCCTTTCCAACTTGAGGTTGACGAAAGTATGGTTGGCGCGGGAGCTGTCCTTCTGCAGACGTCTGAAATGAACATCAAGAGACCGGTGTGTTACTTCTCGAAAAAGTTTAATAGCTGCCAGTACAAATATAGCACTATTGAAAAAGAGGCTCTCGCGTTGTTGATGGCATTGAAACATTTAGAGGTTTATCTGGGTGGTTCAACGTTCCCTATCAAAGTTTACACGGACCACAATCCGTTGGTTTTTCTCAGTCGCATGTATAATGCAAACCAACGCTTAATGCGTTGGTCCCTCGCGCTTCAAGAGTTCAACCTAGAGATTGTGCATAAACGCGGCGCTGAAAACCTAATCGCCGATGCGCTGTCTAGAGCGCACAGTGTTGAAAATGCCGAGTAGGTGGGATGAGGTATCAATAAAAGATAAATGTGATATAGCCATTAATCTTTTGTGGAGGGGAGGAGTGTTACGTATCAGAACATAAGTGTGTTTATATTGTGTAGAACAAAGGAATGTGCGCATGTTTTCTTTTTGTTCTCTTTTTGCTCTCCCTCCCTGTCTGTCAATTTGCGCTCATTTGAGTGTCAGAGGTGCAGCTGATTAGAAGGGCGGCGCTGATGGACTTCTCGTGTGGATATAAGCCGTGTGGAAGGTTTGCTCATCGAGTTCCCCCTCCTGCTTCACGCTGTTGTATAGTGTGTGATTAAGAGTTGTGTCCGGTACAGTGGTACGGAAAAGCCGTTTGGCTGTCGTGTGTTTTTCTTTTCCTTAGAGTAAGCTGCTGGTGTGCGGCATTCCGGCCTGTTAGCGGTATAGGACGGTAATTGTGCAATCTTATAGCTTTAACTAAAAATATTGGGAGGTCTGAGGCCCTATTTTTCCTTTAACTTTTTCTCCTGTTTATTGGCTAGCAGGGAGGCAAGAACTGTACTTTTGTTATTTCTAATTCCAGGTAAGATGATTTAAAAACTAGTTAGAAGACCCGTTTTGTTTGTTATTTTGTGGCCGTTTGAAACCTTCCCATTTTTGAATTATAACTTTCCTTTTCACAACGAATGAAATCTTACTCATATGTAAAAATAAATCCTGATTTTCTGCTGACTATACAGTGTCGTTGTGTGTTTACGGGAGCAGGAGATGGAACTCCGGGCGTCACCTTTTAATAGGTGTCGCTCCGTATGTTAGTGCATGTGGCACGTAACACTAACACACGTTTGAGGTCTTTCACACACGGTTCTTTCATCTGTCTTCACTATTTCTTATAAACAAGCATTAGACAGGTGTCTTTGACCGCTGTGATCCTCGCTGTTTTTTTCACTCTTTCTCATGTGATATTGCTTAATTAGCTTTATCTACAAAGCACAGAAATCTGGTATGCATTTATATATTAATAAATAAACACATTTAAAATGGATTAATTCTAATTATTGTACTTATGAAGTAAATGTGTGTTTTTATTGTGTAAATCATGGAATATGACACAGGTATGTTTGCACACACACACACACACACACACACACACACACACACACACACACACACACACACACACACACACACACACACACACACACACACACACACACACACACACACACACACACACACACACACACACACATCTGTGGTTAATGTTGTTCTGTTTTCTCTTCTTGTCTTCAGGTATTGATACTATTAATCTCACACTGGAACCAAACACCAGCAGTCACTCCTCTGATTCTGTCTGAGGAGAACAGAAACATGACACACGTGTTTGACGATCATCCAGAGAGATTTGATTAGTGTCGTCCGGTTCTTTGTGGAGAGAGTCTGACTGGAGTCAGTAAATGAATATCAGTGACATATAAAGGAATCAGCAGGAAAGGAGGGAGACACTGTACATTTTCATTCAACAAAATATCCTGGAGTCTGAACTGTTCTGATTACAGATTTACTGGCAGAGTAGGAGTATTTCTGTACTGACTACGTTTCTGACACTCACACACATTCAACACAATCAGTTTATATAGTTTGTTCTTATTTTCTTCGCTGTTTGTAATACAGTCATGATTATTTCCTCGTAATATGTTTAAATGTTTAAGATGTAATCTGCTGAAATGCTTCTTTTATCTTTTTGTTTTCTCTGCTTCTTCACATATTTGATGATTTCTGAGGTTAGTTTTATGAAAGAGCTTTACAGGGACCTGAGAAGAGCTTGTGCTGATAATCATTAAATCATCATTAGCCAGTTGTACAGAATATCCTCTGCTTTTGTGTTTAACCAGAAAGTCTACGAGCACATTCATTCAAGCGCTATGATGGTAATTTGTGCGTGTTCATAGTTGATGATGCATTACATTGTTTTGATTCAGGTGAAATGTAAAGATTTAGATAATGTTCATATACAGTGGCCACTAAAAGTATTTAGACACTTAAGCCACAATTAAACATTTATAAATGTCTTTGCATCTGTTTTTTAATCAAAAAAATTGTAATATGAAGCAATAGATTGTTTATGCACTCTCAGGTAAAAAAGAAAGAAGTAAAACAGTCTTTGTATAAGATACATCTTTATACCATATTTACCATATATACATATTTCTTTCTTTTTTCCCCCTGGCTAAACATTAAGGCTATTCTATTGGTTAGGATATTGATATAGGAACTGTTGTTGCTAATAAAGTTTTATGATGTTTCTCCATTTAAACCAATATAAAAGTTCATATCAGTATCGTCCCTCATACCAAATTTAACAACTATTACTGTACAGCAAAGAGACAGATCATAAAGATCTTGTGACATGGGGAACAGTAAACCAGAGGTTTAGTAAAGCATATAGTGAGTTTGTTAATGGTTTAGATGAAAATCAGTTTCACGCTCTTTCATTCAGACATTTGGCTGTTTGGTGTTCGGCGCCCTCTGGCGGATGATGCTGTAAATTACACTAGTAAACCATTAAAGTCAATAAGAAATCAAAATGGAAAATTCTTGTTTTTTATGGAATATTGCAGTGTTTATTCAAAATGATTTATCGATGCACATCATTATTGTGTTAAATTCATTAAGGGGATTAAACTCAAAACCGCATGCTCACACAGAGACCAGACAATAGTAGTGTCACTGAAACTGAAAAATCATATGATCAATATTGAGACCAATAAAAAAACATCAAGGACAAGTAATATAGTACAGTAATATTGAATTATGAATTATGATTGTTATGAAACATAACCACTGCCATGTGTGCAGAATTATAGTCAGGACCATGTGTCTGTGTGTGTGGGGCCTGTAGCTTGAAACGTGTTGCTTTTCTTAGCGCTGGTCAAGATGGACCAATCACAGTCCTCTATGAGCCATTGTACTGATATTAATGTATACAATGATGACACACACTCATATGTTGGTTGTTGTTATTTTTACTACTACTACTAATACATTTCCGTTTTTTCGTTCTTTCACATTTGTGTCTAAAATGAAATGAATAGATTTAAAAGATTATAGTTAAGCAAACAGGAGGCCATTGCACTGTATGTGTTTGACCACTAGGTGGCGTAATAGAATTGAGTTTTGTCCTGGTTTAAATCTTTTAACATGAGAAAACTGTTGTGCAGAAATGTGCAATTACTGGTTCACATACAGTGGGGTCTTAATCAGAAAAAAAACTTTTTTTCATTTCCTCTTTAATTATCATTAGGATTTAATTATAATAAATTGTATTATCAACCTATAAGAGAGTTATTTAGTCATTTGCTTGAAAAGATCATTCATGATTTATGGTTATTTACTATACTGTCAGGCTGCAGAACCATTGAAGAACCTTTACTTTTAAATGAGTGGTGTTTACCACATTAACAGTTTGTTGGTTATTCTGGGTGGTTGTCAGGGTGTTGCTATGTCGTTACTTTTTACTATGTTACTATGCAGTTTATAGATTATTTAAATTTTTTATTTATTTATTTTCTACCTTTAACAATGTTGCAATGCAGTTTTTGATTATTTTTGGTGGTTGCCAGGGTGTGGCTAAGATATTTTGTGTTTTTTACTTTTTACAATGTTTCTATGCAGCATTTTTATTATTCTGTGTGGTTGCCAGGGTGTTGCTAAGGTATTTTATGTTTTTTTTGTTGTTGTTTTTTACAATGTTACTATGCAGTTTCTAGATTATTCTGGGTGGTTACAAGGGTATTTCTATGTAGTTTTTAGATTATTATGGGTGGTTGACAGGCTTCAGAACCCCTGAAGAACTTTTCATTTTTAGAGTTAAGATGTTGTTGAATGGTTGTTGTGAAGAAAATATTTTTAATTTTAAAGCAGCTTGATTGAATGAGATGGACCATGAAAGCGAGAGTGTTTTTCTTCTCTCTCAGATGCACAGGGTTATTCATGGAGGATGTTCTCTCGTTCTATCTGTAGTCTTCAGACTGATGCCAAAAATCCTCCTGCTTCATTGAGAAACCCATTCAGAAAACAGGATGCGCTCTGAATCCTGACCTGTTTTAAGTCACACATAACTACGTTCATGATTCCAGCCGTACACAAGCTGGACTGTTTGCTTCAACACAAAGACTTCCGCAGTGGCCCATTGACTCGGGACAGCTGGCTTTAGCGCATTAGAGGATGTTTTATACACATCTGTCATAGTTTTAATGTATACACCACCAGAGGGGTTTTCAGCTCGTTTATATCTTTAAACAAATAATTACATGGCTGCATCTGTGCAGAAAAGTAAGTGGATTATATGTTAGTAGTGTGAAAGAAACTGATGGGAAGCTGGACTGAGACGGGGCTCCAGGTGCATGTGTGATGTCATTTCCTTTCTGAAAAAGTGAAGATGAACACCTGGGATGGATTTCATTAGAGTTGCTGATGCTTTAAGAGAGTTTGAAAAGAGCTTACAGTAAAGAAAAACAGCCAGCAAGTCACTAGAGAACCACGGTGAATGTGCTCTTATTTAATTATATTATTAGTGTTTTAATATTACAGACTAAAATTATTTTTAAACTTATCAGGCTCTGTCAATGCTTCAGCAACCCACACACTGTAGTTTCCCCGACAGCATATAGAGGGCAGCAGTGAGCTTTAAAATAAAGAGATGTTAAGATATTAGATCTGTACATTTTCTGAACATGTGAGTTGAGTTTGTATATGTGAAATTCAACATCATGATTGTAGGGTGTTGTAGGTGGTTTCCAGGGTGTTGCTATGCAGTTTCTGAGTGGTTGCCAGGTTAATACCAACACTGAGTTGCTTTTGTGTGGTTTTTAATTTCTTACCTCGTTGCTATGCAGTGTCTGGAGTATTCTGGGTGGTTACTAAGCTGTTGCTAAGGTACTTCATGTGTTTTATTTATTTAATTATTTTTGCTGTGCAGTTTTTACAAAAAAAATTTGTTTTAAACATATTTGTTTTAATAATTTTTATATTTTCTGAAAACAAATGGTGTTTGCCAAATTTATTCTGGGTGGTTACCATACTATGTAGTTGGCATGGTGTTTGTGTTGTTTGCTTTGAGTAGTTTTGTTTTAAGTTTGTATGTTGTTGTTTTTCCCACCACGTTGCTATGCAGTTTCTAGAGTATTGTGTTTTGTTGCCAGGGCATTGTTATGCAGTTGCTAAGGTGTCTGATGTGGATTTCACTTTTTACCATGTTACTATGCAGTATCTAGGGTATTCTGGGTGGTTGCCTCTTGCCAGGGTGTTTTATCATGTGGCTTTTACTTTTTACAATGATTCTATACTGTTTTTAGATTACTCTGGGTGGTTGCCAGGGCGTTGCTATGCAGTTACCTAGGTGTTTTTTTTTTTTTACTTTCTACCACATTGCTATGCAGCTTCTAGAGTATTATGGGTGGTTATCAGGGTGTGGCTAAGGAATTGTATATGTTAGTTTGTTTGTTAGTGTTGCCAGGGTGTTGCTATGACATTGCTAAGGTATTTTATGTGGTGTTGACTTTTGACCACTTTACATGCAGTTCCTATGTTATCTCATAGCTTTAAAAAAAAAAAAAGATAAAAGCTTAACTTGCTTGGTTTTAGCTATGTTTGACCAAACTTGCATTCGGACAAAAATTGGTCTGGCCTTTTTTAGGGGTTTTGTCAGCATTTCTAGTAACATCTGATCTTAATACTGCCGAGTTAGCGAACACTAGTGCTATATATTTACCGTTGCTTTGACCTTTGACCCTGACATTTGAGAGTCCTGCGGGGGTTCATTTGATAAGGACAGCATATGAGAGAGAATTGGTCACTGTGGAGGAAACTGCATTAAGAGCTTAATATGGGTCCTAAATCTATACCTAGAGCATTCAGACTGATCTGAAGTCAGAGCTAAAGGCCAGAACTACAAGCCCAGTCTAGCAGGAGCTCAAGGGACTAGTCAGTGAAGCTGATCAGGGCTTAACTGTGGGAATCAGAGGGGAGTCGAACTGAACCCGTGACCTCTGATTAGACAGAAATCACTCCTCCAGCGCTGACCAATCACTGATTATAATGAACCTCTTCAGGCTGTTACCCAGGGTTCCCCGTTCATGATGACTGTGATGTGTGTTGATGGGCAGATATCACTGTTACTGAAGCGTCTCTTTATGATGTAATCCAGGAAACTCGCATGTCACAGGAAGTCTTAAAACATCTCGCTCTTAAACACTGAGGAGATTCAGAAGGTTCAATATAGTGATTCTTTCTGTCATGATATTGCATTGATAGATAAATATTGCATAGTTTAGATCCTTGTTTCAATATGTATGTTATGTTTCCATGATTTTTCAATTTCAAAAGCTTTTCTGTTTATTAAAAGAAAAACGAAGAATAGTTTAAAGTTTGAAGGATAGTTTTAATTTATGTCTTCAGTATAAAAAGGTTGAATTAGCTTTTTGGTTGAGCTCAGACTTTTTAATACATTTATATATTGTTAATATCAAGGACTTTTTTTGGTGCTTTTCCTCAAATTTTTTTTTACAAAATATATATATTCGATATGGGAACATGAAAAATTCGTACATTTAACATCTTGTTATGAAGTTTCTAAGGTATTCTGGGTGATTGTGTTTTTCTGAACTTTTTACTGTTGCTTTGCCATTTTCAGGGTATGTCTAGGCGCAGGTCCTCCATCTGATCTGGATACGGCCCGGATCCGGCTGATTACAGTAAACCTCGAAATAAGCAGAAAGACTAACATTAGCGTAGATGCCATTCTTCTAATCATTTAACTGATTTGAATAATAGAAATGTACAATTTTCTACGTGTATGGTTAAAGAGATTTAAACTGACAGAGTGTTTCTGCTTCCCGGACAATGTTAGGAAGATTGTTCCAGAGTTTAGGTGCTAAATAGGAAAAGGCTCTACCGCCAGCAGTCCATTTTGATATTCTAGGTATTATTGCCAGGTTGTTGCTATGTAGTTTAAGGCGTTTTATTTATTTTTACTTTTTACCATGTTACTACTTACAGGTATGACGTTTCTACAGTATTCTGGTGGTTGCCAGGGTGTTGCTATGTAATTTTTGAAGGAGTTTTGTGTGTTTGTTTTTTACTTTTTACCATGTCACTAGGCAGTTTCTAGAGTATTGTGGTGGCTGCCAGGGTGTTGCTATGTAGTTTTTTTTTTTTTTTTTTTTTTTTTTACTGTGCAGTTTCCAGGGTGCACTGGGTGGTTGCTAGGGTGTTGCTATGTGGATGCTACTGTGTTTAATGTGGCTTTTCATTTTTATAATGTGGCTTTCAGTTTTTACTTTATAAAACTACATTTGTAAATTTTCAGAAAAATGTGATTTTCTATGTTGTTGCTAATATAAGGTGCTTTGGGTTTTCAGTGGATTGGGAATATGCATTTTTAATTCTATACCCAACACTGCTGCCATTACAACAAACATTTCATATTACAAAGTTCATAAGAAAATGCAGATTGAACATAATAAATTATTTTAATAATAATTACTCTTTATCACCATCAGTCATTGTTCAACAACCACTATTATTGTTTTGTTTTAAATAGTTAGTGAATAAATGTTTACATGTGCTATTGTCACATGACCTCAATCATTACTTTGTACGTTTAATTCAGTAAGTGCTGTCCAATTATAATTTTGGAAATATTTATTTTACAAGTATAATACAATTTTATGTCGTTTTATCTTGGCTTCTGTCAAGAAAGATTTCTGAATAATGGTTTATATTAGTGTATTATACTGAACGCAGCCGTTCTGCTGTAAATCATACAGTCTATTATATCTATAAAGCCACAGTAAGACAAATGGAAAAGCTTTACGGTAATATAATAAGTGAATGAAGACATGAAGTATTTGAAAGGGTGTTTGCTAATGCTTTCTTTGTGATGTAGAGGAAATGCGGCTTTTGTGGACGGTGTTTACATTTGCCTGTTCAGACGTTCGACTAGAATTGACATAAACGGTGTGAAACGCTGTAGATTCTGTGTTTTTCATCCCTTGTTCAGGTTTCGGCTCTTCTCACGGATGTACAAACACAAGCTGCTTGGCTTTCCACAGTCTTGAGTTTGAAAAGACACGGACACACGCAGCAGCTAAATAAACAGAGAGCCGCTGGATTTATGAAAGTCTTCAAAGAGTCTTTAGCTTGTGATATAAAAGGGCCGTGTGACAAAAGCAGCGAATCAGCGAGAAACACAGCGCTGGTTTCCAGTGCGGGCCTGTGCGTGTTTGAGCTTTGTGTTTCAGCTCTTCAGTGTCACTGCTGTGATCTTCAATGGACCCCGAACAGCTCAACGAGACATCTGAGCAGATCAGACATACTCATGGTTAATATTTGGGAAATTTGAGTTTAATAATGCACTCATTTAGTTCATCTGTAGAGTGACTACGTTCACATGTGCACCAATAATGCAGTTATTATTTCCAATAATCAGAGTAAGGACTTAATTGTAGTAAGATAACTCTTCACTTCTTACATGCAGTTTTAAATTTTCATCGCAGATTAATCGCAGTATTGCCTAAACGTCTTTATAATGATCTTTTGTTTTATTTTTACTCCATCAAAAGAAGCCAGAACACGATCAATCCTTGTGTGTCACCAAGCAGAGTTTAAGTGTAGGATATTTATCACTATGGTTCAAATCATAATTGTTTGCCATTTCTATTTTTAGAAAGTTATTTCATTGTGGGCTTCTGTGACGTCATGCAAGATGTTTTGTCATATGTTTCTATGTCTGTTGATATTGGATTTTGCTGGTTATAACTAAATTGTAAAATCTAGCAGATAACCGATTAATCGGCCAATAGTTCAGTCATATCAATCTTTCAATAATATCATATCAAACTTTTAAAGACAATTTGTTCTGAACTTTATTACAAAATTACATCACTGACCTGTTTAGTAATTATTTAAAACAAAACAATTATATTAAAAATACCTGTAACACTTTAATTCCAAAATCTGTCCAGCATAACTCTATTATGAGGGTGTGTGGAGATGAACCCAATTGCAGACAGTAGTCACAGCAACACAGTTTATTGTACAAATAACAGGAAAACAAAGCCCACGAGGGAGCAAAACAAGACAAGACTACAGGTGACTAAACTAGACTAAGACTCTGACAATTAACTAGACTATAAACTAACAGCAAAAACAGAACTTTCTTTAGACAATATTCTTGACAGGATACTCACAAGGTTTCACAATGAATAACACGCAAAGTTAGACAATGTACCGACACAGGACAGAAAACATGAGGGGATTAAATAGGGAGAAACTAATGAGGGAAACGGGTGACACAGGTGAAGCAATAATGACAAAACGAGGATAACAAGGGGGCGGGACTAGGTGACGAGACAACACAAGCACATGGCCCAAACAAATGGCCATGTGCTTGCACATAAAACATGGGCCTGTCATGATCCTGCCTCAAGACCAGGGGAAATCAGAGACAGGAAGGCAGGATCATGACAGAACCCCTCCCTTAAGGAGCGGCTTCCAGACGCTCCCTAAGGGAACACTAAACACGTGACATGACGGACTGAGACATGGACACAAACCAACAAAACATGACAAAAACCAACAACGGCAGACACGAAAACACGACAACAGGGTTGGGATGAAACAATAAAAATAACAAACACGGGATGGGGGGCGGAGGAACAACAAAGTTCATGGGGGAATGTCCAGGGTAGGTGGGTGGGACTGTGGTCTTGGGTCTTCTGGACGAGGGCTGTGGACAAGGAATCCGGGCAGGTTTGGATGGGGACACACGAGGAACAGTCTTGGGGGAAACAGTCCGGGGTGAAGTGGAGACAGGGGCATCCGGGGAGACAAACAGGGGTCGGGTGACAGAGGGGACCGCTACAGCCGGCAGCGGAGTGAAGACAATGGGTGTGGCAGGTGGTAAGGGAGCGGAGAAAGATGCAGACTGTGAAGCTGGGACAGGGCTGGACACATGAGCCGGGACAGGGCTGGACACATGAGCCGGGACAGGGCTGGACACATGAGCCGGGACAGGGCTGGACACATGAGCCGGGACAGGGCTGGACACATGAGCCGGGACAGGGCTGGACACATGAGCCGGGACAGGGCTGGACACATGAGCCGGGACAGGGCTGGACACATGAGCCGGGACAGGGCTGGACACATTAGCTGGGACAGGGCTGGACACGGGCATCCTCCCGTCAGCTGGGATAGGGCTGGACTCCTTAGCAGGGACAGGGCTGGACACATTAGCTGGGACAGGATCCCCGTTCTAAGAGACAGGCTCGGAACCTTCGCTCACTGAAGCAGACTCGGACCCAGTGCTCTCGGCGGCTGCCCTGGAAACAGCACTCTCCTCAGCTGTGGGCACAGGACTTGAGGACATGACAGGAATTTCAAGGATCTTGGCCAGACTAGATAGGTGATCAGACAAAGTTTTGGCAGCAACAATAACAGGCATCTCCTTTCGGGCAGAAACTGCTTGCAGAACCTCTTTAGCGGCTAGATCAGCCACAACTCTCGCAGCAGATTCTGGAACAGCGCTTGCAGTAGCGGGCTCTGGAACAGCGCTTGCAGTAGCGGGCTCTGGAACAGCGCTTGCAGTAGCGGGCTCTGGAACAGCGCTTGCAGTAGCGGGCTCTGGAACAGCGCTTGCAGTAGCGGGCTCTGGAACAGCGCTTGCAGTAGCGGGCTCTGGAACAGCGCTTGCAGTAGCGGGCTCTGGAACAGCGCTTGCAGTAGCGGGCTCTGGAACAGCGCTTGCAGTAGCGGGCTCTGGAACAGCGCTTGGGACAGCGCTTGAAGTAGCGGGCTCTGGGACAGCGCTTGCAGTAGCGGGCTCTGGAACAGGCTGAGACGAAGGACAGGAGGCTCCCTTTCTCCTCTTCTTTCTCTTAGGTCGCGGTGTGGAAGTCATAGCCGGACTTGTGACCGTTTGGAGAAGCTCAGCGGGATCTGTGACTTGAGTTGGAAGGGCAGTCTCAGGCAGCGCTGACTCGGTCGAGGATGACTCCGACGGAGAATCCCACGAAGTCCTCCTCCCTCGTTTGCCACGAAGATCAACGGGAGTGGCTGGGACCTCGGGAGAAGTGGAGTGAGCCTGGTCCCCTTGAGAAACAACAGCAAGGACCCGACCCTCCAGGATCACGGGCAGCTTGGCTGGTGGCGACAACACGGTGGAACTCTGCGGCTCCTCCCGAGAGAAACGATCCCAGAATTGGGCATAATTCTTCAGGATCCACTCACCCTGGGACGAGGATGGAAGGTTGACCCTCCTTCTGTCAGTGGGAGCTGACAACCAGCATTGTTCACTGAATCTCATTTGTCGCTGGAGCTGGGAGGACATACTGTCTGCTGGGTTCTTTGCTGGTCGGTACATTCTGTTATGAGGGTGTGTGGAGATGAACCCAATTGCAGACAGTAGTCACAGCAACACAGTTTATTGTACAAATAACAGGAAAACAAAGCCCACGAGGGAGCAAAACAAGACAAGACTACAGGTGACTAAACTAGACTAAGACTCTGACAATTAACTAGACTATAAACTAACAGCAAAAACAGAACTTTCTTTAGACAATATTCTTGACAGGATACTCACAAGGTTTCACAATGAATAACACGCAAAGTTAGACAATGTACCGACACAGGACAGAAAACATGAGGGGATTAAATAGGGAGAAACTAATGAGGGAAACGGGTGACACAGGTGAAGCAATAATGACAAAACGAGGATAACAAGGGGGCGGGACTAGGTGACGAGACAACACAAGCACATGGCCCAAACAAATGGCCATGTGCTTGCACATAAAACATGGGCCTGTCATGATCCTGCCTCAAGACCAGGGGAAATCAGAGACAGGAAGGCAGGATCATGACAAACTCCATATTCAACATCAAATATTCAACATCTGATTGACTGTGATTGTGTTTAAGATTCTCTTTCAGTGTTTATAGTTTAAGGTTGATGTCAGTTGTCTCTAGATAACATATGTATTTTGGGCAATGTTGTTGGTGTTGTTGGTGACCAATATGATGATATGATGATTTTACATGATCGATACGTTTTCTGCTTGGCTGATAAGTGTGGGAAGCAGTTTTTATTTTGAAAGTAAACAGTTTCTAAAATTAATCTAAATTTCATTGCAGCAATTGTCATGCTTGCCCTTTTAATGTGACATATTATGCCCCTTTTCAAAAGATGTAATATAAATCTATGGTGTCCCCAGAATGTGTCTGTGAAATTTCAGCTCAAAATACCCTCAGATAATTTATTATAGCTTGTCAAATTTGCCCCTTTTTTTGGTGTGAGCAGAGCACACTCCGGAGCAGAAGGTGGCGGTAATGCACCTAATACACCGATTGCCAGCGGCCGTTAAAAACCAAGAAGAAGAAGAAGAAGAAGAAGAAGAAGAAGAAGAAGAAGAAGAAAAAGAAGAAGCTTCAGATACTCCGGCAATAACAAAACAGGCGAACCTCACTCATCCAGAATCTCCGAAATAACCAGTAGCGAGTTGTCGTAGATTTTTCCCTAAACCTAACTAAGTCCTATCTCATCTGACCTAAGTCTACCGGGGACGTCTCCAATCGACAATCCCTAACGTCTCCAATCGACGCTTAATATATAGTCTACCTAACAAACTTGCTTCCCTAACTAGCTTTCTTCCTGTGCAGGAATAATCAACAAACAGACCTCAGCAAATGTCCTTTAAATGCTTTAATCATGGCCAGGAGATCTTCCCGAGCAGTTCTCAGGGAATCTCTCCCAAGAAGCAAGGCTGGAGGATCTCAGACAAATTGCATTGAGAATCCCACCAGCTAACTCGAATACAACAGTTTTTATAGAATAGGGAGGTATGGCAAAATGATAAGAATTTGATTGGTTCTTCTTAGACAAACCATTCTGTTACCAGGTAAAGCAAACTTTGTTTTAATGATTACTTCATTGTTAATCACAAGGTTCAAATTTAGTTATCTGTCTAGTTTCAATTCCCAAATTTGTTATTTACACACTCACACAACCAAAGTCAAAGGGGTATGTCAAAAATACAACATCCAAAAACACAGGACAGAACATTTTAGTACATTGTGTTTCAAAATGTTA
This sequence comes from Leuciscus leuciscus, assembly GCF_965113295.1. Taxonomy (NCBI): domain Eukaryota; kingdom Metazoa; phylum Chordata; class Actinopteri; order Cypriniformes; family Leuciscidae; genus Leuciscus; species Leuciscus leuciscus. The sequence goes on from NC_138724.1 coordinate 30,597,946, forward strand.
TCATGTTAGGCCTAAAAAGAGGAGTAAGGTTAGATGTTAGAAACATGGTTAGTTTAATATACAGTTTACTATTTTATCCATTAAAAATCCACCACAGAGTGCAGTCTTACGGAGAGTACATGGACGTTTCTAATTGTTAGTAGAGACATTTATGTAGTTGTTGTGGAGTTACTTTGATTATCTCATCATCATGTTTAACTTTTACACAAGTGTACAGTTCCTGAGGTCTTTATAAGACAGCTGTGACATGTTTGGGTCAATCGTGTTCAGTGCTCGTCTGTGCTCAACCACAGAACAGTTCTACCAGAAAGACTCTGGAGGCAAAATAACGTAACAAGTATGCATTTATTAACAGCCCAGCAAGCAAGTATTATGATATAAAGGTATTTGGCGTAGGCCCTGTCCGTAGCTCACAATCCGAGGGTACGGAATCTGCATTTGCTGCCTGAAGATGAAGGCAGGGGCGCAGCCGACCCCCTGGGAGGTATGGGAAGGGGCCATCCTGGTGGTGGTGGGGAGGATGGGAGGATGGAGGGGAAGGGGCCATCCTGGTGGTGGTGGGGAGGATGGAGCCAGTTCTCCTCTGGCATTTATGAGCTAGAGGCCGGATTGTAGTTTGAACTGTAGGATTATATGAATGCCTGGCTGAAGAGATGCGACTTTAATCTAGTTTTAAACTGGGAGAGCGAGTCTGAGCAACGAACAGTATCAGGAAGACTATTCCAAAGTTTTGGAGCCAAATGTGAAAATGCTCTCCCTCCTTTGGTGGTTCTGGATATCCTAGGTATGACCAAAAGCCTTGAATTTAGTGATCTTAAAGAGCGCGATGGATTATAGGGTGATAGAAGATCCGTTAAATAGACTGGAGCTAAGCCATTTAGGGCTTTGTAAGTCAGTAGCAATATCTTATAATTAATACGGAGCTTTATAGGTAACCAATGTAGTGATGATATATGATGTTATATGTGTTATATGATCATATTTTCTTGATCTCGTCTAGAGAACTAGAAGAACTCTAGCGGCGGCATTTTGGACTAACTGTAGCTTGTTTATTGAGGATGCAGGACAACCAGCTAATAAAGCATTACAGTAATCCAGTCTCGAGGTCATGAATGCATGAACTAACTTTTCTGCATCAGAAACTGATAGCATATTACGTAGCTTAGCAATGTTTCTAAGGTGGAAAAAGGCAGTTTTTGTAACATATGAAATATAATTTTCAAAAGACAGGTTGCAATCGAGTATAACACCCAGGGCCTGTATTCATAAAGAATCTTAATGCAAAGAGTAGCTCCTAGTGACAAAATTCTAAGAAAATTCTTAGAAATGTGGCCGTTTACTCTTAAAATTAAAGAAAAAATCCTAGTAAAGAAAAAAGTCATTCAGAAAGCATCTTAACCCTTAAAAGAGGTCTTAAGGTCAAACTTGTTAGGAGCATGGACGAGGACTTTTAAGAGGCTTAAGAGTTTCTTTAGCAGAGGAGAAAATGGCAGAAAGACGAAGAGGGAGAAGAAATGTGTTGCAGACAATGAATAACAGTGAGTTAATAAGACGCTATAGATTAGATCGTGCAGGGATCATGTTTGTGACAGATCTTATTAGAGACACGCTAACATCTCCGACACAGCACAGAAATGCCATAGCGCCAGAGATGAAAGTAATCACTACATTACGATATTTGGCAACTGGGAAAAGTCCATGTTTGATACATTAAAACCGACATTCAAACCACCACTTAAATAGACATGCCAGCAATCAGTGTAATTGGAAAGAGTGGAACAATTTTTAGCATTCTAAGCCAATCAAATACCTTATAGGAAATTAACAGCATGGTAAATAAAAAAAAAGGATTTATATACACATATATAATGTGTGTGTGTGTGTGTGTGTGTGTGTGTGTGTGTGTGAGAACGGTCCAATAGGAAAAATGACGCATGTAATTTCAAAGTGAAGGCTTAGAATAGACCCTATACTTAAAATCACTTTTTTTTTTTTTTCTTGGACAACCAACCAATCACAGTCTTCAAAAGATTGTGTCATACATAGCAACGGGGTCAACCCCGCCTCCTCACTAAGATGAAAGTTTTTGTCTTTTCCTTACTCAGAGTTGCTCTCAGATCGGTCCTGAATCGCTTTTAAGCTAAGACTCCTACGTAAAAGTTTTTAAGCTAAATTAAGAGTTTTCTTAGAGGATTCTTAGAATCTTTATGAATACGGGCCCAGGTCTTTTACTGTAGAGGATAAAATAACAGGACATCCTATGATGTTAAAGTTGTATTGTGCGAGGTTTTGTGGGCGGTTTTTTGAACCGATAAGTATTACCTCTGTCTTGTCTGGATTTAATAAAAGAAAATTACGCGTCATCCAATCTTTTATATCTTTAACACACTCTGTCAATTTGGAAAATTTACAATGTTAATTGTAATTTCCATAACAATGGAAACTAATTCCATGTTTCCTTATTATATTTTTTTAAGTGGCATCATATATATTGAAAATAACAGAGGGCCTAATACAGATCCCTGCGGCACTCCATAGTTTACTGGAGTTATGATCGATTTTTCTCCATTTAAATAGACAAAATGGTAGCGGTCAGATAGGTATGATTTGAACCAGCTTAGTGCTTGTCCTTGAACACCAGTATAATTTTGTAGTCGATCTAAGAGTAATGTATGATCTATAGTATCGAACGCAGCACTAAGATCAAGTAAAACTAGTATTGAGATACAGCCTTGGTCAGAAGCTAAAATTGAGTGTGTTGGAGCAGCTTTAGGTGTGTGTTTGAAGACTCGGCTGTTTCTGCACACCTCAGAGAGGGTAGACGGGGCTCAGTCATGGTGTGTGGTAATAATAAATGTTTCATTTATATGGGTTGGTACAACACTGCACCTCATGCCACGTCTCCTGATCCACAAACGACAGCCTCCATGTGTGGCATCATTAGAGCTCAATCCTGCAGGAGAATGAAAAACACCCTTAGAGCAGCGAAGTGTTGTAATCCAGACTCTAGTCTTTCGTCTCAGACCTGTTGATCATTTGCTTTGATCCGAAACAGAGCCTTAAATTGTCACAATGTTGCAGTTTCTTCTTGACTCGCTTTCACAACAACAAGGCAACATTTCAAAGCTACCAAAATGTGTTTATGCAAGTCACATGTGAGTTAAACCATATCCATATCCATTTTCATTTCATTTTTATTTGTGTATTTTTTTTTGGTCATTTTAGTGTGTTTTTGTTTGTGTTTTTTTTTTTTTTTTTTTTTTTTTGCCTATATACTTTAGCTTTACTTTATTTTCATTTTCATTATATTAGTATATCAGGATAAACCAAATTATTTTGTTATATTTTATTTTAGTCCAGTTACATTTTATTTAATGAAATGTTAGTTATAGTTTAGTTATAGTTATTTTGGTACATCAACTTAAACTATATAATTAAATTGAGAAATGTTGTCTTGGCATCTAGTTGAAATATTTTTTGTATATATATTTATTTGATTTTATTGCAGTTATATTATCTTATTTCAAGTAATTTTTTTTTTAGTTATATAAGTACATCAAGTTTAACTAAATTAAAATTAGAAATGTCACCTTGGCATCTAGTTGAAATATTTTTTTTTATTTTTTTTATTTTTTTTATTTTTTTTTTATTTCAAGTAAAATATGTTTTATTTAAAAAATTTGTTTTGTTATTTTAGTACATAAAGTTAAAACTAAATTAAAATGAGAAATCTTGCCTCGGGATATATGTGAAATTGTTTATTTAAAAAAAAAAATATATATATTGATTTTATTATAGTTCAAGTAACGATTTATTTAGTTTTAGTTTTAGTTAACCATATCGACCCTGGTTTGGAATAGCGGAATTCCACTGTGGCATTTAACAGAGAAATCCGTGATGATTGAGTCATTCTGATACGGGCCTGGATCCTGTATGGAATGCCAGGATTCTGTAATTCCCAGAGGAGGAGGAGTGGAAAAGCGTGAGAGTGAAATTCCCAGCGCTGGAGCGGAAGGCTGAGGGCCGTGAGCTGTGGAGACTCCCCGTCGTCTAAAAGAGTCATTTACTGCGGTAAACACTCTGGCCGCGGTATTACCGCTGTCACAATCTGATTATTCCACTACACCGGATCTGGAAGTGGTTTATACACCTCCTACTGTTAGCGCTAACTATTCCACCACGGTTTAACAGAACAAATGAGCAATCCATTATTTGACTGTATTTAATCAAACTCTTGGGTGTGAATCTCACAAACACTGTTTTGGATGCAAATGAATGCATCTTATAAAACAGCTCAGATAAAGTCATGCTCACCCTTCAGTTTGAACATGTGCTAATCGCTGTAGTAAATTAACTCCTGTGAGATGCTATAAGTAGAACATTTACAGCGACTGCGAAAGATGGCGCAGCGTGAGCTTTTCATCCTGAGAGTTCAGTGTAATCCACATCCCTGTAATCTGCTCTTTCCTGACGTGTTTGTTTGAGCTCGACCGTGACACTTCCACAGCACAAAACTCAACTTTCTTCAGATGTACTCTTCAATTAGCCAGCATAGCAATCTTCACGGCTGCAGAGATGCTGCTTTTGAACTCTTAAAGCATTCAGACTAATAATTTGGACGCATGCTTAGTGATCTCAAAACTTCAAGTTGTTATTCACTGAAAATCTTCCCTTCCGCCAAATCTCTCCAGTCTCAGTGATGCCGAAATCATTCAGACTGACGTTAGGGTGAATGAAGATGTTTTTGGGTCTTTGAATTCAAATTAGTAGCTCTTATTCAGGATGAATATGTGAATATTCAATAAACTTTAGATCAGTGTAGTATCTGGTGTCTGAGCTTCTGTTTATCAGGACGACTCAGTGCTGCGGAAAACTGACGGAATCACAGAATAATGTCATGAAAATGGAATTACAGTATAAGAAGGTCCGTTTGCTTCCACTCCTTCCGTTCGGGACGTCAGTAATCCGGGATCATACAGGAGAGCATTTTGCCTCGTCTGCAGTGTGTAAAAACCAAAAGCAATTCTGTGGAACCTTGGGAACATTAAAATAAAAAATTGTTATTTGTGTCATTTTATTTTCTGATTTTATTTGATTTTGCTTCATTTCTTTTTCAAATTATATTTATTTATTATTCATTTCTAGTTCTAAACAAACTCCACCTAATGTTTAATTTATTTATGTGATCTGAAAATGAAGTTTTGGTTCGGCTCGTTCTGTTCGGGACGTGAATATTCTGTGTGTTACGACCAGCTCAAGCCGCAACACAAAAGAGGGATCAGACAGAAACGTTTAAATCAAAAATAGGATTTATTGAATTAAACATATCACAAACAATAATAATGAACATAAGTCTAGGGATAAGGGAAAACAAAATCTTGACAACATGTGTAAGAAAACACAATGAGCCACTCATGAGGAGAGTTTCCCCATGGAGTGCCTGCCCCAAACAAGGCACAGCACTCTTATATACTCTAACTAATTATCAATTAAGATGAGGAGAACCAATCAGGAACTCCCACGTCCAGGACCAATAGGATCAGGAGACTCAGGGACGTCACATGTGTTAAATAAGTTCAACTCTACATTTCTACATAAATTACTACATCATCATTTTGACTCTGCAGTGTGTGAACACAGATTCAGATTCAGATTATTTTATTTAATGCCATGTCAGCATTCAAAGCTATTTTCATGGCTAAAATTCAATTACAAACATACAAATATCATATAAATACAATAAAAACAAAACAAACAAAAACAGCAAGTCATATTATACAAGATTTTTTTTAATTAACATACAGTATGATAAAAAAATCCAAAACCTTTTCAGGCATAATCTTATTAAATATGTCCTTAAGTGAAGTAACTTCATAAAAGAGCATTCTACTTGTATTAAGTCCAGGACAATCCAATAAAATATGTTTGACAGATAAAAGGGAATCTTACGAAACATGCATAAAGTTGGGTCTTCATCTTTAAGCAAAAACAGCACGAGTCAGACTTGTGTGACGACATCTGGTGTTCACCACTGGAGCAAGGCTAGCTTTAAGAGGGAGAAAGAGTCTGTTTGTAATTGTCTGGATGAGTTTCATACAACTTATTATTCTTGCACATATTTCACTCTTCTTGCCACTTATTTAATATGTATGGATTAATAATGGGTTTGATATCTGAGGGAGGAATGTGACACTCATTATCTTCCTGATTAAGAGCTTCATCAGCCGCTGCATCAGCTCATTGTGGATCAACAAAAGCAACATTTTTTTGTAATTAATGCATTAACTAATATTTTCTACAAATGTGCACTACAGTTGTTACAATATTATGAATCTTTGTTAATGTTAGTTCATTAAAATACAGCTGTTAATTGTTAGCTCAAGTCCATTTAATAATATTAACAGATACAACTTTAGATTTTTATAATGTATAACTGTTGAGATTAATATCAACTAAGATTAAAAAATGCTAGTTTATTTGTATAGCGCTTTTCACAATACAGATTGTATCAAAGCAGCTTCACAGTATTAAATTAAAATAATACAACAAAGTTTGTTTCAAGAGGAATTTATTGATTGATAAAATTAAATTAAATATCCCCAAAATATCCCCAACTGAGCAAGCCAAAGGCAACAGTGGCAAGGAACCGAAAAACTCCATCAAGTGACCTAATGGTGTCCTAAAACTCCATCAGGTGACCTAATGGAGAAAAAAAAACCTTGGGAGAACCCAGGCTCAGTCGGGGGCCAGTTCTCCTCTGGCATTTATGAGCTAGAGGCCGGATTGTAGTTTGAACTGTAGGATTATATGAATGCCTGGCTGAAGAGATGCGACTTTAATCTAGTTTTAAACTGGGAGAGCGAGTCTGAGCAACGAACAGTATCAGGAAGACTATTCCAGAGTTTTGGAGCCAAATGTGAAAATGCTCTCCCTCCTTTGGTGATTCTGGATATCCTAGGTATGACCAAAAGCCTTGAATTTAGTGATCTTAAAGAGCGCGATGGATTATAGGGTGATAGAAGATCCGTTAAATAGACTGGAGCTAAGCCGTTTAGGGCTTTATAAGTCAGTAGCAATACCTTGTAATTAATACGGAACTTTATAGGTAACCAATGCAGTGATGATAAAATCGGTGTTATACGATCATATTTTCTTGATCTCGTAAGAACTCTAGCGGCGGCATTTTGGACTAACTGTAGCTTGTTTATTGAGGATGCAGGACAACCAGCTAATAAAGCATTACAGTAATCCAGTCTCGAGGTCATGAATGCATGAACTAACTTTTCTGCATCAGAAACTGATAGCATATTACGTACCTTAGCAATGTTTCTAAGGTGGAAAAAGGCTGTTTTTGTAACATATGAAATATGATTTTCAAAAGACAGGTTGCAATCGAGTATAACACCCAGGTCTTTTACTGTAGAGGATAAAGTAACAGGACATCCTATGATGTTAAAGTTGTATTGTGCGAGGTTTTGTGGGCGGTTTTTTGAACCGATAAGTATTACCTCTGTCTTGTCTGGATTTAATAAAAGAAAATTACTCGTCATCCAATCTTTTATATCTTTAACACACTCTGTCAATTTGGAAAATTTAGCGTTTTCATCCGGCCGTGATGAAATATATATTTGAGTGTCATCAGCATAACAATGGAAACTAATTCCATGTTTCCTTATAATATTTCCAAGTGGCATCATATATATGGAAAATAACAGAGGGCCTAATACAGATCCCTGCGGCACTCCATAGTTTACTGGAGTTATGATCGATTTTTCTCCATTTAAATAGACAAAATGGTAGCGGTCAGATAGGTATGATTTGAACCAGCTTAGTGCTTGTCCTTGAACACCAGTATAATTTTGTAGTCGATCTAAGAGTATTGTGTGATCTATAGTATCGAACGCAGCACTAAGATCAAGTAAAACTAGTATTGAGATACAGCCTTGGTCAGAAGCTAAAAGTAAATCATTTGTGATTTTAACGAGCGCAGTTTCAGTGCTATGATGCGGTCTGAATCCAGACTGAAACTTTTCATAGATATCATTTTGTTGCAAGAAAGAGCCCAGTTGAGCGGACACCACTTTTTCTAATATTTTAGACATAAATGGAAGATTTGAAATGGGTCTATAATTTGCTAGATTATTATGATCTAATTGTGGTTTCTTAATGAGAGGTTTTATAACTGCCAGTTTAAATGTTCTTGGAACATGACCTAAAGATAAAGACGAGTTAATAATATTGAGGAGAGGCTCTTCCACTACAGGTAACACTTCTTTCAGTAGTTTAGTTGGTATAGGATCTAATAAACATGTTGTTGTTTTAGATGAAGTGATAAGTTTATTTAACTCTTTTTGTTCTATAGTTGTAAAGCACTGTAATTGTTCTTGCGGGGTGATAATTGAAGCTGAATTATAAGGCGCAATTATAATTGACTGTCCGGCTCCATCACACGCGTCTCCTGCTGAACGGGTTTGATGACCTCGGGACGGGCGGACAGACGAAGCAATGATTTATAGGTGCACATCATCATTATTGTGTTAATAATCTTGAATCAGAATAAATTCCTCTTGCAGCATCTCTTCTCTTCTCTGATGATGAGGGCGGAGCAACCTGTCACTCACATGAGATCAGCCAATAGCAAACCACAATCATCCAATCAATTCCCCACAGACACAATCAAGCCCCGCCCACATTTGTTATTGTTCCAGAAGCGTTTCACTCAGATATTGGCCTACAACACAATAGAGGAGAGACTATAGTGTGACTTCAGTTTCATGATGACTTTTTTTGTTTATTTTTGTTGAACTATTATAAACAAAGAAAATTGTAGAAATTCATAGTAACAATTACATCAGTGAATTAATCAAAGATTATTTATTATTACATTTCCGAATTATTAATGTCGATTCAATATTATTTGTTACAGTTTGATTTATTCATTTAGCAGACACTTTTATCTAAAGAGATTTATAGGCCTAAATCAGGAACATCATAAGCAATAAATCATAAAACTCAACGTTTATAGTAAAAACTAGATTACTACACAGAGAAGATGCAGAAGAGAGTGAGAAAACTGTTATCTTAAAAAATAAATTATATAGAAATTATTTAAGAGACTCAATAAACCAAAAAAAAACATAAAAAAAAAAAAAAGTTCCATTTAATAACTCATTCACTTACTCTTTTTAAATAATATTTGATGATCAGTTGAAATATGTAATTCTGCAGCTGATATAAACAGCATGAGTTGTAGAGGACAATAACATATTTATTTCAAAAATCCAAAAGAGAAATAAGAAGATAATGAGTGTTTCCATTTTAAATTAATAAGGGAACTAAATTAATAAACATCAAATAACTTTTACTTAAGTTACTTTAGTTTTACTTAATATGTAACACACAGTTCTCTTACGAGAGGTCTCTCGTACTGCGTAAGATATCTTACGCTAGGGGAAAATCCTTTTCCGCGAGATATTGAAGCCAAAAATTATCCTTAATTTTGTAATAATGCAAAACGCGTTGCAGCAGCAATGCAGACATAGGCGAGACAGCTCGCGCGCCTATTGGCTGCTCTGCGGCAACTGCAGCAGCCTATCGAGCGAGGCCTGGCGTGACGTCAGACCCAATCAGGGCACTTCGCGCCCGCTGCGTCACGTCCCGCCGAAATGGGCGTGGTCTAGGCCTATAAATATCGCTCGCAGGCAGCTATTATCTGATTTTTCATCCTTCAAGCGAAGCACACGCATCGCTGGAGCTGGATAAGAAGCCGCGCCGTCTGAAAGAGAGCACCTTCAGCGGGACGAGTCACTGAAGTCGCTGGCCGCGCCGCCTTCCTTGCCTTCCTGCTGCGCTTTCCGGCATTATATCCTTTCTCTGCTACTGTGTTTATGTATGTGTGTGTGCTCGCCGCCGCGACACACACCCCCATTGCACTAAAAGAGCTGGGCGTCTTTTTCAAGACGCCCCTTTTCCTGATCACGCAGCTCTCGCACTCGCTCTGCCTATGGTGACTCTGAGGACTCACCTGGCATCCTTCTCCGAGACTGCTCCTCCGCCCCCCCCCCCCCCCAACCCGCAAAGCTTGCCGGTTCGCCCGCTTGCCTTGCCTGCTTGGGGGACGATACCTGTTCTCCCTCTGTTCGAGCCGCGCACACCGCGCCGCTCACAGAGGATGTCAGGAGCGGGCGGTCACGGGGCTAGCTTTCTCTCTCCCTCTGTTCAAGCCGCGCAAACTGCGCCGCTCACAAGGGAGGCTGGAAGCGGACGGTCGGGGTTAGTTTTTCTTTACGTTATAAGAAAGCTACCCTGCCTTCTGCGCCCCATTCATGCGTCACTCACCGGCGAAAGGAGAAAGGTGTGTTTTTAGTCCCTCCGAGGATGGACTGACCTTCAATTTCTCATACATATTCCCAGTTCCCTGACCATGCGACTGGAAATATCAATATTGCAGCAGGCGAGCCTGTTTTCATACAAGCGCGCCTGCAAGCATACGCCGAAGAAAGCATGTGACGCTCTTATATGCTCATGCATCCGAAAACCTTTGCGTTCCCCCCCTGTGGCTCAGTGGCGGAATCATTGGTTTTTCTCACGAGAGACCGGAGTTCGAATCCCGGTCTAGCGGCAGTTAAAATTATGCCGCCAATGCTTCGCTCTGTCAGTTCCCTGAAAAGCGACTGCAGACGTGCATTTTGCAGCCAACGAGCGCGTTGCACAACCCGCTCGCCTGCACTCAAACACCGTTTCTATGGTTTCCGTGCGTCACTGGCGAAAGGAGAAAAGAGCGTTTTCTGGTCCCCCCGCGGACGGACCGACCTCCTCTTTCTCGTACATTTCTCATTCCCCTCTGAAGTTCGGGCGACTGGAAATGTCAGTATTGCAGTGAGCAAGCCTGTTGTAATACACGCATGCCTGCAAACAAACGCCAGCACGTTGACGCTCTCTTATGCCGTCAATGCTCGCTCTGTCAGTTCCCTGAAAAGGCGACTGCAGATGTGTATTTTGCAGCCAACGAGCGCGTTGTACAACCCGCTCACCTGCACCCAAACACCGTTTCTATGGTGTTCCATGCGTCACTGGCGTAAGGAAAAAAGGGAGTTTTTCTGGTCCCGCTGCGGACGGACCAACCTCCTTTTTCCTATACATTTCCCATTCCCCTCTGGAATTCAGGCGACTGGAAATGTCAATATTGCAGTGAACAAGCCTGTTGTAATGCACGCAGGCCTGCAATAAACGCCAGCATGTTGACGCTCTCTGTTTCTATGGCAACTTCTCGCTCGTTCAGTTCCAGTAAATGTGACTGTTCCAGTGTATCCTGCAGTAAACAAGTCGGTTCTGTCACCCGCTTGCCTGCACACAAACGCCGTTTTTACGGCTACCCAGATAAATCCCATAAGTGTGAATTTTTCTGGTGTCCCGGCCACGGCCGATGGTGCTTTATGTGTAAGAAGAATGCCCACTGCCCAGTGCCCATCTCTACACACAAGCACAGCCCGTCACACAGGGCTCGCGCACATGAATCGACTCAGACCGATTGCGCTTCAAACATGGTGAATGTGCCCACTAACACCACGTTATGCATGTCTCACGGTTTCTGTAAAAACGAAACCAACGTGCACTCGCTTCACGCAAGCGAACGATGCTTTCGGTGTGATAAATGTGCCCGCTGTCCCGCGCCCACATCCACACATAGACATGACAGTTCCCACGGGAACCGCCCAGCCCTCCCCCTCGCGGTTAACCACCGCAGAGGAGTCGAGCGCGGGCAATCTGCCCGCTGTCATCAGCGCGCCCCATGCCTCAAATGTCACGAGCGCCACGCTTGTGTTACAGCACACCGAAGCTTCTCCATCGCTGAGCGAGCGGAGCGCGCTTCGTATTCAACCCCTAGCGATCCATGCAGACGCATGGGCAAAGCTACCCGGGGTTTCGAAGTGGGTGCTGAACATTATAGAAAGAGGCTATTCGCTGCAGTTTCGCCGACGCCCTCGCCGCTATGTGGCGCGCGTCGAGACCACGGTAAAAACAGAAGTAGCACATCTACTTCGAGCCGAAGTGACGAAACTATTGAGCAAAGGGGCCATAGAGCCTCTCTCTCAAGTTCAGAGCGAAGGAGGGCTATACAGCAGATACTTCCTGGTACCGAAAAAAGACGGGGGTCTCAGACCCATACTAGATCTAAGGCAACTGAACAAAGTGCTTGTGAAGCGACAGTTCAGGATGCTCACGACCAGGCAAATCCTTGTGCAGATTCGCCAAGGAGATTGGTTTGTGTCAATAGATCTGAAAGACGCGTATTTTCAAATACAGATAGCGTCACGTCACAGGCGATATTTGAGATTCGCCTTCGAGGGCCAGGCATATCAGTACACAGTCCTGCCGTTCGGTTTGTCCCTAGCACCCCGTACATTTACGAAGTGCATGGATGCGGCGCTCGCACCCCTCAGAATGAGAGGCATGCGAGTGCTGAACTATTTGGACGATTGGCTGATTCTAGCGCAATCTCGCGCAGTGCTCATAGAACACACGACCATTTTACTCGATCACCTCTAGGATTTGGGTCTGAGTGTCAATTGGGCGAAGAGCTCCCTGTCACCCAGTCAGAAAATATCTTTCCTGGGCACAGAACTGGACTCACTATCCATGATAGCGCGACTATCACAACAGCGCGCGGTAGACATTCGACGCACAGCGAACTCTTTTCGCTGCGGCGCGTCTGTCCCGCTCAAGAGATTTCAGAAGATGCTAGGTCTCATGGCCTCAGCATCGTCAGTGCTCCAGCTGGGTCTGCTCCGCATGCGCCCGCTGCAGTTTTGGCTGAAAGCGCGAGTCCCACGCGAAGCGTGGGCACCCGGTTTGCTTCGCCTCAGGGTCAATCAGAAGTGCGTTACAGCTCTGAAACCCTGGAAAGCGAACGACTGGTACCAATCAGGTGTAAGCCTGGGGACTTCCTCGAGGGTGAAAGTGGTGTCCACGGACGCGTCCACCTCGGGATGGGGAGCGCTGCTCGAGGGCAGACCGTTCTTCGGCCAGTGGTCAGAACGGGAGAAGCTCCTGCACATAAACTGCCTCGAAATGCTGGCAGTAGACAACGCGCTGACGCGTTTTTGTCCCCAAATAAAAGGTCACCACGTCTTGGTCCGTTCGGACAACATGTCTGTGGTGTCCTACATAAATCGCCAGGGCGGCATCAGATCCGAGAAACTGTACAGGCTGGCAGAACGCCTCCTGGTATGGGCTCAGTGCAACCTGCGCTCGCTCAGAGCAGCGCACGTGCCAGGGATCTTGAATATAGGACCGGACAGACTGTCCAGGAACAATGTTCCGGCAGGCGAGTGGTCTCTACACCCACAGACAGTCCATCTGCTGTGGAATAAATTTGGCAGAGCGGAAGTGGACCTGTTTGCGTCTCAAGAAAACGCTCACTGTCAAGAATTTTTCTCCAAGAGCAGGAGCGCGCTGGCCCATGTGTGGCCCCGCCGCCCGCTCCATGCTTTTCCCCCCGTCTCTCTCCTGCCTCAGGTGATGGAACGGATCAGGGAAGAAGGATGCTCAGTACTGCTGGTAGCACCGTTCTGGAAAAAACCAACCTTGGTTCCCAGTCGTGATGCAGTTAGCAAGTACTGCCCCGTGGCCAGTACCAATGGGGAGAGATCTCCTCTCACAGGCCCGCGGCTCGATCTGGCATCCTCACCCGGAACTATGGTCCCTTCATGTCTGGGCCATCAACGGGTACATGTTGGACTCCCTAAAGGAGTATTAAACACGATCACGCAGGCTAGAGCTCCGTCTACAAGACGACTCTATTCTTCGAAATGGTCGGTGTTTTCGGGCTGGTGCACAGCCCGTGGTGTGTCACCCACAAACTGTGGTGTGACGGAGGTGCTTTCCTTCCTACAAGAGCTGTTGGATGGGGGCAGGGCCCCCTCCACGCTCAAAGTTTATGTGGCGGCTATAGCAGCGTTCTCAGAAACAACGCTTGGTCAGTCAATAGGAAGGAACGATTTAGTCATCCGCTTCCTTAGAGGAGCTAAGAGACTGAATCCTCCCAGACCTCCCTCAGTCCCCGTATGGGACCTTTCTACGGTTCTGGAAGCCATGAAAGGTGCGCCATTTGAGCCTTTACAGTCAATCGATTTGAAACACCTGTCTTTCAAGACGGTGTTTTTGCTGGCTCTCGCTTCAGTGAAGCGCATAGGGGATCTGCACGCGCTCTCTGTGAGCGCGGCGTGCATGGAGTTTGGGCCCAATGACTCAAAAGTATACTCAAACCTAAGCACGGTTATGTTCCAAAATCCCTCAACACACCGTTTAGGGCGCAGGTTATCTCCCTGTCAGCCCTACCGGTCCCTGATGAGGAAAGAGACGCGAGCCTCCTTTTGCCCAGTCAGGGCATTACGAGCTTATGTGTCTCGCTCGTCTGTTTTTCAGACAGACGGAGCAGCTTTTTGTTTCGTTTAGCGGACGTTCTAAGGGACTAGCCGCGTCGAAACAGAGCCTATCCAGATGGATAGTTGATGCTATAGCGCTGGCATACGCCTCCAAGGGCATGCAGTGCCCATTGGGTGTCAGAGCGCACTCCACGAGAGGCATGGCCTCTTCGTGGGCCTGGTCAAGTGGGATTGCCTTGCAAGATATTTGTATGGCGGCAGGCTGGGCCTCCCCGTCTGCATTTATAAGGTTTTATAACCTAGAGGTTCCCGCCCTGCAGGCCAGGCTGCTGTCGGTCTAAATTTACCAGTATTATCTGACCTGATGCGATCAGCTCAGAATGCTGCGTCTGCTGAGCACAGCTCAATGTTCGACAGTATAAAGCTGGGCAAACTGTGTAAGACCCACATTTTCCCCATCAGTTCAGGCCGTACCCCGCCCTGTCTGTATGATGAAATTCGCGTCCCATCGACGCTACTATATGTGGAAAAGTGAGGCTGCACCCCTCCCTCTTCCCGGACTCCCTGTGAGTTCCCTGAGTGATTGTGCACTATATGTACCCCGGGTTTTCGCCCTTGGGTCTTTGGTGTCAGATCTCAGCATGCACGGCGTTTTACATTGGGTCCCCTAGCGTAAGATATCTTACGCAGTACGAGAGACCTCTCGTAAGAGAACGTACTCGGTTACTAACGTAACCTCGGTTCTCTCTAGAAGAGGGAACGAGTACTGCGTATCTTGCCGTGCATGCACACGCTCTGGTTGCTTCGATGATGAAAAACCAGATAATAGCTGCCTGCGAGCGATATTTATAGGCCTAGACCACGCCCATTTCGGCGGGACGTGACGCAGCGGGCGCGAAGTGCCCTGATTGGGTCTGACGTCACGCCAGGCCTCGCTCGATAGGCTGCTGCAGTTGCCGCAGAGCAGCCAATAGGCGCGCGAGCTGTCTCGCCTATGTCTGCATTGCTGCTGCAACGCGTTTTGCATTATTACAAAATTAAGGATAATTTTTGGCTTCAATATCTCGCGGAAAAGGATTTTCCCCTAGCGTAAGATATCTTACGCAGTACTCGTTCCCTCTTCTAGAGAGAACCGAGGTTACGTTAGTAACCGAGTACGTTCTTCATGAGAACACAGGAGTGAAAGAGAGTTCAGTGCTTTTGATGATCGAGGTGCAAAGAAACATCTGCAAATATTGTCATTATTCAAGTTAGGAAATATTTTAGGTTACTGACAATGTTTAAAGGCAGGGTCGGCAGTTTTTTTCTAAAAATTATTTTTCCAAATTTGTTTAAACTTTCTTTATATACCAATACATAATTAAAATGTAAGTACTCTGAAAAAGAGAGTATAAAAATCGAGTGTCTGTAGTCCTCTCAGGGCGCAATAAACACAGCTACTTATTTCCATTCGGAACGAATGAAATGATTGGCTGGGTGACTGTCACTCTCCCTCGCTACCATGGCTACCACCCCCCCACCCCCGCTGCTACAGGAGCTGCCCACATGAGCTACCACCTGTCCGTGAGCCGACGATGCGTACTTGTGTCTGGAGTGTAGTCCTCATCAGAGCCAAAAATGCTTTCATTGTGGAAACTCTTACATGCAAAACACCGTATATGTTATGAATCTTACACGAAATTCACCTTCATCACAGTGTAACTGATGGTAATGGGAAAATGTGTATCAATGCAACCTGTTTTTAGCTTGTTACCAAATCAAACTCAATTTATTTGAAACTTTACCAGTATCGATATGCTAGCTTGATAGTGAGTACTAACAGCCATGTTAGTTGTTTATATTCATAATGATAAAGTTAGGTATTTTATTACATGTGATTCTGACATGATGTCACTACATGCACTGGCAAACGCATCCTCCAGCTGAGCGGTCGTCGCGCGTTCATGTGTTCTGGGGGCGTGGCTTTGGAAGGAGCCCAGAAGGGGGGTGGGTGGGGGGGTGGGAGTGAATGGGAATAATTAGCTGTGTTTATTGCAGATTAAAAGGTCTACAGACACTCAATTTTTATACTCTCTTTTTCAGAGTACTTAAATAAAGTGTAAAAAAAAATTGAATTTTTTTTTTTTTTTGGAAAAAACTACCGACCCTGCCTTTAAGTGTCATGTTTCCAATGATCACAGGAGATTCATGCAGCTCAACTAATAGAGCTTTAATGGATTTTACGCGTCTGAAACTAATGTCTCTGAGTGTCAGATTACAGTCTTTACAGTTTTATCCACTGAATAAAGCTTCTAGATCACGTCAATTTCATAACTTTCAAGTGTGTGTGTGTGTGTGTGAGAGAGTGTGTGTGTGAGAAAGAGTGTGCATGAGTGTGAGGGTGTGTGTGTGTGTGTGTGTGTGTGTGTGTGTGTGTGTATCTGGTGCTTCAGATAGTACAGAACTGGAATAACTAGAATAACTGGATACTGGGAAAATGTTAAATAAATTTTTTTTCATTACTCGTAATTTTTATCATTCACAATCATTATTGAAACTTTTAGTATTTTCAGTCTCACATTATTCTTTTTAATCCAGTCTGGTCTGAAATGTAAAAGATGAGTCTTCCAAGAAGAGAATGACAAAATGTGAAACTACTTCTTGAATCTAATAATGTTGAGTTTCAATAATCAGCAGCATTCAGCTGAATCCAGGGGCGTAGCACAAGATCCCGGGCCCTATGCATAGGCAGTCCTGATGGGCCCCCATGTTCCTCAAAAAAATAAATAATAATAATAATATGGCCTCTGCACACATGAATCTGTAGACCTAGATATTTATAGCGTAATAACTATTAAATGTAAATGCTTGGAGTAGCCTGATAATTTGTCATGTGTGCACACACATTTCAAACCTCCTTTCAACATTCTCTAGCCTAAATTACTGTGGTTACTAAGTTTAAGCTAAATGATATTACAATTTT
Source organism: Leuciscus leuciscus (assembly GCF_965113295.1). Classification (NCBI taxonomy): domain Eukaryota; kingdom Metazoa; phylum Chordata; class Actinopteri; order Cypriniformes; family Leuciscidae; genus Leuciscus; species Leuciscus leuciscus. The sequence continues at coordinate 30,615,295 of NC_138724.1, forward strand.
TTTTGTATATAACGCTCAACGTAGGCTATATAATTGCTAATTATTGCTAATTTTAGATATTATAGCCTATTATTTTAAAATTAAACAGGTTTCAATTTAGGCTGTTATAATGGTGTGTTGTGCAAACAGCATTGTTAGTGTACAGTTTATTTTATAGCCTTTACCTCAGATTACATGTATAACCAAATTATCATCTGAAAGTGTATTCAATGGGTCGTCTCGGTTGATTTTTAGCACTAACGATCGCGGAGATATTCAAGCAGTTTAGCACTACAGATTTCGTGTTCTAGATTGGGCTCACCTTTCTTTGAAAATAAGTCAGTTACCAATTGTTTCCCCTCATTTTGTTTTCTTTCCTTCTAATGTCGTTCCTTTCATTTTGGGGGGCCTGATTTGCCTTGCTTTGAGAAAGACATTTCTACAGCAGAAGTTTGCGCTCCTCCAGATGAACCAAAGAGTATAGAAGCCCAAGAGGCGAAACTCTGTTGTGTTATGGGTAACAGTCTGTAGATGGCGCTGCGGAGGCGCGTCCGCCATTATGGACTGAAAGCTGCTGAAATGAGAATGGCCCTGTCCCAAATGGCGCACTTCATGCGGACTTTCGGTCTCGTGGACTTGAATTGCGCGTGCTCGCTGAGTCTACGAGTCCGTAGGCCGTCCCATTCAGCATTTTACCGCTCTGAAGTGTGCTCAGCAGCGCCCCCTTTGTACCCTTGAAGCGGTCTTCCACGAAGCCCGCATAGATGCAGGCTCCACACACTTTAACTACCCAGGAATCCTTGCGAAAGGCCAATCAGACAACAGATGGGAGGAGATTTCACTCACGGATAATTGTTGACATGGCTGAGAAGAAAATATTACTGTTTTTATGACCTAAATGTACATTTTACCAGTTGTTACCTACAGTTTATACAAACATTATGGTCATCGACCAGTGGTTGATGTCTCAAACATAATAATAGCGTGTTTAATAATACGATCGCATTATGATTCATTAAACCGAATGGCAGGGCTTTACTGAGTCATATGTAAACATAGTATGAATATTGAAACCTGTAAATTGAAAAAAAAAATGTTTAAATTCTGTTTTAAAATTGTAATCTTAGTTCAAATGGAACATTATGTATTATTATGTACAACTGTATACATCATTTAAATAAGCATGATTTATCTATTGTCTAATGCCCAGGTGATATGCACAATATCAAAATATAGAACTGTAAAATTAGGCTGTGTAGTGGACATGCAGATAAGACGTCGGAGCGCAAAAATGTGATTTCTCCTGTCCAACAACAACCAGACCGTTATTTCCGGCATGCCGAGCGAGTCTGTCCCAAAAATACCTCTCAATGCGCCCTCGTGGACTCGCGCCAAGGGCCCTATAGGTCTGCACTACATGACGTCACCAAAGTGTGGACTCTGAGGAAGTCCACAAGTCCGGAGTGTGCCATTTGGGACAGGGCCAATGAGGTCTCTGCAGAGCAACAAAAGGCGTGCCTCAATTTTGGGGCGTTTTCCAACTGGGTAGGCGTTTTACAACCTCTGTGCCTGGTTTGCTAAAACTTGAGTGGGCGATTCCTAATACTTGAATACGCTTTTCCTAATCAGATATGAGTGATAAAGTGAGAAAACGGTGAAATGAGGAGAGAGATCACCTGTCCTGCATATGGATGTAAGTGGATTTTTGTAAATTCTCATTTTGTCTAAGTTAACGTTTTAATTAGTTTGTGTAAATTTGCTTGCAACATGATTAGACAGAAAAAGCTCCAAGAGGTCTGCCACTTACAATATATCGCTAACGATTATTAGCAAACATTCGCTAACTTTTTGGTGCATAAGTTTGTTACTTTAGTGTTGATAGTGGTAGTTTGCTTAATTTTTTCCTGTCTTCGTATTCTAATATAAAAAAAAATAGTTAGCTTGTCAGACTAGAAAACAACAGTTGTAAACAAATGTTAATGGGTTATTCCACCGAATAGGTGCCATTTATGTCCCCAGGACATTATGGCCCGGTTTCACAGACAGGGTTTAGCCTAAACCAGGATTAGTCCATAGTTCAATTAGGACATTTAAATAATTTTCATAAACATGCTTAGAAAAAAAAACATTACTGTTGTTCATCTTGAGACAAAACAAAGGCACTGATATATTTTAAGATCAGTAAGTGCAAGTTTATTTCAGTTGGAACAACTCAGACTTACATTTTAGTCTAGGACTAGGCTTTAAAATTGTTTGTGAAACCGGGGGGTATAGGTACTAATATGTACAAAAATTACTATAAATACATTTTAAGGAAAGTGTTGTGCACATTAATCTAACTGCAAATTTTATCTAATTAAAAAAATTATTAAAAACTATAATATTTTGGATAAATTACGTTTTCATTTATTTTGACAGAGAAATTGCTCAAAGCCTGTGTCCTGGGACATGGACATAATTCTATTCTGAGGACCTTGGGGTATGTTTCATTTTACACCAAATGTGATTGAAAATTTTAATGAATTAGGAATTTAGTGGTACTAGATAAAAATGATATCATATGTAATTTACTTATATCTAGGATATACCTCGACAAGAGATGTGCGGGAAGAGGACCTCTAGTGGACACCCAGGGAACACAAACCAGACACTGTGACATAACCCCCCCCTCTACGGAGCGGCTACCAGACGCTCCAAGACAAACAAAAGTCCAGGCGGGAGGTGAAATGGTGGAGGATCAGGGGGCGGGATGGGGGGCCAGGTCCATGGAGGGGAACAGGAACAGGGAGTGATGGCTTAGCCGGCGGCCCGGGCGAAGCAGATGACCCATTTCTTCTGCTGAGTCCTCAGATGGTCGGTACGTTCTGTCACGGTTGGGATGATTGCAAAAAGGTGCGAGGACTCAAGTGCAGGAGAATGGTTTATTTACAAAAAGAAAAACAAACACAAAACAAAACCCACGAGGGGGGGAAACATAACTAGCAAATATAAAACAAAACCAGAACATGAAACCAACTGCAGGATCACAGGAAACAGGAAACATTAGACAACGTACCGACACAGACTGCAAACAAGAGGGGACTTATAAAGGGAAACTAATCAGGAGGGAACAGGTGGAAGAACTCAAACAATAATCAGATAACAAGTGGGAGGGATCAGACAATGACATGAGCACATGGCCCAAAATAACAAAACACCCATGTGCAGCACAAGACAGGACAGGCATGTGACACCACTTCCATTTTAGTACTGTTTATAGTTCATGTGTGCACTTGCTAGATTGCACATCTTTTTTGTACCTTTCCGCCTGTAATAGGACATTTACAGATTTTTTTTATTCTTGCCATTGAAACGTTCACTGTGTGCACTTTCACTGAAGATGTTGAAAAAACAAGTTGTTAATATTTTTGTGATATTCTATGTAAAAGATGAACTGTCTTTAGAAATGTTCATTTATAATTGTATTTATTTATTTATTTATTTATTTGTCCAAATCATATATATGGTGATGTTCACTAATTTCAAAATCAACATTTGAATAAATATCTTATTACTGTGTGTCTGCCTATATATTATTTCATGAATTTCTGTTATTCATATAACAAGGAAAATGCATAATGGAACATAAATATTGATAGATTAAAGGTTTGCAGTAATTTTATAATTGTATCTTTGCAAACCGTAAGTGGTAGGCTAATGAAGCCGATTCGGTGGGGGACATACCCTTACGAAAATGTACTATAGGAATCTTATAGTATTTTGGGACAAAATATTATAGGAATCTTATAGGAATACTATAGTAATTTGGGACATACTAGAAGTACGATAAGACTACTATAGAAATACTATAGCAGCTTTAAAATATTATACAGAACATCACAGAAGTATGTTATGTTCTGTAACACCTCTGTAATATCCTAGAGCCGCTATAGTATTTCTATAGTAGGCTAGTCTTATAGTACTTCTATAGTAATATTTTGTCCCAAAATACTATTTTCCTAAGGGTAATTAGGCCATGCATAACCAACACATAGACGTAACATTTTCTGTCATTTAACGTCGGTCATCCTCATTAATGTATTTTAAATTGTTTAAAATATGACTTTAACAATTTGTTGTTAAAATGACTTTTAACAATCATATCTAAACGAATTGTTTATATATGACGGCCAGAAAAAAATAAGTTATGTTAAGTTTCTGTTATGTTAAGTTGGTTCAGTGCCATTGACTCCCATTATTTTTCGGCGTTTTCCTTCAGTTTTCAGTCCATAATGGCGGCCGCGCCGTCACGTCATGGGGGCAACTGTTGCTATGGAGCGTTCTATTGAGTTTCGCCTCTTGGGCTTCTATACTCTTTGGATGAACTAACTAACGTGCAGATGTACTAAACCATTTGGCGCATTAGCAAGGGGTGGGACCAGTCAGTCAATCAACAAAGTTATTCAGCCAATACACTAATTTTACATTTCATCTGACATTCATTATGAAATTTAATTAGGAAATGAAAATATCCAGGTAACATAAAATATATTCCAGACTTTTCAAGGGCCCTCTCTCCCTTTTGGGCCCTGGTAATCAGTACTGGTTTTACCCCCAGTCCGACGCCCCTGGCTGAATCCATCAGACCAAACAATAATCTACTACTAATGAGCAAAAAATTATTTACATTGCATTATTTACATGTCAATAGGGCTTAATTAGTAAAAAAGATTTGGTCAGCCAATCAAATCACATGATGGAGACTATCATTTGTTCTTTTTCAAAACAAGAAACATAAAATTAGTGTTTCCAATTTAAATGAATGAGGGAAAGAAATTAATTAACATACAAAATAATGTTTTAATTATTGAGTAAAACGTTTTTTGTGAGGGTTATGTTTAGGTGTAGATGATAGAAAATATTATCTCAGTATAAAATCAATAGAAGTGAATGGAAAGATTCCATGGAAATACACAGATATGTGTTTGTTTCCCTGAATGGATGTTTTTCTCTCACAGTTTCATCTCACATAGTTTGAAAAACCAGTTCTGCAGAGAAACACACAGTTCTTCATGAGAACACGTTAGGGTTAGGCATTAGGCATTCCCTAACCCGAAGTGAAAGAGAGTTCAGTGCTTTTGATGATTGAGGTGCAAAGAAACTTCTGCAAATATTGTCATTATTCAAGTTGAGAAATATTTTAAGTTACTGACAATGTTTAAGTGTCATGTTTCCAGTGATCACAGGAGATTCATGCAGCTCAACTAATAGACCTTTAATGACTTTTACGCGTCTGAAACTAATGTCTCTGAGTGTCAGATTACAGTCTTTACAGTTTCATCCACTGAATAAAGCTTCTAGATCACGTCAATTTCATAACTTTCATATGTGTGTGTGAAAGAGTGTGTGTGAGTGAGTGTGTGTGTGTGTGTGTGTGTGTGTGTGTGAGAGAGAGAGAGAGAGAGAGAGAGAGTGTGCGTGTGTGTGTGTGTGTGTGTGTGTGTGTGTGTGTGTGTGTGTGTGTGTGTGTGTGTGTGTGTGTGTGTGTGTGTGTATCTGGTGCTTCAGATAGTACACAACTGGAATAACTAGAATAACTGGATACTGGGAAAATGTCAAACTATTTTTTTTCATTACTCGTAATTTTCACATTCACAATCACTATTGAAACTTTTAGTATTTTCAGTGTCACCTTATTCTTTTTAATCCAGTCTGGTCTGAAATGTAAAAGACAAGTCTTACAATGAGATTATAACAAAATGTGAAACTACTTCTTGAATCTAATCATGTTGAGACTCAATAATCAGCAACATTCAGCTGAATATATCAGACCGAACAATATTTCTACTTACACAATATAGACATTCCTCATAAACATCTATTTTTCACAGATGTACATTGATAAATACACATATATACCCACTCAAAAACTCAACCATTCTTATAAACATTACAAAATATTGGATACAATTTTTTATTTTATTTATTTTTTACACAAAAAACTCATCAATTTAACACCAGCTCATTTTCAAAATCCACTGAGCACAAAACATCATTCAAAGCCCAAATTTCAACAAATCTGTCCATATTATTCCTTAGTTTAAAATATGCAAACTCTGCCTTGATTCTAGTTGCTATAAGTGCCTTTAAAACCACCTCAGGACCTACTTCCCCCTCTCCTTTCAGTTTCCTTTTCTGTGTTAATCAGATTGCCATCTTGGCTCCTCCAACCACAAAGTTAATTAATGAGATTCTTTTCCTGTCTGATGCAACATATTTTGGTCCAAAAATGAAAAATTAATTATTGAACCCTACCCCAAAATCTCTGACCCACCCATCTAAGATCTGAAACAATCCTCTTAACCTTAAACAATTTAAAAACAAATGATCTACTGACTCCTCAGTGCCACAAAAAGGACATTCTTTCCCTACAGTGGGGTCAATGTGTGCCACGTGCCTGTTTGTAGCTACCGCCCAGTGAACAACCCTCCATTGGAGATCCGCCGTGCGTTTCTCTATAGGAGGTTTGTATAGGGACCTCCAGCATCCTCTAGGGGACGAGTCCGGCCCGAACAAATCTGACCACTTTGTCTCCTTACAATCCTTGAGCACGTTATAATGGGAAACTTTCACACAAATATTGTACATGGCCTTTTTTGAGACAGTCTCGAAACCTTCCAGCACAGGAGTCCTGAAATGTAGAAGAGAACCTTCCTCTGGCTCCTCATCTACCGCTGCTGAGACTTCCACTTGGGGAAAAAGACTCCCTCAGTTCTGTTCAGGAACCTCGTCTTCCTCTGGGTTTTGTCTGAAGACAGAAGGCAATGCAGAGAGAGTTCCATCCATTATTCTCTTCATTACCCTTATGGACTTGATACCTGTCTTATTGCACATCTCCTCTGGACTTTTCCAGTTTTCACCAGTCTTTAGGTCAGCAATTCTTGTACACCCCGCTCTTGCCATTACATTCTGGATGCTTCTGGGCTCCAGTGCCGGTGCTGGTATCAGCGGGTTATTAAAAAGTGGTTCGTTCTCTGTCCAGGGTCCGATATCTGAGAGCACCCTCTTGACCATGAACGTTGAGGTCCATGCTCTTAAAACTGTCTTGTAGAAAGGGGAAACATTCCTCAAGTCCATGTTGGCCAAGTTGATTAAAAACAATTGCACATCATACTTGAAAATGTTCATTTTCCTCAACACAGCACACGCCGTATCAGCCCAGCACGGCTCCGCATACAGCAATCTTTGTGCTGCTTGAAGTCGGAATGTCTTTATTCTGCTGTTAATGTCCATTAGGCCTTGTCCTCCCTCTTGGATAGGTAGGAAAAGTACAGCAGATTTTTTCCAATGCTGTCCATCCCAGAAAAAGTCAATTAGCTTTCTTTGTAACTCTTCCACCACACTTTCTGGGGGATCCAGAACATTCATTTTGTGCCATAATGCAGATGCAGCCAGATTGTTCGTGACCAATACCCTGCCCCTATACGATAGCTGGGGCAGCACCCACGACCATCGAGACAACCGGTCACACATTTTCTCCACCATACCCTCCCAGTTTTTCTGCCTATATTGATCTGTTCCTAAAAATACTCCCAACATTTTCAAACCCTGTCTTCCCCATTTAACTCCCCCTGGAAGCACAGGAGGGGTCCTTCCCTGCCAATCTCCTAATAAATATCCTTCACTCTTCTCCCAATTTACTTTAGCTGATGAAGCCTTTTCGTAAACATTTAAAACATTTTTCAAATTCCCTACATCCGTTTCACTTCTAATAAAAACAGTGATGTCATCAGCATAGGCCGAAAGAGTGATTGGCCTGTTTTCACACCCTTTACCTAGAAACCCTTGCAGTTTCTCCCCGAGTTTACATAGCAGAGGTTCAATTGCTAGAGAGTACAGCTGTCCTGACAAAGGACAGCCTTGTCTTATACCTCTCTGAACCAAGACTGGACAACTTAGCCCAGCTCCAACCTTTAACATTGCAGAAGCTCCACTGTATAACAGTTTAATCCAAGAGATAAAGTTCTCACCAAAACCAAAAGCTTTAAGAGTTTCAAATAAATAAAAATTATCCACCTTATCAAAAGCCTTCTTTTGATCAATTGACAGAAAACACACATCCTCATTACCAGCATTTGCTAAACTCATTATATCACGCACAAGAAACAGATTGTCCATTATTGTTCTTTTTGGCACACAATATGTCTGAAAATCATTAATAACATACTCTAAAAAATGTTTTAACCTATTTCCAAGACACTTAGCTAGAATCTTATAGTCAGTACACAGTAGAGCTTCTGGTCTCCAGTTCTTTAACAGTCCAAGGTCACCTTTCTTTGGTAATAAAGATAAAACCGCTCTTCTACAACTAGTTGGCAGTTCATTTTTCCTGTGAGAAAATCTAAATACATAATTTTTTAAAAGAGCCCAGAATTGTTTGTAAAATTCAGAGGGTAGTCCATCAATGCCAGGGGACCGGCCATTAGAAAGTTTCTTTACCGCCTCTGATATTTCGTCCAGTTGGATATCGGCATCAAGCCATTGTCTCTGATCGCCGGTGAGCTTTGGCAAATTTCTTAATAGATCGTCCATGCAGTTAATGTCACAGTCTCTTGCTTTGAATAAATCAGTGTAAAAGTTCCTTGCATGATTTCTCATTTCTTTTGGATTGGTTGTTAAAGTTTCATCTGGTAGTTTCAAATGTAACATGAGTTTTCTTTCTCCTTCTTTCCGCTCCAAGTTGAAAAAGAAAGAGCTCGGAGCATCTATTTCTCGTATTGAGGAAAAACGGGCTCTTATCAAAGCACCTTTTGCTCTTTCATTAAACAGGGACGCCAACACAGTCTTTTTTTCTCTTAATAAATCCACTTCTTTTGAATTTTCTTCAATAATTCCTTCTTCGATTTCAGTTATCGCTCTCTCAAGTATTTTGATAGTGTCCTTTACAAGTCTGTTTGAGTGGGCTGTATAGTTCTGGCAAAAGATTCTTATTTGTGCTTTTCCAATCTCCCACCATTGCACTACCATTGCACCATTGAAGGTTAAAAGAAGGTTGAAAGATTTAAGTCTTAAGGGAATCCTTTGAAAGAAAGATCTATAATAAATATTCTTTTTTATTTTTTAAAAGTACTGTATTTTATTTTATTTTTCTAAACTGTTTTAATTATTCTTATTTCTTTTCATTATTTTAATTTCTTCTATGTAAAGCACTTTGAATTGCCATTGTGTATGAAATGTGCTATATAAATAAACTTGCCTTGCCTTGCCTTGCCTTGCCTAAATCTTCGTAGTCACTTTTTTGCTCTTGCTACTTAGACCAAAATAGCCCAAACTTTTCACAAAATAAAGAGTCATGTAATAATTTCAAATTAAAATGCCAATAATAACTAGAACGCTGTGACTTTTTTAAACTCATTTCAATCATGCACAAATGATGATCAGTAAAACCATTTGGAAAAATATTAGCTTTTAAAACCCTATTAGAATTATTTTTACTTAAAACCTATCCAACCTTGCAGCACTAATATAATCATGAGAGGCTTTAACCCATGTGTATTGTTTTACTGTTAGGTGTTTTTCCCTCCAAACATCAGATAAGTCATATTTCCTTATAATACTTTTTAATGAATCAGCAGACTGAGGATACGGTTCTTCACTATTTCGGTCTAGTGTAAAATCTAAGGTACAAGGTTTGTTTTGAATCAATTCATACAAAGCAGCTCTCTTACTATTATTCCTTCCTCCATTAATATTAATTGTCCCTATTTTTATGCTCTCCATGAAAAGAGAAAAAAAAAGAAAGACAAACAATCAGTAGGAAGCAAAAAGAAAAAAACACCATTTGTGACCTAACCATTACGTATATTTCTTTTTACTACATTCTTTACTTTTTCCGTAATTTTGTCACAATTTTTCTCAGTCTAAATCTTTTCCTTCGGCTCAATTCTTCAAATCCTACACTCTTCTGTATTTTAACTGCCGATCTCACAAATCTTTCAACATCAGGAAAAAAACTCTTGACATCAAAAGTCTTTCCAAAAGTTTCATCCAAGAAATCGTTTATTTCTTTCACTGTATATAACTGATCATCACCACACTGAGAAGCGCCTTCATGATCATTCCTGTGTCCAGTTTCATCTTCACATTGAGAAACATTCACCTCAGTTTCCTCCACTCTCTCACCACAAATACCAAGATTAATTGTTTCTTCACATCTTACATCCTGATTATTCTGTGTTTTGTTCCTTTTTCTAATGCATTTCCCTTTTCAGTTTCATCTAGACTCCTAACTGCACTATCCCTCTCACCATCATTCTCAGTTGACCCACTCGGTCCTGCTTTTTCATTTGACCCACTCGGTCCAGCTTTATCATTTGACCCACTCGGTCCAGCTTTATCATTTGACCCACTCGGTCCTGCTTTATCATTTGACCCACTCGGTCCAGCTTTATCATTTGACCCACTCGGTCCAGCTTTATCATTTGACCCACTCGGTCCTGCTTTATCATTTGACCCACTCGGTCCTGCTTTATCATTTGACCCACTCGGTCCAGCTTTATCATTTGACCCACTCGGTCCTGCTTTATCATTTGACCCACTCGGTCCTGCTTTATCATTTGACCCACTCGGTCCAGCTTTATCATTTGACCCACTCGGTCCAGCTTTATCATTTGACCCACTCGGTCCTGCTTTATCATTTGACCCACTCGGTTCAGCTTCTCCATTGTCTGACTCATTATTTTCAGTGTTCGTTTTACGAGGGCACGCATTTTTTTTGTGTCCTATTTCACCACATTCAAAACATTTTAAACTCCCGGTACTTGCATAAAGCATGTAGGACTTGCCTTCATACATGACTCGAAAGGAAATTTGAATCTAAAAACATAAACACTTGTCGTCTAAAAGACGTGACATGTTTCAGTGACTCGTTTTTACATCCTAGTGGAACCATTTTAATTCCACTAGCTATTTTCCCAAATCTCAACAGTTCCTTTTCAATGTCATGATTTGGTATAAAAGGGGGACAATTCGAGATTGTTATACGGCTCGAATGAGACACCAGCGGAGAAATGACAACATAAACGCCACTCACCCAAATGCCGCTCTCAACCAACCGACTTGCACCAGTCTGCGCACACGTCAGATCAGATCACTTCGACATGGCTGCGTATAAGAGGTAAAAACTATATAAATACTGTTCGTTTTCTCACACAAACCGCTCGTTTCGTGTCTTAGGCCATCAATGTGTACTTACGATGGGGAATTGTTTAATTTGGACGACGGGGAATTGTTTTAATTTGGACTCTGTGCTTGTGTTTTGAGACAGTGACCATAGACCTGCATTATATGACTGACAGACAAGAACGGTTTGACCTAAAAATATCAAAATTGAAACTACTGCGGAAAAAAAGACACCTACATCTTGGATGCCCTTGAGGTAAGCTAAAACATACCAAAAATTAATTTCAAAGTGAACTATCCCTTTAAACTGAAACTAAATGAGATTACACACTAATAAAAGGTGTAAACAGGGATCTCCACGCTTCACCTGGTATAAAAGTCAGTTTTATACATTTAAAAGCGAGTTTTTACCTTAGAGATTATAGAACACAATGAACTATGAGACAAACTTGCAGAAAAAAAACCCAGTTCAGCAGAAAAACACACAGTTCTTCATGAGAACACGGAAGTGAAAGGGAGTTCAGTGCTTTTGATGATCGAGGTTCCATTTCAGAGGAGGACAAAGAAACATCTGCAAATATTGTCATAATTCAAGGTAAGTTAGGAAATATCTTAACTTACTGACAAAGTTTGTGTCATGTTTCCAGTGATCACAGAAGATTCATGCAGCTCAACTAATAGAGCTTTAATGCATTTTACAAGTCTGAAACTAGTCTCTGAATGTCTAAGTGTGTGTGTGTGTGTGTGTGTGTGTGTGTGTGTGTGTGTGTGTGTGTGTGTGAGTGAGTGAGTGAGTGTATCTGGTGTCTGCTGACTATTTTTTCCTTTAATGATAATTTTTTGTTTGAATTGTTATTATTCACAATAACTATTGTAACTTTTAGTATGTTCAGTGTCACATTATTTTTATTTTTATTCCAGTCTGGTCTGAATTGTAAAAGACAAGTCTTCCAAGCAGGGACGTGCACAGGGGGGTTTCTCAGGTTGCCCAGGTTGCCCGGGCAACTGCCCATATGCCCTTCTCGACTCACGTTGCCCTTCCGAGGGGAAAAATAAATAAATAAATAAATCGTACAATGGATGCAGAATTTCACGTAGGCCTAGATAGAAAAAATAAAATTCGGCCACCGAAAGTGAAAGTCTAAATGTTTAAAAAATGCTTCATAATAGTTGACCTGGCCACAGTGTCATTTCGTTACACACATTTATTTGCACATACTGCATAGATCTCTGCTATAAAAGCAAAATTATTTAAATACTTTTCCCTTTTCCTTTTCTCCAACAGTCCATGAGGGACGATGGCAACTGTTTTAGAGCTGCTTCAAAATACTCTAGAAGAGCTGGAAAAAGACAATCTGAAGAAATTTAGGAGTCGCTTAAAACAAGATGGATCCATTGGAGCTGGTAAACTGGAGGATGCTGATGTCATTGATATAGTGGATATAATGATTAACCATTTTGGAGAAGAAGAAGCTGTGGAGAAAACACTGAACATCCTGAGGGGGATGGACCAGAACCGGCTGGCTGAAGAGTTACAGAACAACTACACTGACTGTAATATTTTTATTTTGAAAAAAGCTTATTGTTCACCAAGGCTGAATTTAATTATAAAAAATTGTTAAAATATTACAATTTAAAACTAGATTAAAAAGCAAAAAAAAAAAAAAAAAAAAAAAAAAAAATGTAGTTTTAAAAGCTTGAAGTTTGAAGGTTTTCAGTTTGTAATAGTTTTAAGTTTTAGTTTAGTAGTTTTAAAAGCCAGTCAGCCAGATAGATAGACAAACATAAAGACAGACAGGGTGTTGCTATGCAGTTGCTAGGGTTATTAGGGTGGTTGCTAGGGTGTTGCTAGCAAAGCCATGCGTTTGTGTAATAAAAAAATATCCATATTTAAAACTTTATTAGCTATAATAACTAGCTTCCAGCAGACGGCCGTACACATACTGTGCAAGTCGACTTGCACCACAAGAGTAACTCCTGATGCGATGTATGACGTAGGATGTAGGAGTATCGTAAGTGTGTTTAGCCTCTAGCGGTTTAAACAAATAGGGCTGAGCAATAAGCTCAAGCTCCTCTTCTCTTATATTGTAATCCTCTGACATTTCTCTTTAAAATTTCTCATTTCTAATTCGTGACCGGTGTTTTGTTTGGCTCTATCCTCTGCGCTTCCGCGTTCATCAATGCTTCATGTGTCAGGTCAGGGGTTACTCTTTCACCGCAAATCGCTGCGTAAGGCCGTCTGCTGGAAGCTAGTTATTATAGCTATTATAAATATGGACAAAAACCCATGGATTCGCTTCAGAAGGCCTTTATTAACCCCCTCATTGTATAAAAATCAGCTGGTCACGAGAACTAAGACTAAAAATTTACACATTGTAAGACTCTCAGTAGGAAGATCAAAGACTGACAAAACCCCCTCACTCGAAACTATATTAAATCTAATCACTAAATTGATGCCACCATGTTCACCTTGAATGCCCAATACAGTGTAGTGTAAATGTGTAATCCCACAAGGTCTAGCAGTCTGAGTTTGGTGGATGTAGCTTGAAAAGTCTAGGAGGAGATGCATTTAGAAAATTTGTAGTAAATTAAAGAAGAAGAATAAAGAGCTTTTTCAAGCCAACTTAATAACTGTTTTCTAATTAAATATCTTTAAAATCCTATGTTGTCATAACAGTAAAGTTTCACTGCTGAATTTTCAGCGTCATTACTCCAGTCTTCAGTGTCACATGATCCTTCAGAAATCATTCTTATATTAATATTTAGTTAATAGTTTAATAGTTGCTGCTTAATAAAGTGTTGACACACAATGCAGATCCTTTTTCAGGAAACATTGATGAACATAAAGTCTCATTGTTTTCTTTCTCTTCACAGTGCAAGAATCATTAGAGCCAGCGAAGAAACGCCAAAGAAATCAAGGTGAATTAACCATAGATGAGTCCTTACAGCGGTATCAAAAATTAATTAAAAACCTTTGTATAATTTTCTTGTGTTTTGTTCACACCTTTTCCTGTTTATTTATATTTTTTCATAACAGATGATTTTCGGCTGCAGGAATTCTTGAAAACTCACAAAATGAACATGAAGGAGAAAGTAGAGCACATTTTTGAGGGTAAAAAGGAAAATGAAGCATATCTCAAGGATGTTTTCACAGAACTCTTCATTACGGAGGGGGATCTTAGAGAAGTCAATCAAGAACATGAGATTCTGCAGATTTATAAAGCCAATAAACCCAATAAATCACAGGACAGGCCAATTAAATGCAATGATGTATTTAGTCTGAAAAAAAATAAGAAGAAAAAGATTGTGCTGACCAAAGGTGTCGCTGGCATTGGAAAAACTGTCTCAGTGCACAAGTTCATTCTGGACTGGGCAGAAGGAGAAGCCAATCAGGATATAGACTGTGTTTTCCTGCTTCCATTCCGAAAGATTAACTGCATTAAAGACACAGAGATCAGTCTGCATGAGTTTCTACAGAGATTTAATCCAGAATTGAAGAAACTGGAAACAGCAAAGATATTTAAGATATTTAGTTGTAAGCTTGCGTTTATCTTTGATGGACTGGATGAGAGTCGACTGACTTTGGATTTTGACCGTGAAATTGAAAGGAGTGTTGAGGATCAATTATCTGTAGATGGACTGTTTACAAGTCTGGTGAATGGGTCTCTGCTTCCATCAGCTCACGTCTGGGTGACATCACGACCAGCAGCAGCCAATCAGATCCCTCCTGAGTATGTAGGGTTGTTCACAGAGGTGCGAGGATTCACTGACCAGCAGAAGGAGGAGTATTTCAGAAAGAGAATCAAAGATCAGACTCAGGCGTCCAGAATGATCTCACACATTAAGAAATCTCTTAGTCTCTACATCATGTGTTACATTCCCGTGTTCTGTTGGATCACAGCCACTGTTCTTCAGGACGTCCCCGTTGGGAACAATGCAGAAAACATCAACAGGACACTCACTGAAATGTACATCCACTTCCTGCTGATACAGATGAATATGAAGAGCCAGAAGCATGACAGAAAAACAGAAAGAGATCGTACCAAGCTCTTAGATTCCAATAAAACAATGATTTTGAAGTTAGCTAAGCTGGCGTTTAAACAACTGAAGAAGGAAAACATAGTGTTCTGTGAGGAAGATCTGACAGCATGTGGTATTGATGTAAGTAAAGACTTTGAGTCCACAGGAATGCTGACTGAGATCTTTCAGCAAGAAGCTGGACTTCATGAGATGAAGGTCTTCTGCTTCGTGCATCTGAGTGTTCAAGAGTTCCTCGCTGCAGTGCACGTGTTCCTCTGCTACCTGAACAAGAACATGGACGAGCTGCAGTTTTTCCTTGAAGAAACACAATTCAAGGTCAGGCCTGACAACATCGACAAGCCAGACAAAAATATTGCTTTACATGATTTACTAAAGAAGGCTGTTGAGAAAGCAATGCAAAGTCAGAAAGGACATTTAGACCTGTTTGTACGGTTTCTGCTGGGCATTTCACTGGAATCGAATCAGAAACTGCTCAGAGGCCTGTTCACACACACTGAAGACAGCAAAGACAGCGTCACAGAAATAACCAAACACATTAAAGAACAATTACAAAGCTATACGAACATCTCATCTGAAACTTCAGTCAACCTGTTCTACTGCTTACTGGAGCTCAATGACAATTCATTATATACAGAAATACAAAGATACTTCAGATCATCTCCAGAAAGAGAGCTCTCGTCTTCCATGTGCTCATTGATGGCTTACGTACAGCTGATGTCAGAGGAGGTGCTGGATGAGCTCGATCTGAGGAACAAGACATCATTGGGAGGCCGCATTAATCTCCTGCCAGCTGTGAGATGCTGTAGAAAAGCAGAGTAAGAAACTTGCTGTTTAATCAAAGTTTTTAATTCTGAAAATCAAGTTTTAGCGTACGATGCAGAGTAAAGTATCATGTTTTTACTGATTTTAGAGAGTAAAATCTGTATTTACTAAAATGGATTTACTAAACAGTGGTTTTATAGACATCAATTTGAACGTTATTTTCACTTGACTGTCACATCAGTTCTAGCATATATGACATTTATATTTTTGCAGAAAGCTTGAATCTTCACAAACATGACATAACATATCACTGTTACTACAAACACTGTTCCTACAAGATGAACACACAATACATGCCATGGACAAATGTCCTGTTTTTACAGACTCTCCTCCTGTTCTCTCGATGACTCCTGCTGTGAAACCGTGGCTTTGGCCCTGCAGACACCAAACTCACCCCTGAAAGAGCTGGACATGAGTGTCAATAACCTGAAGGATTCTGGAGTAAAGCTGCTCTCTGATGGACTGAAGAGCCTAAACTGTCAGCTGAAGATATTGAGGTTTGAGATTCATTCTTATACAGCACCCTCATCAGTATTTCATCCACTACAAACAGAGTATGACATTATAAAACGCTTAACATGAAAATGCTTAACATGCCTTAATGCTCAAAGACAGTGATTTTAATATATCAAACTCAGTACACACCGCATTGATGATGCTTAATATACAGGCAAGCAGATGAACCCAGAATTTGAATACTATGCGCTTAATTGCATGTTAATTGTTTTTCTTTATAATTGTTTGCTATGGGGAAACAATTTACATAAAACTTTGCACATTGCGTTCAAATTCTGGGTTCATCTATTTGCCTGTACATTGTATATTTTATTAATAAAGTGTATCACTGTAAGCAAGATGATGATGATGAAGTCAAGGAAGCATGTATTGCAATAGGGATGTTTTCTCCCCATTATGCCCATGCATGACAGATGACGTCAAATCTTGCTGTACATTTCTAAGATTAACAAAGTGGCATTTCTCTGTTATTAGTTAATCTGGACGTATTATATCATACAACAAATTGTGCAAATCAAATATTGTGTATTTATATATATATTTACAGGGTTTGAAATTGAAGTTAACTTTTTCACTCACCGGCCAATTTGGCTATTTTTTTAAGTTACCGGCCATTCAGAACTTCTACTAGCCAAAAAGAAATAAACCAGATTAACTACGTCACAGCTATATATATATATATATATATATATATATATATATATATATATATATATATATATAGTATATATGTATAATAACATTTGTATTTCATACATTCATTTTTTATTTAAACAAAAACCTGTCATCCATCCATCTCCTCCCTTCCCATTTCATCCTCATCACCAAAAATGTATTTAAGATGGACAGATCAATACGCTACAAAGAACATAAAAAAAAATAACCAAAAAAATAATAAACATGAATGAACACCTGAAGGTACGTGTGTTGAAAGATACAGTACAACTTACTGAATCATATTATATCTTGTGTAATCGCTCGATCAACCAGTGTTTCAACGGCGGAAAGACATCAGTAAAATAGCTTTTAAAGAATATCCCACATCGCATTACATTTACCTCAGGCAAGTCATTCAGTGTATGTGAGCTTGTTCGCCAGAGAAATGTACTATTTCGCTAAATATATGCACTATATTAGCCTACATATTCATTATATTTTATTTAACCTGTTAGTGATGTCTTGATTATTTAATGTATGTTTAACATATATGTCATGAAAATGACAGCCAGTGTGTAAATGATTATATTTAAACAACGAATTGGAGTAAATACATAATTTTATATTTAAATTTAGAAGTCAGTGCAAAAATGCCTTATGTGCAGTTTACATGTTTGCATACAATTTGTTATGTGAGTGTTGATTATTATATTTAAAAATAAATAGCAACTGAATTTGATTTATGATTGGCAGAATACTCTGCTATGATGCGACCGTGTTCCCCTCTGTCCCACACACATATGCATATAACATGCTGTAGGCTATATAGTTATGGAAGTAAAATAATGCCAAATGTTTTTGAAACAAAAAAGTCTGTTGAATTGCTCTACTTGGAAAAAAATAGGCATTGCATTAACCATGCTTGCATTTTAATGCATTGTATTTTTAGGGCTTGCATTTTTATGGGCTGAAATTCAAAATGGTTGAATATTTAAGCTGTGAATATTTCAATTAAAAATATTTCAAACTCATTTCCATTATAAAAAATTCAATAATCCATATTTACCTTTCATAATTTACTTCCAAAATATTCAAACTGTTTAAAAATACAACCTATAATATTCAATAGGCATTTTTCGGTCCATTTTATTTCACTTTGCAAATTCGCTTCCACAAATTCAGTGGTTCAAATTCAACAGTAAATTCAACATTGACATCCAGGAACTGCAGGAAAAGCAGTAGTTTTACCGAGCATACTCTCCATCTGCTGTTAGTCAACCTCACCAGCAGGTGGTGCAAAAGTGCGTGTTGTTGACGAAGACCAGCAACAGTTAGAACAAGCCATTCATTCATAACATGAAAATGATTACCTGTGTCAGTATATATGCGGAAAAGATGATACAGACACAAAAGCTGTGTTTATGTTTCATTCAATAACTCCATTGTTACGTTCCCTGTGTAGCCTACATGTCATCAGCTTTCTCTACCATGAACAGGATTATAATCGGTTTCCCTCAATACCTCATACTCAAGGATTCCCCTTCCGTCGGGACAAAACACTTAATGTAGCTTTATGGACTAATACAGTGATATAAAAGACCAAACTTGCACCTTATTGGGAATGTAGGCTGTAGGTTACTATATAGGCTACAGGCAAGCAGATGGCATAAAATCAACACTTGATAAATTAATACTAACACTTTTTTTCCTCTTCTATTCTATTCTCTCTCTCTCTCTCTCTCTCTCTCTCTCTCTCTCTCTCTCTATATATATATATATATATATATATATATATATATATATATATATACACAGTGGGGAGAACAAGTATTTAATACACTGCCGATTTTGCAGGTTTTCCCACTTACAAAGCATGTAGAAGTCTGTAATTTTTTTATCATAGGTACTCTTCAACTGTGAGTGACGGAGTCTAAAACAAAAATCCAGAAAATCACATTGTATGATTTTTAAGTAATTAATTTGCATTTTATTTCATGACATAAGTATTTGATACATCAGAAAAGCAGAACTTAATATTTGTTACAGAAACCTTTGTTTGCAATTACAGAGATCATACATTTCCTGTAGTTCTTGACCAGGTTTGCACACACTGCAGCAGGGATTTTGGCCCACTCCTCCATACAGACCTTCTCCAGATCCTTCAGGTTTCGGGGCTGTCGCTGGGCAATACGGACTTTCAGCTCCCTCCAAAGATTTTCTATTGGGTTCAGGTCTGGAGACTGGCTAGGCCACTCCAGGACCTTGAGATGCTTCTTACGGAGCCACTCCTTAGTTGCCCTGGCTGTGTGTTTGGGGTCGTTGTCATGCTGGAAGTCCCAGCCACGACCCATCTTCAATGGTCTTACTGAGGGAAGAAGGTTGTTGGCCAAGATCTCGCGATACATGGCCCCATCCATCCTCCACCCAATACGGTGCAGTCGTCCTGTCCCCTTTGCAGAAAGCACCCCCAAAGAATGATGTTTCCACCTCCTTTCTTCATGGTTGGGATGGTGTTCTTGGGGTTGTACTCGTCCTTCTTCTTCCTCCAAACACGGCGAGTGGAGTTTAGACCAAAAAGCTCTATTTTTGTCTCATCAGACCACATGACCTTCTCCCATTCCTCCTCTGGATCATCCAGATGGTCATTGGCAAACTTCAGACGGGCCTGGACATGCGCTGGCTTGAGCAGGGGGACCTTGCGTATGCTGCAGGATTTTAATCCATGACGGCATAGTGTGTTACTAATGGTTTTCTTTGAGACTGTGGTCCCAGCTCCCTTCAGGTCATTGACCAGGTCCTGCCGTGTAGTTCTGGGCTGATCCCTCACCTTCCTCATGATCATTGATGCCCCACGAGGTGAGATCTTGCATGGTGCCCCAGACCGAGGGAGATTGACCGTCATCTTGAACTTCTTCCATTTTCTAATAATTGTGCCAACAGTTGTTGCCTTCTCACCAAGCTGCTTGCCTATTGTCCTGTAGCCCATCCCAGCCTTGTGCAGGTCTACAATTTTATCCCTGATGTCCTTACACAGCTCTCTGGTCTTGGCCATTGTGGAGAGGTTGGAGTCTGTTTGATTGAGTGTGTGGACAGGTGTATTTTATACAGGTAATGAGTTCAAACATGTGCAGTTAATACAGGTAATGAGTGGAGAACAGGAGGGCTCCTTTTAAAGAAAAATTAACAGGTCTGTGAGAGCCGGAATTCTTACTGGTTGGTAGGTGGTCAAATACTTATGTCATGCAATAAAATGCAAATTAATTATTTAAAAATCATACAATGTGATTTTCTGGATTTTTTTTTAGATTCTGTCTCTCACTGTTGAAGTGCACCTATGATTAAAATTACAGACCTCTACATGCTTTGCAAGTAGGAAAACCTGCAAAATCGGCAGTGTATCAAATACTTGTTCTCCCCACTGTATATATATAGTATAGTATGCCTATACGTGTATTGCATTAGCTTAAACTGGGAAGAGTCATAGCACTTGCATATTGTTGTCCTCCTATTGTTAGTTTAACTGTAAATCGCTTTGGATAAAAGCGTCAGCTAAATCAGTGGTTCCCAATCCTGGTCCTGGGGACCCACAGCTCTGCACAGTTTGTATGTCTCCTTTATCTGACACACCCAGTTCAGTTCAGAGCTCTTTCCTAACGAGATGATGATCTGAATCAGGTGTGTTAAATGAGGGAGACATGCAAACTGTGCAGAGCTGTGGGTCCCCAGGACCAGGATTGGGAACCACTGAGCTAAATGACTAAATGTAGCCTAATAAATGCAAAATTGGCTTGACATTGGACATTCGCACATTTAGGGACCGTCTCCAAAGTTGCATACAACATTGGCATACACGTTTCTAACTTCAATAGCAAACTTTAATTTATTTGAATAAATATCAAAAATCCAAAGGGTGTGCAGTATGCCTGACACTAAATGAACACTTTACAGTTGGTTTTATGACTGTAAATCATTCTCTTCAAATGCTATTTAAGTTAGAAACGTGTATACCAATGTCGTATACACTTTAGAGACGGTCCCTAAATGTGCGAATGTACAACGTCAAGCCAACTTTATGCCAGTCTATCACTGGGAAACGCTCAGCATTAAGCTTTGCGCGTTATTCTGAGTCCATCTGCTTGCCTGCAAGTTTGGTCTTTTATATCACTGTAATTAGTCCATTAAGCTACGTTAAGCATTTTATATGTCCAGCAGGGGAATCCTTAAGTATTGAGGGAAACCCTAATAGCCTGCATGCAGAACATTGCCACAATATAAAGTTAAGGCAACTAAACAACCAAGAGAAATATATGTCAACCTCAAAAATGTAACATTGGATCTGTATATCCGCATCGGGGAATAACATTATAATCTCGTTCACGGTATAGAAAGATGCATGTAGGCTACACAGGAAAAGTAACCGTGAAGACACTGAATTTAACATAAAACTGCCGTCATAATAATCACAAATACACTTACATTGCTGTAAATTAGTTTTATGAATGAATGGCTTGCTCTAATTGTTGCTGGTCTTCGTCAACAACACGCGCTTTTGCACCATCTGCTGGTGAGATCGACTAACAGCAGATGGAGAGTATGCTCGGTAATCTACTGCTTTTCCTGCAGTTCCTGGATGTCAACATAGTAATTTCTGTCGAATTTGAACCACTGAATTTGCAAAGCGAAATAAAATGGAACGGAAATTGCCTGTTGAATATTTTAGGTTGTATTTTTTTAAACAGTTTAGATATTTTGGAAGTGAACTATGAAATGTGAATATGGATTATTGAATTTTTAATAATGAAAATGTGTTTGAAATGTTTTGAATTGAAATATTCACAGCTTAAATATTCAACCAGACTGAATTTCAGGCCATAAAAATGCAAGCCCTAAAAATACAATGCATTAAAATGCAAGCAGGGTTAATGCAATGCATATTTTTACAAGTAGTGCAATTCAACAGGCTTTTTTTGTTTCAAGAACATTTGGCATTATTTTACTTCCATATATAGTTTACATGATAAAAGTAGGCTAATCTTAAAGATATACTTCTAGTTTTAATAAATTAATCAGGCCTTTAAAGTTTGGGCAAAAACTCCAGGCAATGATGTGTTTTCCAGTATTTAATTTATTTTCACAGCGCTGAATTTCATATGGTGATTGTGAAATATGTTATTTTTCATGTCAGTCAGATCAATTTTGATCGAACAATGCACTGTGGCTTTAATTCAGTTTGAGCGGCGCAGCAAAAATAAATGATCGAAGCAATGCTGCTTCTGCTCTGCTCCTCTACGTGTGTGTGTGTGTGTGTGCATATTATGGCAAGCCAAGTGATTCAGAATTACGCTATAGATTAATCGCGTTTACAGCCAAACGGTGTCAAATACGGCGTTTTAAACTGTATTTGACGGCGCAAGAGGTTGCACAGAGTTGCACTTTTTGGTTGCACAGAGCACACGTTATTTTACGGCGTTTTACTTTTAGTATACTGAGACACGCCTACTGATTTCCACAGCCAGTAAGTTTGAACTGTTCTCTCCCAGTCAGACCAGACCAATTCGGCATGGATCATTTGTGGTAATCCAATTCTTTTGCTCCTAAAGAGTTATTAATTTTATGGATTAAAATTATTTTTAAATCCATAAGAGTTATGGATAGAGTTTTGGATTATCCTGTTTTTTCTCCATTCACAGAAGCGCTACAGGTGAATACGATGATGAATCCCCTTATTCTGTTACTGCTATTTGTACATGCAGGCTAAAACTAAACCCCTGGAAAAAATGTTTTGCTATTTTTAATGGGTCACAGTTGTTCATTCTAATTTAATTTAATTTTAATTTAACATAATCTTGTCGATTAATGAATGGAGAATGATCGTGTCGGGTCGCAGGAAAAAACCCCCGAAATGAATCCAGTTTGTTAATAAAAGAAAACCTTTCTAATTTCCGTTTAGTTTAAGTTTTTTCAACTAATAGTTATATTTTCCTTTATTTCAGGTTTATTTCGATTAGCATAAATGTTTTTAATAGTTTTAGTTTTACTTAACTAACCCTGCCTGGGCAAAACATCGACAGAACTGTCAATTTTCCAACTCTTTCAAGCCACGAATATTTACAAATATTCTTTGAATTATTTAATGCCGGTCGGGGACACAATATCAGGCCAATCACACTCATCCAGGCCAATAACCCTACAGCTATTGTTGCAAGCATAATTTACATTTCTTTTAAGAATAATGACTCTAATGTGGGAAAGAAATAACAATGTTATTTAAATTTTTTGCTCCCTGTGCTGAGTTTGCTCCCCTTGTACCTTATGTTTTATCTTTTAAAATGACGGAAATTATTTCAAAATTCGGATTTAAAAAACGGCTTTGTACTCAGACTGAACTTCTATAGCCTACTCACAAACGGTTGACTTTTTTTCAAGTTGTTTATTTCACTATGAACTGGACGATCGAAAGGGCAATATATTTTTAATCTTCATATTACAAAAATATATTGGATATAACGAAATGTAATGTTATTTAATGAATATATAATCAATGTAATATGAATAAAACACGAATTTAAGTAAAAAATTGGAACACTATTTAATTCTGGAAGGAGAGGCCTACCAAACCTGACACATTTTTTAGAAATGGCAAAAAATACATTCGTCTGATATTTTTCAAACTTTTAAAACACACAAATTCATAGGGCATTCTATCGGTTATATCAATATTTTGTGTTACTCAGCACTTAGATGGAAATGTGCCGAGTTAAGCCAATACAGATATTTAAGAAATGTATATTTTAATAAACCCCAATTGCTGATAAAGCACCAACTTGATGAAAGCCAAGGGTCAAGAGCCCAACTAAAGCAATCACTGATCTCCATGATGGTGACCTCAAACGAAACATTTTCAATAAGACATCAACATCTAAACCTCTGTTAATTCTCAATAAGATCTTCTGTAGACGTCTGACAGAAATAAAGTCAGTCTGGTTTCTAATAAGTGAAGCTGGTAATGCTGTTTGTGGAGTTGTTTAATCAGATCTTCAGAGAGTTAATGTCTTATCTTCAGGGCACACCACACACTAATAGGAGCAAATCTAGGATTTTTTGTACTCGTGTTTGTGGTCTATCACATTTTGAAAATCTTGAAAATATGTAAAAAAAATCTTTTGGTGTGTACCCAGCATAAGGCTGTGGCTAAAGAAAGTTGAAGTTTGTGTTATTATTACTCTTTTGAAAGATGATTGAAAGAATGTTTCAGGAACATCAGACTAACCTTTAAATAACATTCTTTTAACATTAAGGAAACTGGACATTTTTATGTTCTTGGAATGTTAGAAATCAACGTTCCTATAATGTTGAATTTTAAATCAAAATTAAGTTGAAAGAACTTTTGAGGAACATTACACCTTTTAAAACACATTCCTCTAACGTCAAGAAAACTGGATATTTTTCACGTTCCCAGAACCAACACTGAATATTTGGAGAACGTTCTTATTACAAAAGTCTGTTAGCTGGGATGTAGCCTATTCATTCATTTAAAACAACAACAACAACAACGATGCAAAAATATGTAATGTGGCAAAGAAAAAGGAACGCTGATTATCGTCTCGTACACTACAAGACTACAATGTTTGAAAATGAATTTTCTTCTGGCCATCTTAAAACGACCTGGATTCTTTTCCTTGTTTAAAAACTCCTTATGAGCATAAGAATTGGATTAAATTATCCGTGCCGAATTGGTCTGGTCTGACTCAGTTCATCATTGATTGGGAGAGAACAGTTCAAACTTACTGGCTGTGGAAATCAGTGGGCGTGTCTCATTATACTAAAAGCAAAACGCCGTAAAATAACATGCACTTTGTGCAACCAAAACAGCGCTTTTTACGGCGTCATATGGCGAGATGAACGGTGTAAAAAGCGGCGCTTTCCATGCACACTAAAATGGCATCGAATACGACTGACGTCATTTTTACGCCATTTGTAATTACAATGGCGTATCTTGCGCCGTCAAATACGGTTTAAAACGCCGTATTTGACGGCGTTTGGCTGTAAACGCGATTAATCTATAGCGTAATTCTGAACCACTTGGCTTGCCATAGTTTGTGAGTGAGTGAGTGTGCTCTGCGCGCTGTGTGAATGCTCTAACCTGTTAACATCGGCAGCGAAAAGAATTCGCGCTGCTAACGCGTGCAGTGTGAAACCAGTGTAAGGAACTTGTAATTATAACTGAATTAATTTAAAGACAGAGACACAATTTGTTTAGTATAATTGTATCAGAAGTTACATTATTTCTCCGTTAGAATAGATGACGGCAAAGACTATGAAGGTAATAGAGCTGGTAAGTCCCGCCCCTTCCGCTAACCCCACTGGACCTCTAGGTTGAAAAATCGTCAATGCAAGTGAATGTGAGAAAATAATTATTTTCTGGTCCCGTTTGAATTTTGCCATGAATGTGAACATATGTTGTCTGTGAATTTTTAATATAATTTTTCGTGTGAAGAATGCTACAATTTAGCGGGTAGAAGTTTGATACGGTTAGACTTTGTGTGAGAGCACTTTGTGGACTACAACCAGTGGCGGCGCCAGGGAGGAGCTAGGTGGTGCTGTAGCTCCCCCTATAATAGCCATACCATAGCACCTGCCCAGCACCCCCAAGAAATGTCTGTAATTTTTTTATATTTATATTTTAATGTCATGTTTGAATAGTCTTTTTCATGTTGTTAAAAATAGGAATTAAATAATAATTTAAAAATCGCGAGCGGACGGGCGGGGGCGGGCGCGGGCGCCGTGAGCGCTGAGCGAGCAGGAACGAGTAACGTTAGTGAGTTATCGTTGAAAAAGATGGATATAGCAAAAAAGCTGTCGGGGACTAAAAATAAAGAGGGAAAAGGAGATGGCATGTCAATTGATGTGACAGCAGCTAAATAAGTGGATGGTGAAAGGCTACAGGTAGGATTTAAAGTGTGACGTCCAGGCATGTGGGCTACTGGCCATCGGGACTACCGGGAGATTCCCGGTGGGCCAACGTGCTTTTTGGGCCGATACATCTCATACTTTTTTTTTTTTTTGTCTTAACGGCCCATAAAACTCGTACATCGGCTGTCACGGAATAGATGATCATGAGACGAGGATACAGATGCAGAGGAAATTTATTAGTGACATTCAGACAAGGTACAAAAACTCAAAACACAGAGACTCCAGGAACAAGAAACTGGGACAACGAACCAGCACAAGACTACAAACACAAGGAGGCTAAATAGGGGAACAAACAAAGGAGGGTAACGAGACAGACAGGTGGGACAAATAAACCAATAATCAGATAACAAGATGGGAGGGGCTAGACAATAGACACGAGCACATGGCTCAAAATAACAAAACACCCATGTGCAGCACAAGACAAGACAGGCATGTGACATTACCCCCTCCCTACGGAGCGGCTACCAGAAGCTCCATAAGACTAGGGCGGGACGGGAGGGACAGACCAGGGCGGGACGGGAGGGACAGACCAGGGTGGGACGGGAGGGACAGACCAGGGCGGGACAAGGGGAATGGACAGTTCAGAAGGCCAGGGAGGAACACAAAGTTCGGGAGTCCAGGGCGGAGCAGACAGTCCATCTGGCGGCCAGGGCGGAGCAGACAGTCCATCTGGCGGCCAGGGCGGAGACGACAGTCCATCGGGCGGCCAGGGCGGAGACGACAGTCCATCGGGCGGCCAGGGCGGAGACGACAGTCCATCGGGCGGCCAGGGCGGAGACGACAGTCCATCGGGCGGCCAGGGCGGAGACGACAGTCCATCGGGCGGCCACGGCGGAGACGACAGTCCATCGGGCGGCCACGGCGGAGACGACAGTCCATCGGGCGGCCACGGCGGAGACGACCCCTCGGGCGGCCAAGGAACAGGCACCGGCTCAGGAACAGACACCACCGGCTCAGACACCACCGGTTCAGGAACAGATATCAGCGGCCCAGGAACAGGCGCCACCGGCTCAGACACCACCGGCTCAGGAACAGATACCACCGGCTCAGGAAAAGACACCACCGGCTCAGACACCACCGGTTCAGGAACAGATACCACCGGCTCCGGTTCAGGAACAGATACCACCGGCTCCGGTTCAGGAACAGATACCACCGGCTCCGGTTCAGGCTCAGGAACAGGGACCACCGGCTCAGGCACTGGAACTGGCACCACCGGCTCAGGCACTGGAACTGGCACCACCGGCTCAGGCACTGGAACTGGCACCACCGGCTCAGGCACTGGAACTGGCACCACCGGCTCAGGCACTGGAACTGGCACCACCGGCTCAGGCACTGGAACTGGCACCACCGGCTCAGGCACTGGCACCACCGGCTCAGGCACTGGAACTGGCACCACTGGCTCGGCAGACGTGACGTGAACAGGCTCGGCGGCAACCATCTTGTCCGCAGACACTGGATCCGGTTCGGCAGCGGCCATCTTGTCCGAAGACACAGGCTCGATGGCGGCCATCCTGTCCGAAGACACAGGCTCGGCAGACGTGACGTGAACAGTTCTGGGAAACTCTAGGATCTTGTATAGTCTTTCAAAGTAATTCAACAGAGTCTCAGCTGCTCTGTCTACCTCAGACTGCACGGGGACCTCCGAGACTGGGACCACCGGAACTGGGACCACCGTACTCGGGACCACCGGAACCGGGACCACCGGAACAGTCACGGAGGGGTTCTTCCCTCTCCTCCGTTTCGGGACCAGCGGTGATGGCTTTCTTTTCCGCTGACTGCCGTCTGCAGTGGTCCTCTCCTCCTCCATAGTCCTTTGAGCGCACCTGGCGAAGTACTCCAGCAAGGAAATAGAGGATCCTTTCTCCTCTCCCTGAGGAAAAATCTCACTCTGCTGTATCCACATTTTGGCTGGTTCGTTCTGTCACGGAATAGATGATCATGAGACGAGGATACAGATGCAGAGGAAATTTATTAGTGACATTCAGACAAGGTACAAAAACTCAAAACACAGAGACTCCAGGAACAAGAAACTGGGACAACGAACCAGCACAAGACTACAAACACAAGGAGGCTAAATAGGGGAACAAACAAAGGAGGGTAACGAGACAGACAGGTGGGACAAATAAACCAATAATCAGATAACAAGATGGGAGGGGCTAGACAATAGACACGAGCACATGGCTCAAAATAACAAAACACCCATGTGCAGCACAAGACAAGACAGGCATGTGACATCGGCGGCCCATTCGTTTTGTTTTGCTTAATTGGCGGCGCATGGGTTAGTGCCGGTGTAATGCATTGGTCAAAAAAAGTCAGCATTAGTTTTTTTTTGACACCCCATGAAACCATGAAACACGTAGATCAGCGGCTCATTGGTTCTTTTCTTGATTGACACTGGACTGGCCCAATCATATCTTTAATGTGAAGTATAGAAATATACTCTTTCAAGTATAGAAATTAGTACAAAACTAATTATGAAAGTTTCCTTTATTTTTCAGTGCATTTGTTTTACAATATATGGCTATTACTATCATGGGATTCATATTATAACTATTATTATTATGTAGTGTAATGTAGACTGACACTGTAACTAAAAGAGGTTTGAATTTTTCTTTGTTTCTTTGAGCTTTTCATTTTTAACTCTCAAAGTGCACCAGATTGATGATTGCCAAAATTGTTGCTGCATACCCCTCTGACACTGGGTAGTTGCATCCCTGTCTATAGCCCTTGCGTTGAATACTTTTACATATATATACAGTAGCCTATATATATGCTTATAGTCGTGGAACGAGTATAGTTAATGCGGGCGTGTACGCATGTGTATACTTTCATTATGGTGTTGTTCATGATGGCGTTTCATTATGGTGGTCCGATGCGACCTCCATAATGAAATGCCCCAAAATTCAAAGCACCTTCTCTTAAGTGTTGAGCATCCCCATAGCACCTGCAACAGAAAATCTCTGGAGCCGCCACCGACTACAACTCTTTTTACATCAGACGGGAATCTGAAGAAAGAACAGCCCATTTGGTTTGAATGGTGACATTTGGTTACAAAACACACAGGCATCTCGATCTGTCTCCATAGATTATCGCAGCATTAGCACTGTGATTTGACAAGTGGAGGGAAAATGTGTTATGGGGTGACGTCAAATAGGCGACATGTAGTCTTTCTCGTTATGTCTTTTCCACAACTGCTAGCCAAAGAATCATACAATATACTGTCAAACTCGTAACATGAAAAATTATATAAAAAATTCACAGACAACATATGTTCACATTCATGGCACAAAAACGGGACCAGAAAATAATTATTTTCTCACATTCACTTGCACTGACGATTTTTCAACCTAGAGGTCCAGTGGGGTTTTACGGATGGGCGGGACTTACCAGCTCTATATGATGTCATAAAGAATCGTATGCGCAGGATAAGATTTGTGAAGTGTACATAAGATTGCAAATGTAGATTAAATTTGCATGCGCAAGAGAAGATTTGTAAATCGCCTTTCAAGTGTAAGAAAAAAATATTTGCAGCATTTTACTGTTATTTGTAAGTGTAATGCATGCATTGTGAAACTGCAGCTTCGTGCTAACGCAACATAAATAGGATCTGTATTCTTCTGACTTCCATTTTTCCGCACTTACACTTTTGGCACATTTTTACCCTAACCCTAACCCTAACCCTAACCCTAACTGCAAGCCTGTGAACAGCAATTTCCAACCGTAAACAGAGTCAGGAACTGCTAAACAGATTAATTGCGTAAAATCAAACTTTTTGTAAAAAATAAACTGTTGCAAATGTCTAAATGGCTTGTTGTGTGCATGGGGCAAAAAAGTTCCCGAAATAACCCGATTTGTACAGTTGCATCTTTCTTTTACCTGCACTTCCAGTTTTGGCACGATTCTCTCACTCATTGAGTTTTGCAAGCGTGAAGAGGAGGGCGGGTCCGCCTTCATGTAGCCAATCAAATGAGCTTCTCGCTGGCTCTCGATTTACTCTTATCTGATTGGTTCAAAAAACACGCCAGTCACCAGAACACATCTTAGTCTA
Source organism: Leuciscus leuciscus (assembly GCF_965113295.1). Classification (NCBI taxonomy): domain Eukaryota; kingdom Metazoa; phylum Chordata; class Actinopteri; order Cypriniformes; family Leuciscidae; genus Leuciscus; species Leuciscus leuciscus. The sequence continues at coordinate 30,645,491 of NC_138724.1, forward strand.
CATTTGGCTCAGAAAGTTTTAACTTGCCCTAACTTTTAATGCACACATAGGCCTACATGCTAAATAAATAAACAAATAAATAAATCATGATTGCTTAATAGGCTGTGCACCATTAGGTTGACTAGTCCATACTGAATTTCGAGCTGGTGTGTTAAGAAGGACAATTTCTGTGTATTCAGTGCATGTATCCTGCTCATCAGGCCATATCAGTCTGTAATCTTGATGCTGCTGAATGTAGGCTTAGTATCTACTACTGCATGCATAATTTCACCTGTCTACTGATCGGGATGATTCCAGAATTATTATTACTATTTTACTAAAATGAGTTACAATAATATTTTTCCCTTTTATTATGACCGCCGCTAGCGTAGCATGCCCGCATTTTTTTTTTTTTTTTCGTCATCTACTGAATTTTTCGTCAACGATACCAGGGACACCGAAACACCGGGGAACATGAAATTTGGTGGGCATGTAGCCCCACTAGACTTTTACGGAAAAATTTCGTTTGGTCCCCGGGGGCCACTCCCCCCCCCCCCCCCCCCCCGCGCTGGGCCCCCCCAAACCCCAAAAATGCAGTTTTTCCTAAATAACTACCTGAACCGTGGCACCGAGGATGAAGACATTTTTATGGTATGTTGGTCTTAAGGGCCCACATCAACCTAGCCCATAATCACTCATTTGTGATTTGCGCCCCTCCCATAAAAAATGAAAATGCAATACTATTCTGCTTTAACCCTCTGAGGTCTGAGCTGTTTTCTGGGCTCTGGAGGTGGTCTGACATGCTCTGACATTTGTGTTTTTTTCTGTTACTAGTGACATTTTCATGGCTAAAGTCTAATTACACTGTATTCAGCACAAACTCTGCTACAATAATATATCAGCAGCATGTATGTAAAAGTTTGTAGTTTTGAGATAATGACATTTATGCGTGGTTTGTGAAAATACAAAAAAAAATTCTCACTGAAATAAGGCCATGAAACCCATACTGATTATTTCTTCACAAGACTTTTGAAAATTGTATGACATAGCCTAGAATATTTGCTCCAAAACTATGTGAAAATCACCCTGACTGCTCATTCAGATAAGACAATATATTGATTTAAAATTTCTAAGACGTGTTTTGTGTGACAAAGCCATATGCGAAGATGCGTGATCATCTCATGAATATGTAAGGTTTTAACACCTGAGAAAGACAAAGACACTCCCCTAACTGCCCTATTAGGAGCGATCAGGCCCTGTCATTCAGAGCAACCTTGCACAAAGAATGAGGAGATTTAAAAAAGAATGGCTTTTAGATTGTTTGGATTTATTTACAACACAACACAATCCAAAAATACAAATGACAAAAGAGCACATTGAAAACAATGATCCAAAGACAGAGACCTTTGTGCCATTCCTAAAAACATACCTTTCATTTCCAAGGTGTTTGATTTTCACTTTACCATGTTCATGTACAGAGACTCATGTGAATGTTGAAGTCAGCAGGACTCAGTTGCATCTGGTCCCTGAAAGAAAAAAAAAAAAAGAAAAAACTGTGAACATACTGATATCAAGAGAAACTATAGGGCTGCACGATTTTGGGAATAGATTTTAGATTTTTTTGGTTAAAATTTATTTTTAAAATTCACAGAATACACACACACACACGTTTCCAACAATAGCCTATATAATGAACACCAGGTTTGTTGTGCCTTGTAGGCATAGGCTACGCAGTGCTGCATAAAATAATAATAACAATAAATTAAATCTTCCAACAGATTTCAAGAACAACTACGCTAGAGAAAAATATATTGATTATCATATGTTACTTCAAATGTTTCCATTCGTTATGATGATATGAAATGAGATAAGAGTAAAAACATAAAGCCTAAGGTTTGGTGCATTTTTCCTTTCAAACGCAATCGCGCTCCAAAATATGATACATTAAAACCCACAGCGCACTCCAAAATATGATACATTCAAACGCCATCGCGCTCCAAAATATTAAACATTATGGTTATACATATCTATGTTTGAGCAGATATCCACAAACAGAATTTAACAGGAAACACGGGTCTAAATAGTATAATATTCACCATATACAGTATCTAGCAACAGTTCAACTGCAATGTGAAGTTTATGCAACAATACCATAAACTAATAAGTAAGAATTTCTTACCTTACATCTTTCTTGTCTTCAAATCGCGTTCTTCTTCTTCTGAGGTAAATCCATGTAAGCTCACAGCGTGTCTTCCAAACTCGACGAAAAGCAGCGACTTGTGAAGTTTTTTGGTGTTTTGTGTTTGAGGTAACGAGGGCGTTCGCGTTCCATGTGGAGATTTGCATGTGAATCTCTTTTGCGCGAGTGGGCGTGTCGAATTAAAAAGTAATTAGCAAGCGTTTGAGATACTGGACATCCTGTTGGTTTTATACAAATTACTTAAACAGAGAATATTTGTTTTCAGTTTGAATCCGATCATTTAAAAGTACACACTTAAATGTGTATAAAGGTATATGGCTCATAAATGTGAGACAAGTATTCGCTGAGTTTTGTTTCAGTTTATAGACGTGCTCAAGAAAAAAAAGTTCACTGCGACGGAGAGGCAGAACGCACACCCTGTTTATTTTCTTTATTTTACAAAAGCACAATGTTTTGATTTGATTGTAAGTGGACACATACAAAAGTAGAAATATCACAGATTCTTTTTTTATATTTCTTTTTTCTGTATAACCATAAATGACGGAGTAATTTAAGTTTATGTTGCTGCTATGTGAAAAAAATCCAGCAAAACGCGTCGGCGCGTTTCTCGACCTCAGAGGGTTAATCGCCCCTATCTTCAGTTGAGATGTTCAGAACTGCACCATATTTCATTTGTATGATTAACTTGACATCCTCTGGGGGTATGCTAAGTTTCGTAGAATTTCATCCATGGGGGGGGTATAAAATAAATTCATTTATGTGCACATTTAGTGACTGTACACTCATCGGCCTGTAGATGGTGGTGTTGAGCGAAGGGTTGCTGGTTTAGGATGATACTGTCACACACACACATGCAGGAATACAAACAAACGCAAGCATGCACACACACTGACATCCACACGCACAGACACACACCCATACACACACATACAAATCCACATGCACAGACACACACACACAAACACACACGCGCACACACATGTACGCACGCATTCATACACGCACAGACACACACACACACAGACACACACATACACAAACACACACACATACACACACACACAGACAGACATGCACATGCTACTACTTTTTTTTAGGTATATACATAAACACGCAATACAGCCAAATTGCTCCACGTCATTTATTTTTGTGGAAAGCCAGTGCAGGCCTGAGCGGCGGTCATATTTTGTACCGCCATGCGGTACATCTAGTTTTAAGAGCATCTCTAAATTATGCACCATTTATCACCTGCAATGCCATCGTGTAACCACTAGATGGCTATATAGCCCTATATATAAACATATCAAGATGCTGTGTATTCCCTGGTTGCTGGGTTTTTATTTAGACATAATCAGTTACTTTTTGTCAAAGTTGAGTTTATGTTGATTTAGTATCAGTTTTTCATTACAGTCGAATACTAGCTACATAAAATAGTTTGATCAGTCACACGAAAGTAATCTCTAATCAGAATCAATATTGACAGTGCGACCAACACAATTACAAAATGTATAATTGAGTGTTAAATACCATGAACAGAGACATGATGTGAAAAACACTGCATCAGAATGGTATTATTACATAAAGAATGGGTATTAAATGTTTTGATTGTAAAGTTGAACATCTGCTCAGTGGTGTAACAGATTATATAATATATAAAATTTCAATCCAATAATGTTAACACCAGCTTGAAATTCAGTATGAATGGCAGTCAGCCTTAATCAGCCTAATGGTGCACAGCTTATTAAGCAGTCATGATTTATTTGTTTATTTATTTATTTAACACGTATGTGTGCATTAAAAGTACCATTTCGGCAACGAGAACTCAGTCAGTTCTGGTGAATGCCGTGTTTGTTGAACCAATCAGATAAGAGTAAATCGAGAGCCAGCGAGAAGCTCATTTGATTGGCTACATGAAGGCAGACCCGCCCCCCTCTTCACGCTTGCAAAACTCAATGAGTGAGAGAATCGTGCCAAAACTGGAAGTGCAGGTAAAAGAAAGATGCAACTGTACAAATCGGGTTATTTCGGGAACTCTTTTGCCCAATGCACACAACAAGTCATTTAGACATTTGCAACAGTTTATTTTTTACACAAAGTTTGATTTTACGCAATGAATCTGTTTAGCAGTTCCTGACTCTGTTTACGGTTGGAAATTGCTGTTCACAGGCTTGCAGTGCTTTTGGCCGTATTTGTGCGCAAAAACCGTGCCAAAAGTGTAAGCGCGGAAAAATGGAAGTCAGAAGAATACAGATCCTATTTATTTTGCGTTAGCACGAAGCTGCAGTTTCACAATACATGCATTACACTTACAAATAACAGTAAAATGCTGCAAATATTTTCTTCTTACACTTGAAAGGCGATTTTCACCTTTAATTGGGCGATTTTCACCTTTAATTTGAAGATTTTCAAATCTTCTCTTGCGCATGCAAATTTAATCTACGCTTTTAATCTTATGTACACTTTCACAAATCTTACCCTGCGCATGTGATTCTTTATGACATGATATTACCTTCATAAAAGACTGTCTTTATGAGTGAGTCAGTCAGTAGAGAAGACTTTTATATTGAAAGGACTGAAACTTGTGAACTGAACATGGAGAAGCAAGACGCAACTGACAAATGACTAGCGTGTCATGGCACGGGGAAACCCCATAACTGTTAAAAGGACAAGATATCGCTGCGGACATTCAAAAAATGTTTTATAACGAATATAGGACTGACCTGAAGGAAAATGCTACATCTACTGTAAATGCAGGTACACTCACTTACTCGATCTGTCACAATACTCTACTCTATAAGCTTGAACAATATCAACGAGAACATATGTTTTTTAAGTTGCCAAGAGTTGGGCAACAGCGTATGCTGCATTTTTACATCACACGAACTATAAATAAATAATAAATAAATCACATGTACCTCACATAGACCGTCCATACATGAACATGTTAAGGTGTATATCATATTGCACAGGGCATTGTTATTGCACAATTAACCACGGTATAAACCATAAAACCAGCAATAAATAACAATAACCAACAGTAGATAGTAATTAATAATATAAAACAATACATTATATAAAGTAATCAGTGCTAACCAGAGACAACCATACGTCTTTGTACTTGCCATTCAGGATTCTAATGGAGGCACAAAAGAGTTTTTAAATGATTAAGTCAACATTTGGGCACTCTATATCTTCTACCTGAAGACAGAAGCACATACTCAGGATGACCAGAATCAAGGACTGGAACTAACCGTGATATATATATATATAGGGATGGGTACCAAACCCGGTATTAAATGGGCCCCGGGGCTGAATTTTGAAAGACCGCTGTATCAATAAGCTCGGACGTTATTGGTTTTGCTGTCGGTACTGGAGAAATTAAGAAAATACACATACTATTTATAGACGTTAATAAAGACTATATAAAGACGCTATTTAATTTGTTTTATCTCGCCAGCCATTTCTATGTATAATAATTAGTGGTGGGCCGTTATCGGCAGGGCCGGCTCTAGGTTATTTGGTGCCCAAGGCGAGAGTGTTGCTCTGAAGTTATTTGGAAGAATGTGGGTAACCAAACAGTTGATATACCCCAGTGACTACCATAGTATATTTTTCTCCTATGGAAGTCAATGGGGACCAGCTATACTGTTTTGATAGCCACATTCTTCAAAATATGAATATTAGAAAAATATTAGAAACTATTAGAAGGAAATTAAAACAGGTTTGGAACAACATTAGAGTGCATAAATGAGGAGATAATTTTTATTTTTGGGTGAACTATCCCTTTAAGGACAAGCGGCAGCGTGTTTACTATTGCTACTGTCTCTTTAAGAGCTGCGCGCGACGCGTCTAATATACACGCATTTGACAAGCAGATTTTCTCTCAATTTTCTCAAGTTTGCTTTCACTTTAGACATAACCGACTTTGTTTATGTAAACCTTGTGTGTATTTAACAGTATAAGCACAAAAAGACTCGAAAGATAACTTTATATATTTCTTCAAAAGCAGATCGTGGAGACATTTTAATCGTCCACGATCAAAAATCGTCATATCACACACCCCTAATTTAAAGCGCTAAAACCAGCTGTCAGATGTTTTCGCGCCACTCCCGGTTGCTGAGCAACGCGCGTGAGTTTGACAGCTGCCTGTCAGAGTGACTCAGTCGTTTTTAGGATCTAGTAAAAGAAATGGACAAATACAAGCAGTGTGTGGACAGTGCACAGTAAAAGTGTACAGCGTGTGCGCAGCTTTCATAATACGATACATACATTTAATTAACTTTTTTTTTTTTTCTGCAATTTTGCGCCCCGTCCAGCAGATGGCGCCCCAGGCGGCCGCCTGTGTCGCCTGTCGGCAAAGCCGGCCCTGGTTATCGGCGTTAACGTGAGACTCTTATCGCGCGATAAAAAAAATATCGCCGTTAATCTATTCTCCAAGTTGGGTTGGGAGATGGCTCTATACTACACAAGCTATGATGACGCAATCTACCCGCGGCCGCGAGGTAAACCCGGCTGCAACGCATATTCGTCGTCATCTTTTAAACACGGCTGAAAGTGAAAGCTGGTGAAAAAGATCGGTGCAACATCCATTATTTGGACTTGGTTCGGGTTTATGCCGTCAGACGAGTGTCACGGTTCATAAATCCTATGCCTCCTTCTTGTCTCGTGTTTCTGTTGTTGTGTGTGTGTGTGTGCTGATTGTGTGGGCGTGCCGACTAATTGACGCTCATCAGCGATCCCGCTCATCACTTTCATCACCAGCTGCAGCTCATCTCATCACCTATATATACTCACGCATTTCTCATCTCCCTTGTCAGATTGTTGTTTGTGATTCCCGGTTGTGTTGTTCCCGTCGTCGTTCGAGTCTGGTGCCTTCTTCGTTCCTGTTCCTGTTCCTGTTCGTGTTCCTGTGGATGTTCACTCTGGATTTGTCACGTCACCTCAGCACTTCCCATCACGGCACTCATCTGACCATCGAAGTCCCTGCGTCACTAACCTGTTTCTTTCTGGACTCTTCACTACCATCATTACATTACTCAAATAAAGGAGAGTTTTTACTTGCAATTGCTTCCGTGTTTCCATCATGACAGAACAATCTGACCAAGCAATGGAAGCAGCGAGTACCGGATCACTGGAAGAGTTCGTGAACAGCAGCATACTTCGAATGGACTCCCAGGAGAAGAACCTCAACGATACAGCGCGCGCTGTTCAGGCTCTAGTGACGCAGGTGTCCGAGCTCACCCAACAGCTTCAACAACTGCGAGCTCCCACTGCGCCCCCCACACCGCCGGTTCCCCCACCACCACCAGAGAACCCCTCCCAGTCGGAGCCACGCCTACCAGTTCCCGAGTTATATGCAGGTGAACCCAACTTCTGTCGAGCTTTCCTAACACGATGCTCCATGCACTTTTCCCTCCAACCCAGGACATTCAATAATGAGCGAGCCAAGGTCGCCTTTGTGTTGACGCTACTGACTGGGAGAGCGGCACTCTGGGGAACAGCGGTGTGGGAGAATCAAGATCCATGCTGCGCCTCGTTCCGGGAGCTCTCCGCCGAAATGAAACGGGTTTTCGATCGGGCCGTCGCTGGAAGAGAGGCAGCAAGGATGCTGGCTGATCTGTGACAAGGAGAGAGGTCCGTTTCGGACTTTTCAATCGAGTTTCGGACCCTAGCGGCGGAGAGTCAATGGAACGAGGAGGCGCAGTGGGACATGTTCCTGCATGGGCTGGCTGACCGCGTCCAGAAGGAGATTTATGCCATGGACCTTCCCTCATCACTCAACGACCTGATCGCGTTGGCATTAAGAGTGGACGCTCGATTATCACGAATGGATCGCCGCACTCAGCCCAGTCGTCCCACAGGAGGGTTCGAGGGCCAACGATTTGGAGGCGGGGACGCGGTCAGCCCTGTCTGCGATCACGAGCCCATGCAGGTGGGGCGAGCTCGGCTTTCCCGGGAGGAGAAGGAAAGGCGGAGGTCCCAGGGCCTCTGCATGTACTGTGGAGGAGCGGGCCACTTCGCCTATAACTGTCCGTTAAAAGGCCCAGCCCGATAGTAAGTATGAGGCTACTATCGGGTGGGATCTCCGCCGAGAAGTCCTCATCCACATCTACTCTCCTTCCGGTAAGACTGAGATGGTCAACTCACCTTCACGACTGTCGAGCACTTCTGGATTCTGGGGCAGAAGGTAATTTCATGGATCACTCATTCGCACGCAAACTCCAAGTTCCCCTCAGACCCCTCACACACAAGATCTCAGTACACGCTCTCAACGGCCAGGAACTTCCCACCATCTCACTCATCACGGAGGACATCACTCTCATAACATCTGGAAATCACACAGAGACTATTTCCTTTTACATACTGGACACTCCCCTCGCACCCATCGTCCTTGGTCACCCCTGGCTCACCCGTCACAACCCTAGAGTGGACTGGCAATTGAAGTCTGTGTCGGCGTGGAGCAGTTTTTGTCATAAGTCTTGTCTAGTGTCTGCCTGTCCGTCTGTTTCTGTCCCTGTGTTTCAGGAGGAGGCAGTGGATTTATCTAACGTGCCCGCGGAGTACCTGGACCTGAAGGAGGTGTTCAGTAAGTCTCGGGCTGCTTCTCTTCCTCCGCATCGTCCCTATGACTGTGCCATAGAGTTACTGCCAGGTACGTCTCCGCCTAAGGGCAAATTATATTCACTCTCTGCTCCAGAGAGGGAGGCTATGGAGAAATATATTTCTGATTCTCTAGCAACGGGGTTCATCCGTCCTTCCTCTTCTCCAGCGGGGGCGGGGTTCTTTTTTGTGGGGAAGAAGGACGGGTCCCTGCGACCTTGTATTGACTACCGGGGGCTGAACAGCATCACGGTAAAGAATACTTATCCTTTGCCGTTGATGTCTTCAGCCTTCGAGAGGTTGCAGGGAGCGTCGGTTTTCACAAAATTGGATTTACGTAATGCTTATCATTTGGTCCGCATCAGGGAGGGGGATGAATGGAAGACCGCCTTTAATACCCCCAGGGGGCACTTTGAATACTTGGTCATGCCTTTCGGGCTGTCCAACTCCCCAGCGGTCTTCCAAGCACTTGTCAACGACGTGCTGCGAGACATGGTCGATCAGTTCATATATGTCTACCTGGACGACATATTGATTTTTTCTTCGTCTCTCCAGGAACATGTGCAGCACGTCCGACAAGTGCTCCAGAGGTTGCTAGAGAATGGGCTTTTTGTCAAGGCGGAGAAATGCGATTTTCATGCACAGTCTGTTCCTTTTTTAGGTTACATCGTGTCGGTTGAGGGAATGCGTATGGATCCTGAGAAGATCAAGGCTGTGGTAGAATGGCCAAGCCCAGATTCCCGTAAGGCCCTACAGCGGTTTCTGGGGTTCGCCAATTTCTACCGGCGTTTCATTCGCAATTTCAGCCAACTAGCCGCACCTCTGACCGCCTTGACCTCCCCCAGAACGACGTTCAGGTGGTCAGACGCAGCCGAGGCTGCGTTTGCCAAACTCAAGGGTTGCTTCGTTTCAGCCCCCATCCTGATAACCCCTGATCCATCACGTCAGTTCGTGGTGGAGGTCGATGCGTCAGAGGTGGGGGTAGGTGCAGTGCTATCCCAGCGTTCTCCTTCAGACGATAAGATGCATCCTTGCGCGTTTTTATCTCATCGTTTATCCCCTGCCGAGCGCAATTATGACATTGGCAACAGAGAGTTGTTGGCAGTCAAGTTAGCATTGGAGGAATGGCGCCACTGGTTAGAAGGGTCGGGGGTACCTTTTATCGTCTGGACCGATCACAAGAACTTGGAATATATTCGGACTGCTAAAAGACTAAACTCCAGGCAGGCTCGGTGGGCTCTTTTTTTCGGTCGTTTTGACTTTACTCTTTCGTACCGCCCGGGTTCTAAAAACATCAAACCCGACTCTTTATCGCGTATTTTTGACCGTTCCGAACGCCCGTCTACTCCCGAGTGCATTTTACCAGAGACTCTATTCATCTCTACACTCACATGGGAGATCGAATCGAAGGTCAAGAAGGCCTTAGAAGGGGTAACGCCTCCGGCCCGTTGTCCACCGAATCGTTTATTTGTGCCCGAGGGTTTACGGTCCAGCGTTATTCAGTGGGGACATTGTTCCAATGTGGCTTGCCATCCAGGAGTTAATCGCACTAAATTTTTGGTCAAGCAACGATTCTGGTGGCCTCTCATGGCTCGTGACGTTCACAATTTTGTCTTGGCTTGCTCAGTTTGTGCCACGGGTAAGACTTCCAATCGACCCCCAGATGGGTTACTTCAACCGCTGCCGGTGCCTTCGAGACCTTGGTCCCATATCGCTCTAGATTTTATCACCGCCCTCCCACCCTCCCAGGGTCACACGGTAGTTTTGACCGTGGTGGACCGGTTTTCGAAGGCGGCCCATTTCATTCCCTTGCCCAAATTACCCTCAGCCAAGGAGACAGCGTTGATAGTCGTTGACCACGTCTTTCGGCTACATGGCCTCCCGACGGACGTGGTTTCTGACAGGGGACCCCAATTTGTGTCCAAATTTTGGCGAGAGTTTTGTAAATGCCTGGGTGCGACTGTCAGTCTGTCCTCTGGGTTCCATCCCCAGAGCAATGGTCAAACTGAGCGAGCCAACCAGGATTTGGAGAGAGCGTTGCGATGTTTAGTGTCCAAGAATCCTTCCTCTTGGAGTCAGCAACTGTCTATGGTGGAGTACGCCCACAACACGTTGCCAGTGTCATCCACGGGCCTATCACCGTTTGAGGGTAGTGTAGGATACCAGCCACCAATTTTTCCTAGTCTGGAATCCGAAGTCGCGGTCCCCTCCGCCCACGCCTTCGTCCAGAGGTGTCGTCGCACTTGGACTAGAGCCCGTGAGACTCTACTCCAAGTGGGGGCGCGCACCAAGGCCAAAGCCGATCGCCACCGGCGTAGGCCTCCCGTATACGTTGTCGGTTCCAAAGTGTGGCTTTCTACCAAGGACATTCCTCTCCGCTCCATTTCTAATAAGCTTGCACCCAAATTCATTGGCCCGTTCTCTGTCACTAAAATCATTAATCCAGTGACAGTCCGTCTCAACCTCCCTCCAGTGTACAGGAGGATTCATCCCGTCTTTCATGTGTCCAAAATTAAGCCTGTTTTCTTTGCTCGCATTAATCCGCCAGCCCCGGTTCCCCCCCCGCCGCGACTCGTAGACGGGGAACCTACTTATTCGGTCAATCGTGTTCTGGACTCGAGACGGAGGGGACGCGGATTTCAGTACTTGGTGGACTGGGAAGGTTACGGTCCGGAGGAGAGAAGTTGGGTTCCTGCTAGGGACATCCTGGATCACTCCCTTATCGATGATTACAATCGGCAGGTAAGGGAGTCTGGGAACGCCAGGAGGCGTTCCTAGGGAGGGGGGTACTGTCACGGTTCATAAATCCTATGCCTCCTTCTTGTCTCGTGTTTCTGTTGTTGTGTGTGTGTGTGTGCTGATTGTGTGGGCGTGCCGACTAATTGACGCTCATCAGCGATCCCGCTCATCACTTTCATCACCAGCTGCAGCTCATCTCATCACCTATATATACTCACGCATTTCTCATCTCCCTTGTCAGATTGTTGTTTGTGATTCCCGGTTGTGTTGTTCCCGTCGTCGTTCGAGTCTGGTGCCTTCTTCGTTCCTGTTCCTGTTCCTGTTCGTGTTCCTGTGGATGTTCACTCTGGATTTGTCACGTCACCTCAGCACTTCCCATCACGGCACTCATCTGACCATCGAAGTCCCTGCGTCACTAACCTGTTTCTTTCTGGACTCTTCACTACCATCATTACATTACTCAAATAAAGGAGAGTTTTTACTTGCAATTGCTTCCGTGTTTCCATCATGACAACGAGCAGCAGCAAACTATATACAGAGTGTGTGGGGTAACAGTTCGGTAAGTTAACACACGACTAATCCGTTCGACCACCTCAAATTCAAAACGAAACATGATATCACTGAATACCAGCGCGCGCGTATTATTCCCATTCCAATATATCTTAGTGGTGTAGCACATAATCTCGATTTTAAGAATCGTTGTTGTGTTTCTTTTTAACTGAAAAGACATCAGTTAGACAATATTCTAATTTTAAATTTGGGGTTTCATAAGCTCCAAGCCATAATAAACATTAGACCTACTTAAGTCTCTGCAGCTAGTGTACTTAAATTTTATTTATCTGCAAAATTATACTTACAGTTTTGCACAATATATGTTCTCAAAACTACATACACCCTTTAAAAACTACATTTAGCAGTTGTTTAGCATGGGTCTGTGTAATCTGTTCTGAAATGGTTTTATTATAATATACTGTATATCGTTATTGCAAGAGGCTGCAATGTATATCACAATATAGATTTTAGGCCATATCGCCCATCCCTAATTGATAGCCTATAGTAGTTGATAATAACATAGGCCTACCTAATGTTGCCTATGGACGGGAACAGTACAGTAGTAACCTTTTACAGTCTATGAGTAGAACAGCTTTCTCAAGCAGTTTGTGATGCATTTTGGAAACAGGAGATGAGCCCCTGGTCTAATGCGCCACCTGGCTTGAGAAACCCGTTCTCAAAGACTTACTTTTATAGTCATTATTTGGGTAGCACACATATTCTGAATGCCTTCGGCAGAATTCAAATGAGCCATTTTAATCTAGATTAATCTAGATTCATTTCAAAATTAATCTAGATTAATCTAGATTAAAAAAATTAATCTATGCCCACCTCTAATAATAATATTAAACCATTTGTCCGTGATGCATTTTTGCTTTTCGCAGTCCGAGAGAGAGAGAGATCTGTCACAGCGCACACAGACAGCCCTGCTTAATGAGTGACGACGGAGGATAGAACTAAATATTCAAATGTAGCCTGGTTACACTTTAGGTCTGTGATATTAGTCTGATTTTATTTTAGATTTTGGCTTCCAAAGATTATAAAAAGGTAAATATAGACGCATTCTGTCTAGCGCAACTACTCATTTCTCCCTAAACTCAAACTTAATGACAGAATCATTACGAACGGTCATTGTTGTAAAATGCAGGCTAGCTACTGTTGCTAAATTGCGGGACGCGTTTAATAATAAAAAGAGCTATTAAAAGCACAAAAATATGCGCAAGAGATGCTTTTCCCAAGGCAGCACATGCTCCGAAACAGACCGGAACGAGACAAGCAAATTATACTTTTCTTCATGTGCACGTCTACACTATCAAATGTACACAAATGTCAAAATGACCGGCTTGGAGATTCAATTAAACACAGTTTATGTCTTAAATGGATGTACTTGTGGAAATAGTTGGGAGAAAATATGGTGCATCAGTAGCCTATTAGATCTTTTCTGCACTCGGTCTTAAAGGGGAAGCAGTCTAATAAACATGATGACGATTGTGCCATTACTGCGAATCAAACAACAAAAGGCAAAGGGAAAATCACTCACAGCTCTTGAATGAACAACTTCAGCTTTAATAAGCATTAATCTATCTATGATAAAGATAGATCCGGTTTAGCAATGTAAGAGAGGGCAGCAGAGGCGAGGACCTCCCAACCACACTCCTTTTAAACATATTTATGAGTCTTCTTTTTCTAATCTAATTGCTTTGCAATATAACCAGCAACACGGTCAGGCACTACCCTAGCGAGTAGGCTAGCAGTAATGGCAGCTAATGACACCACTATTAGCAACAAGGACATACCTGACAAAGACAATACGGATAACTTGTCGATGAGTCAGCTAGTCTCCGAACTGGCAAAACAGCGGGCCAGTCTAAAAGAGGACATGGCCAGTTTAAATCAAGATTCAATCAAGCCGTTACAAGCCTCCCTTGACACGCTACACGAGACAGTCGGCTCGTTTCAGCACCAACTTACATCTACTGAAGTACTGGTCGGCGAAAACTTTGAAAGGCTAGCCGCCGCGGAAGCGACGATTAAATCCTTGAAGGCACAGAATTCATCTCTTCTTGACCAAATTGACGATCTTGAGAATAGATCCAGAAGGGCTAACCTGCGTATTATCAATATTCCGGAAGGCGCTGAGGATGGAAAAGACCCCATCGGATTTATATCTGGGCTGCTTAAAGATACCATGGAGAGCGTGTTTGACAAGCCTCCTGAACTTGAGCGAGCGCATCGTGCGCTTCGCCCCAAACCTGGAGCAGGGTAATCTCCAAGACCATTCATTGTCTGCTTCCACCGATTTCAGGAAAAGGAAATGGCACTTCACTGGGCCAGGTGACATGATACTAAATTCAACGAATGTCACTGCGGCTATACCCGGATACGAGCGCAGCTTTAGCGAAGAAACGCGCCGGATTCAAAGAAGTTAAACAATCCCTCTATCAGAAAGGCATAAAGTTTCAACTTCTGTATCTTGCACGTCTCCGTGTGAAATTCGCACAGACAATTTACCTCAAGCAATAAGATGACTTTCTCTATCTACTCTTCTATCGCAAGTTATCTAAAACTTCAAAAAAGTGATGCTGAGGAAATTGTTATGATTTTTAGTGATGCAAAAGACTGCATGTTTGTTTCTGTAGTGGCGATTTGTCCTCAACTTAAATCAAACAAGAAATCAAAATAAAATAAACAAACTCAAAATCAATCAGCCACTGAGGCACTTAAAGATTTCATCTTACGCAGGGCACAATAAGTCCAATGTCCAGGCAAGCATATCGTTCATGCGGTTTATTTCCATTTGAGCAAGCATACAAACAAATGGAGTCTGCAGCCTCTCTTTCCCTGGTAAAAAACCAACAACCTCTCCCAGTGCCTGCCTGTCCTAAGTGTAACCACCAATATATACATGCAAACAGGTGCTCAGTACTATCAAAATAAAAGTCCCCAAAAAGATACTCAAATTAACTAAAATAATAACATTAACATTCTGTATCTACATCAATAAAATAATCATGCAAATTATTTAAGGTGAAACAAAATAAAGTAATTTAATTATTAACTTAATTACAAAACAAGGAAATAGCTCCAACATTCCGGCCCCTAATTGTGAAATGTATAAACCCACAATTACTTTTCTTCCTGTAACGGAGCTATTCTCTAGCTATGCCCTAACTATAATACATGAATTCTTCTGATCTTCTTCCCGTGGCTGTCTAAAAAAGAAACAAAACAGAAGAAAAATAGAAGAGAAGAAGGAAAAGAAAGAATGTATGTCCATGATGCTACACTGTGGCCTCCAGAAGCAGACAGATCTTCGTTATAGGTCTCTCCAAGACACTGGTCTTAGTTTGGAGGAGCACAGAGCGAACCAATCCTTTGGATTCTGACTTTGTACTCAGAACTCGGCCCATTATCCAGGATCCTCTCGGTGCCGTGGCAACAGCAATGATGACGATATCCCCAGGAGAGAAACTTCTTCTTGGTATAGCCCATTTTTGTCTTTCCTGCATTAGAAGTAAGTATTCAAACGTCCATCTTTTCCAAAAAAGTTTGGCAATGTACTGTACTTGCTTCCCAGCTAACACACGACGTCGCAGTTACGTAATTTATTCGTACTTTTTGGTAATTTCATGACTTACCAACTGACAACGTAACTACAACGTCGTATGCTCGGAATTTCATTACCATCATATTACCAAACCACAACGTCATCAGTACGTCGTCCTAACGTTATAAGATAACCAACTACGTTCCAGATACGTACTCTATTCGTAATAACTTGGTAATTTCATGACTTACTGGCAACGGAACTGCAACGTAACAGGACCGTAATTTCATTACCATCATATTACCAACCCACAACGTCGTCAGTACGTCCTCCTAAGGTTATAAGATAACCAACTACGTTCCAGATACGTACTCTATTCGTAATAACTTGGTAATTTCATGACTTACTGGCAACGGAACTGCAACGTCACGGGCCCGTAATTTCATTACCATCTTATCAGACTGCATTTCTATGAAATATTTTATTTGTTTAAATTGTTTGTTTAGTATTCTGTACGTTTGAAATACGTTCATTCTATTCAAGTAAGGTTATAATTCTAGATGTTTATGTTTGTAAATGTTGCGTGGCTTTGACGTTTTAATGGGCGTGCGCGTGAACCTTCGAGTCGCCCTCAAACACTGGAGAGGAGATGAGTTGCCATGGAAACGGCGCGTCATCGACCGCCCCACTGACTGCAACTGCTGCAACTGACAAAGCGGCAGAACTCCGTCTCTCGCTGTTGTTTTCACTGCTTTCAGGTGAGTTTAGTCTCTAAAATCACACAAATAATACACACAACTGTTCTTGACACTTCTCGTACTTGTAAGTGACACGCTTCTGTTGAATATTTGCTTTATAGAAATGGTTTAGTGTCTTCGGAAAAAGTCCGTTAGCATCTCAACCGTTTTCAGAAGAGATAACGTTATGCTAACTTCATAGCTTGAGCTTTTGATATGAAAGTTTAGGATTTTAATCACATTTTATGGGTAGATAAGAGGTTTTGATAGTTTTGTAAAAAATAAGTTAGTTTGGAAGTGAGCTAATTTATTTAACATATACGTATTTAACATAAACGTACTCGATGACGTCACTTAACGTTACAACTTACATGGAGTGTGAAAATTGGCTGAAACTTAGCTCAATGGTAAACACAAATTGATAAAACTAGTTCTGTGATTTCAGGAGCAACAAAATAATCCTTCTACAACAGAGGGGAAGCTTCACGACTTCAATATTTCTGAAGAAAGCTGCTGCCAGAGAAGTTGGAAACAGGTGAAGTGAGGAAGCTCATTAAATAACTTCATATCCATTTTCTCACAATATTTTGTCACCTATTGTATATCACCATGCATCTGTTATTTTAAATTCTCATATTTACATTTACATTTATTTGTTTAATTTATTTTAAGAAAGTTTTGACATCCAAACTTAAGTGACACTGTATGAGCAACATGAATAAGTGAATAAGTAAAACTAAAACCATAGATGAAACATTTAAGATTATTATCAGTGTTGAAAACAGCAGTGCTGCTTCATATTTTTGTGTTTTTCAGGGTTATTTGATGAATGAAAGAAAAAAAAGCATCATTTATTTGAAACAGAAATCTTTACTCTCTCTTCAGGTCAATTTAATGCATCCTTTCTGAATAAAATATTTTTTTTTTTTTTTTTTTTTTTACTCTATTGAACCCAAACTTTTGAACAGTAGTGTATATGTTGGGTCTATTTAACAATGAATCCTGGAGAGAGAAAAAAGAAAATGGATTAAACTTTTACATTGGTTTACACAAAAAGATTAATCAGCACAACTGTTTTCAACATTGATAATACTCAGAAATGTTTAGGACGTTTGCATTGTAAGAATGTATAGTATTCAAATATTAAAATGCTGACTCGTTAGGCCATGTGTTCTTTTTAAAATCAGATGATTTCCTATTAATTCAATAGAATGTAAGGGAATAACTCTAGAATAACCTTCCTGATAATGTTTGGGGCCCAGAAACACTATCCTAATTTAAATCTAGATTAAAGACACATCTCTTTAGCCAAGCATTCAATTAACACATCTCATAATCTTGCACTATACGTGATGAAATAGTAAAAAGTGCACATGACCATCTTTTGCCTGAAATAATATGAACAGCAGCAATGCTAATCTTTCTCCTGTTGTCTCCTTGTTTCTATCTCAGGATGCTCAGCATATTTGACTAGAGATTACAGCAGCTCCAGTTCGGATCCATCCTCACTTGGGAAGACTTCTAATGACATCAACACTCTTGAAGACAATGTGTTTAAACAATTTTCAGATGTTAAATGATATTTTAAAGTGTTTAAACTAATTTAAGTTTTTATGTCAGGTGGTACAGCAAAAATATTATGTATTGTAGTTGTACCACCTGACATGGAAAGTGTACCACCAACCTACCCATACTTGAAATTAGCAGTTTTTATCAGTATTTGAGAGAGCTCCACAAACTTTTTCACTCTGCCAAAGAGATCAGTTAGGCTCCTCTGGATGATGCATTATCATGTTTACTGTTATTACCTTGTAAATTCATAATAACATTTGAGAATATACAAATGGCTGGACAAAAGTTTCTCAATTATCTCAACAGCTTTAAAACTACTGATATGTATAAAAAACAATTATATGAAAGGCTTCAAACCTAAAATGATGGCATAGTTTTTTTTGTTATTATTAAGACACCATTTTAAATTGTTTTCTTAATCTGTTTATTTGTTCGGACAGTTGCACCACCACCTGACATTTTAGGAGTTTAATGCTGCCTTCAGGAATAATCATAAATAGGCCTAGTTTCCTAGTTAAAAAAAAGAAAGGGACATTGTAATTATGACTTCAGAAGAAGAAAAACAAAATATGTATTATTAAATGTACAAAAAAAATGATTTCAAACTAAGGTTTTATAGAATATAGTGATACATGTCATTAAGTTATCAAATTATTTTAAAAGGAAATAATGCACTTGCCACAACATAACTTTGTGACAATGTTTAGAAAAATATACAAGTGATTTTTAAACAAAACTGTCTGCTTATACAGATTCTATCTTTCAGTGCTAATTGCCTTTTATATTTAAATGTTAAATGGGAAAACACTCAACTGTTCTTTTTTCTTGCATTTTTCTTTTCTTATTCTTGCTTTGTTATTAGGGCTACCAAAATGAAGACGTGTAGGAGTAGTTTGATGTTCAAGCTTTTGAGGAAAATCTTGTTCATTTAAATGTATAACCTGTTTGCAAACTGTTTTTGCTGTTTGTGCTTTGTTCTATAGTAAATGAACTAAATCAACCAAATTCTGAGTCTGTATATCGTTCATATGTCGTTGAAAAAGTCTCTAAAATAGTTTTGGGCCAATGAGGACAAGTTAAATTAGACCACTGCATGTCCGCCCATATTATTAAAAACTAAAATGACCAACTGGTTACCAATACACGACTGTCGATCCACAACGTTGCCACGACGTCGCCGTTACCTGCTGACAACGTTACAAAGTTACGTTGTAGCAACGTATCTGGGAATTTCACTTTTCCGGTTGCCACGACGTAACTAATTACGTCGCCACGACGAAAGTTTGGTCACCAGATTACGTTGCAGTTACGTAACAGTCACGTATTTGTGTTAGCTGGGTTCCGGATATACATGTCACTCTGTGCGAAGAGTCCTGGAGGAAAGATGGGTTTTCCTTTTAGCAGAAGAATATGGTTTGGTGTGAGGGCCTCAAGGTCATTAGAGTTATCAGAGACCTTTGTAATGGGTCTGTCGTTTAGTATTGCCTCTACCTCACAAAATAGCGTCTGCAGGCCTTCATCATCCAAAACCTGCTGCCCGAGAACCGAGGTGAGTATGCTTCTTACTAAGCGGATCAGATGCTCCCAAACACCGCCTTGCATTATTCAAAGTGGCAAGACTTTGCTTTAACTCTTTGTTTGCTCCAATGAAATTTGTGCCATTATCTGACCTTAGGCTGGACACCGGACCTCTTCTACAAATGAATCTCCGCAAAGCATTAATGCAGGAATCCGTATCTAAAGAGTATGCCACTTCCAGGTGTATTGCCTGACTGGTCAAACAGGTGAAAAGCACTCCATACCTTTTTAGAAAGCTTCTTCCTCTTTTAACTTCTATGGGGCCGAAATAATTAACTCCCACATCTGCAAAAGGAGCCTTGTCTGGCATAACCCTCTCTTCAGGTAAGTCTGCAATCTTCTGCTCTCCAAGTTTTCCTCTGTAATGTCTACATGTTGTACATTCTGCAATTATTTTTCTTGCAGCAGAGTTGGCATTGATTATCCAATATCTCTGCCGGAGCTTATTCAACATGTGGTTTCTACCAGCGTGTCCTAGTTGTTGATGGAGGTGACGTAAAATCAGCTGGGAAACATGCGAATCTTTGGAAAGGATAACAGGATGTTTAATCTCTGATGGTAACGCACACTTGTGTAAGCGACCCCGACTCTGAGAATGTCACCTTCCAATATAGGATCCAACTTGTACAATGAACTGTCCTTGGGGACATTAACCAAGCCGTTCTTCAGGGTGGGAAATTCACTCTTAAACCTGTGTTTTTGAACAAAACGAAGTATTGCCTTTTCTGCTTTATCATAACTTTCTGGAGTTAAGGATTTCCCTCCAAGAGTGGCTTTGAAGCTCTGAAGTTTCTGTTCAACAAAACCTTTGACTTCTATGTCTCTGTCACTTTCAGTAGATTTGAACTCTTGTCTCTTTTGGCTCAGGAGCAAAATAACTCTTTTAAGCTGGAGAAACCAGGCAACAGATGTTTTAAGCTTCCTCCAAGATGAGAAATAATTAATGAGATAGTCAGTGGGATCTTCTGAGTGCTTGACAATAGCGTTCACAGCTACTTCTCTTTTGACCTCTGGGTCCTCAGATGGAATCACAGCTATATCCACATCAGTGATTGGCCACTCCTTCTCTGACAAAGAGAGGAACTCTGGACCTTTAATCCATTTCTGGTGTGTGAGTGTCACGATCCACACACAAGAAAGAGAGGTTAGATCCAATAATGCAGTATTAATATTTATTTTGGGAATTCCATAGGCATAATCCAGTCCAGGCAATAGCCGATATCATAAATCCATCCAAAACAAGAACATAAACAGGAAACACGAGAAACAGAAGTGGCGTGATAAATACAAGGACTCCGTGACACATACTAAAACAGACAGAGTTATATACACAGGGAAATGACAATGCTAATGGGGAACAGGCTGAGTGCAATGATCAGTGATAAGGGACAGCTGAGTGCAATGAAAAGACAAGAATCATGGGGGATGTAGTTCAAGAGTGTGATGGACACCGTGGGGAAGGAGGACATCTAGTGGTGACCCAAGGAACATAAACCAGACACTGTGACAGTGAGAAATTCCTCTGCTCTCAGTCCACGAGATGCTTCATTGGCAGGATTGATCTTAGAGCCCACATACTTGGTCAACATCCTATTCCACTGGTCAACATCTGTGGCTTCTCTAATAACCGAAACCCTGTTTGCAACAAAGGTATGGAAACGTCTAGTTTCATTGCAGATATACTTTAGGACGTTTGTGCTATCTGTCCAAAACACTGACCTCTTCAGCGGCCACTGTAACTCTCTCTGAAGCATTCTGTCCATTCGGACAGCCAGAACTGCTGCTGCGAGCTCCAGACGAGGAATGGTGACTTGCTTCAGGGGCGTAACTCTAGTTTTTCCCACAAGAAATGAAACATGTACTTTGTTATCATCTTTCAGTCTCAGGTAAGATACCGGACCATATCCAACTTGACTGGCATCTGAAAAGTTATGAATTTGTGCTGTTACAGATGTTCCAAAATCAGAAGGTTTAATGCAGCGATCCACCTGGAATCCAATCATTTTTTGGAGATCCCTTAGCCAGTCAGACCATTGTTTAGAAAAGGAAGGGGGTATTTGTTCATCCTACTTCAAGTTTCTTCTACTGAGCTCCTGTAACATTAACTTAGCTGACATGATAAAAGGACCCAAAAAACCGAATGGATCGTACAGTGAGCTGACCACCGACAAAATACCTCTCCTAGTATGTGGCCGTTCCTGTACCGAAGTCCTAAACCTAAACTTGTCAGACTCAACACACTATTGCAGACCAAGCGCTCTTTCAATAGGAAGCTGGTCCATGTCTAAATACAGTTCTTTCGTCTCTGTTGCTCTGATGTTACTTGGGATTAACGTCAACACAGAGCGGCTATTAGTCACTCATTTTCTGAGACTAAATCTGCCTTTGTCACAGAGCACAGTCAAGTCCTTTGCAATTTGAATTGCATCTCTTTCTGAGGCTATGGACTTCAGGCAGTCGTCCACATAAAAGTTATGACGAACTGTACTGATCACTTCATCTGGAAAATCCAACGCATTGTCCTCTGCAGTTCTTCTCAAGGCATAATTTGCACAACTTGGGGACGATACAACTCCAAACAAGTGTACCTTCATTCGATGCTCCACTGGTTCTTGATCAGTATCGCCATTAGGCCACCAAAGAAAGCGAAGAAGGTTCACGTGTTTATCAGGCACCTGTACTTGATAAAACATGGCATGGATGTCAGACATGACAGCAACATGTTCTTTGCTGAACCGAATGAGGACCCCAATAAGAGAGTTGGTGAGATCTGGACCCTGCAAGAGCTGACAGTTTAGTGATGTTCCTTTGTATGTAGCTCCACAGTCAAACACAACCCTCAGCTTTCCTTTACTGGGGTGATGTACTCCGTGATGGGGGATGTACCAGACTTTTCCATCCACTTGTTCCAGTTGGTCAACTAGTACCACTTCAGCATAGCCCTGAACCAACATATCACCGATAAATGAGGTGTACTCCTCCTTAAACTTATCGTTCCTCTCAAACTTCCTCTTCAAACCATGGAGGCGCTGTTCAGCAACACAGCGATTATTTGGTAAGACAGGATCTTTTTCTCTAAAAGGTAAGTCAATGCAATAATGTCCGTTTTTCAATTCTGCTGTACTACTCACAATCTTTATGAATTTAATGTCCTCTCTTGACATCTCCAATCGCTCCTCTGATGTTCTTTCATTAAAATCATGGTTATATTGTTTAATGTGCATTTCCTCCAGATATTCCACCGAAATGCGATTGGTTGTAACAACAGAGCAGCCAGTCTTTACTCTATTGCTGCCTCCACCTCGAAGTGGTCCATTATTTACCCAGCCAACTCTTGTTCGAACTGCATATGGTCCTTCACCTTGATTGTTGATTACCTCCCAAGGTTCCATCACTTTTGCTGCATCGGTTCCAATGAGCAAATCAACATTTGAATCCACGTCATGAAGGTTTATGTTCCCCAAGTAAGACCATTTAGCCACATCCTCTTGTCATGGAATGTTCAACTTTGACACTGGCATAATCTTTTGAGTTAAAACATTAGGCAACTCAATAAAATCATTAGTATCCATGCCAGACACTTCCAAACCAGACAAAACATTAGTACTCACAATTTTCTTTTGACCCATTGTCCTTGATAAAATGTTTGCTGGCTTTCCTCTTAGACCTAGTCTCCTTGCCAAATCAACCTGAACTCACAGGATCCAGAAATGCGTAGGTCTGCACAACTGTATTACTCATCTGGCTTTTAACCTGAACTGCAACAATTGAGAAGACAGCATCATCCTCTTCACCGGCCCCTATATGACCACATGTCTGTTGTCCAGTTGACACTTAGTGTGCTTCTTTGAATGATGTACCCTTTCCCTCAATGTGAAGGACTGATGGGTGCTTCAGGTGACACACACTACAATCCAAACGACTCCTACAGTCTTTGCTTGTGTGACCAATTTTTAAGCAAGCAAAACAAATTCCATTTTCCTTTATGAAACTTATCTTGTGAGCATTTATCCAGAGCGTGATTGTTCTGTTGGCAGAATAAACAGCATTTAAGATTACCTTGGGCAGAGGAGGACTTGATCTTATCATCAATGTAGATCTTATCTCCTTTTACTGAACTGACACTGGTTGCAAAAGTGCTTCCAGATCTTCTCTGCTTTGCATGACCAGCGTTGGAGGCTTTAGTATAGCTGGTGGGTTGACAATCCTGTATATTACCAAACAGAGGGTCAGAGACAATTCTTACTTGTTTTTCAACAAAGGTCACAAGGTCAGTAAATACAGCCCTGTTTCCACTTTGCTCCTGCAGATCACATGCAACATTTCTCCATTTTTCCCTTAGCTTATAAGGCAATTTCATCACAATGCTTCTTAGGTTGGATGGCATGTCCAACTCCTTCATATACATGACTTGCTGTGTTAAATTGGAACAACCTCGAAGAAACAGAGAAAATGATTGTAGTGCTTTCACATCCTCTGGCTTAATGAGAGGCCATGTAAGACTTTTGTCCATATAAGCAGAGGCAATTTTGTGCTCATTGCCAAAATGTTCTGCAAGAAGGGATTTAGCTCTTTGGTATCCCTGCTGAGGAGACAAGTGCTGACCACTTTTCACCAGGTCTCTTGGCTGACCCCTGGTGTACTGCTCCAAAAAGTTCAAGCAATCAATCATATTATTAGTCTTTTCTTCTACACAGTTTTCAAAAGCTCTAATAAAGGTTCGAAACTAAAGAGGGTCACCGTCAAACACGGGAATACTTCTCATTGGCAGTGCAGATGCTAAATTTTGCTGAACCAACAGTGTGGTAATATCATTCTGTCGTTGCATAATGCTGTAACAAACACCTGTCAGTTACGTAGTTTTTTTAAACTGCAATTACACTCCTCACCACTAGAGGTATTAGTGAGACCTCTATGCCTAGATAAAGAGACAGGTGAGCAGTAGGAGAAATTAGCATGGCTGACCTCCTTGGTCACCTGTCAAACAAAGTCCTGGTTGAGAAACGCTCTGTTTCATGCTCAACTGTAAGTAAAATGTATATGTTCATGTTGATGTTTTATTTACTGATGAAAGATTGTCTTTGTACTTATTGAATATAGTGAATGGATTGCACATAATTAACAGGAGGCATTTTGTGTCTTGTAGAAGGACTTTTCTGTTTGTACTGAACGAATATTTGTGCCAGTTTTGTGGTCCTGGCTGAGATTTTGCTACACTGAGTCCAACAACAAGGTTTCTGGTTGGATGTAGCTACCTTGGACAGTTGGATTACTGCTATGGACTGACTTTGGTGGGAAATCTGTATGTTTGATGACGGTCAGCAACCGTCGTTCGTTTACCATCAAACCTCCACACCATTTGACTTCCTAAAGAGAATTAAGACTTGTATCTGACTCTCATAAATCACCTTAACCGTTTACACCGGTGAACGTTATAAAGACTGATTCATATATTGCTGGAAACTTCAACTCTTATACTGCACTATTTATAACTCTTTGTGTACTTGGTGTTTTGGCAATACTATTTGAATGTAGTTTCTTTGTTTTGAATATATTTTGGTGTCTATATATATAAAATCACATATTTCATTGCTGTTTTTGTTTGCTCTTTGGTTTAAACATATGTTGATGCTTATGACCCTCCCTATTAACAGACTATTAATTAGCATTTACCCAAAGTAGTAACTGTTGGTTATAGATTGGCGCCCGAACAGGGACTCATTGACATTTATGAAACATTGTTTATTCTAATGGTAAATATGGCAAGCCAAAATAATAGTGATGAGGATGAGCCAGGACCTAAACCCGATTTTTCTTCTGGTACATTTCTTGATAGAAGAGAGCCTGTTAAAGAACTGATCAATACCTTTAGTGACCTTTATATAGACTCAGAGGAGGAAGGTGAAGGTATTGAGGCTGAGATTGTGCCTGATTTTACTGATATTCTACCACCACCTCCAGAACCTGCGGAGGAACAAGTACAAGAACCAAATGCATCATTGACAGCACTAATTGGACAACTGACTGCAAGAGTTGACACGATGGAAAGTCGTTTTGAGGAATGTGTTCGGAAGTTGAATGACTGTGTTACCTTTGCGGAAATGCAAGAGGGATGTAGAGCTATTGAGGAAAGAACGAGTTACCGCCTTGAACGAGAATGTGAAAGAGTACAAAATAAAGTGAATCTCGAAATCCAAGACTTGGGCAAGTCCATGGTGGATTGTTTAAAAAGGCGGGATGTCCAAATTGACCACAAGCTAAAAAACCTTGTGCCCTTAGTATCCACTCCCATACAGTCAAATCAGAAATCTCCTATTCCTGTTCTGGGTTCCACAGGTAAGAATCAAACTTATCGTGTGCCACGTAGTCAGTTACCTGGCCTAGAAAGTATGTCCATGATGTCATTACATCCTCCAGTGAAATTAGACTTTCCAAATTTTAGTAACAATGAAGAAGAAGATCCAGTTACTTTTATAGAGAGATGTGAAGAATACTTTGCCATACGACCTCTCTGCGATTATGAGATATTTGCTTCTCTTACGTCAGTGTTAAAAGGTACTGCTAAAGATTGGTGGTTGGCAGAGAAGAGGAATGTACAGACATGGAAGCAGTTCAAAAAAATCTTCTTGCGGTCTTTTCTAAGTGAAGACTATGAAGAAGAAGCGGCAAGAAGATTACTTGAAAGAAAACAGGGTGTAAAAGAAAGTATTAGGGATTTTGCTTACCATTATCAAGCCTTATGTATTCGAAGGAACAAAGATATGCCTGAAAGAGAAATTGTGCATGCCATTTTGCGAAATTGCAACCCACGGCTAGCGAGTCTACTCAGGGGAACTGTAAGAGACGTGGATGAGCTAGTGAGAATTGGCACGCAAATTGAAAGAGACTTTGATGAATCCAAAAGATACTGGAGTCAAGTAAGTGCCGAGACACAAAAGAGGAAAGCTAATTATTCCAGAGAAGCTGCACTAAAGTCTTCTCCAGCTAACACGAGAGTCATGCAGTCTGGAAAAAGTGTTGTTCAACCAGAGATGCTCACCCTTCCTATCGTAATACGTAGTAGATATTTTCAAGCAATGATTGATACTGGGAGTACCTTGTCTCTGATTCAAGAATCCTGTTGGAAGCAATTGCGACAACAAGAAACATGCAAACCTAGCCAGGGGCAATCTTTTTTACTTGCTAATGGTCAGAAACAGACTGCTATTGGAAAGCTACGCTGGGAATGTGAACTCCATGGGAGAACAATGGACCTGACGCTCTACATTATGAGAGATGCAGATTTGACGGTACCTATCATTCTTGGAATGGATTTTATGTTATCCTCCGGGATCATTCTTGATTTCAGAAGATCTCAATATCGACTGGCATCATTGAAAGATGCAGATGAAGATTCAACTTTCCCTTTCATGCCTCAGGTATCCGGTTCATCAGTACATTTCTACCTTGCATTATCCTCACCTACAGTTTCTGATGATACTCTACATTCAATCTATCAGCTAGTCCAAAAATCTAACACCAACCAATGGAACAAAGAGTCGCTGCAGGAACTGATGTTGAGATGGCCAACAGTGTGCACTAATGAGATTGGTCAGTCAAGCGTAGTCAAACATCGAATCATCACTACCAATGAAGTTCCAGTCAGGAAAAGAGCTTATAGAGTGTCAGTAGAAAAAAAACAGTTTATTGAAGCAGAAATTAAAGAGTTGCTTGACAAGAAAATCATTCGTCCATCAACTTCCCCGTGGGCTTCACCAGTAGTAGTAGTGCCTAAAAAGGATGGAGGATCAAGGTTATGCGTGGACTACCGTGGTTTAAATGCAAAGACTCACCTGGATGCTTACCCCATGCCACAAATCCAGGACATTTTGGAATCATTACATGGAGTGACAGTGTTCAGTACAATTGATCTTAAAACCGGCTATTGGCAAATGGACATGGAACCAGACAGTATACAGAAGACTGCTTTGGTTACATCTGCAGGTCTCTTTGAATTTTTGCGTCTTCCTTTCGGGCTGAAAAATGCCGCCGCATCGTTTCAAAGAATGATGGAGCATGTTCTTCGGGAACTGAAGGGAAAGTGTTGCCTTGTCTACATTGATGATGTAGTAGTGTATTCAGAAAACGAAGAAAAACACTTAAAACATCTCGATCAAGTGTTCAGCTGTCTCGCTAATGCAGGCCTCACTTTGAATCTTCAGAAATGTAACTTCTTTCAAACATCTCTTACCTTCTTAGGACATCTTGTATCTGGTGAAGGAGTTAAGACTGATCCATCCAAAGTGTCTGCAGTTCGTGAGTTTCCTGTACCGCAGTCTCTCAAAGACGTGCAGCGGTTTTTAGGATTGGCAGGATGGTACCATAGGTTCATACCTAATTTCTCAGATAAGGCTGCTCCGCTCCATGCCTTAAAACAAAAGAAATCCACATGGTCTTGGACAAAGGAATGCCAAAAAGCTTTTGATACCATCAAACATGACCTAATCAATGCCCCTGTGCTAGTTCCACCGGATTTGACCAAACTTTTCAGAGTGCAAACTGATGCTAGTGAAGTTGGATTGGGAGCAGTATTAACACAAGATTCAGAGGGAGAAGAACATGTTGTAGCTTTTGCCTCCAGATTATTGCACGGAGCAGAGAAATCCTATTCTGTTTCAGAAAAAGAATGCCTGGCTGTAATCTGGGCTGTGGAAAAATGGAGATCATACCTGGAAGGCCGATCCTTTGAGGTAGTTACTGACCACTCTGCTTTGACATGGGTGTTTCAACATCCCAAGCTATCTTCAAGATTGACACGATGGACCATCCGCTTGCAAGGGTTTGATTTCACTGTTAAATACAAGAAGGGACAGTGTAATGTTGTCCCTGATGTATTGTCCAGAAGTTTGGAATCCACGGCCACATCAGGTATGGTAACAGTAGTCAAAGCCATTAAATCTACTGTAAATCCAGCAAACTTGCCAGTAGATCTATCTCAGCTTTCTTCTGCACAGCAAGGCGACTCTGAGATACAAGAGCTAAGCAAGAAAGCTGATCCACAAATGAGCTGTGATCCCACACGAGTACATTATGTTCATGAAAACGGATTGTTGTTCCGTAGTGTTCCTGGTGGTCTGCGGGGGGAAAAGTTGCAATTACTCGTACCTGCAAATTTTCGAGAAGAATTCTTACAGTACGCACATGATAATCCACTAAGTGGTCACCTGGGTCAAATGAAGACACTTCTCCGGCTCATGGAAGTTGCCTATTGGCCAAGTATACGTGCTGACGTATGGAAGTACTGTAAGAATTGCCAAACTTGTCAGAAGTACAAACCATCTCTGACAAAACTGTCAGGGCTTTTACAATCAACTCCAGTTGTTGAACCTGGTTTTATGCTTGGTGTGGATCTGATGGGACCCTTTCCTAAGAGCATCAAACAGAATGAACACTTACTAGTGGTGGTCGATTACTGTTCCAAGTGGGTAGAATTATTCCCTCTACGAGTTGCTAAAGCACCACAAATAGCACGGATCTTAGTGGAAGAAGTATTCACAAGATGGGGAACACCTGCATATCTCGTGTCCGACCGCGGAGCACAGTTTACATCACATCTCATCAACGAAATCTGTAAACAATGGGGAGTTACTCAGAAGCTAACAACAGCTTACCATCCACAAACAAACCTTACCGAACGAGTCAATCGTACACTTAAAACAATGATGGCTTCATATGTGGGGGATCACCACAGACAATGGGATAGGTGGTTGGCCGAATTTAGATTCGCCATCAACACGGCTTGGCATGAAAGTACTGGGTACACTCCTTCAGAGATCGCATTAGGAAGGAAATTAAAGGGACCTTTGGAAAGAGCTCTTCATCATCCACCTGATCCTGATAGTCCTACTTATGCGGTAATAGACAGACAGCAAAGCCTGATCCGTTTGATAAAGGAGAATGTGGAACGGGCTCAAACCAAACAAAAACGCTACTACGACAAGAAAAGGAAACAGACTAACTTTCAAGTAGGAGATGTAGTTTGGGTCCGAGCTCATCCTCTATCCAAGGCAGATGACGGATTTATGGCTAAATTGTCTGCAAAATGGAAGGGTCCTGCCAAAATTGAGAAACGTTTAGGACCTGTGAACTATGTTGTTTCATTTCTTGATGACTCTAAATATGTTGATACTTTTCATGTACAGAACTTAAAACTTTGTCATGGGTATGTCAGGATTTCTTCTTCTGAGGGGGAGGATATGTAACAAACACCTGTCAGTTACGTAGTTTTTTTAAACTGCAATTACACTCCTCACCACTAGAGGTATTAGTGAGACCTCTATGCCTAGATAAAGAGACAGGTGAGCAGTAGGAGAAATTAGCATGGCTGACCTCCTTGGTCACCTGTCAAACAAAGTCCTGGTTGAGAAACGCTCTGTTTCATGCTCAACTGTAAGTAAAATGTATATGTTCATGTTGATGTTTTATTTACTGATGAAAGATTGTCTTTGTACTTATTGAATATAGTGAATGGATTGCACATAATTAACAGGAGGCATTTTGTGTCTTGTAGAAGGACTTTTCTGTTTGTACTGAACGAATATTTGTGCCAGTTTTGTGGTCCTGGCTGAGATTTTGCTACACTGAGTCCAACAACAAGGTTTCTGGTTGGATGTAGCTACCTTGGACAGTTGGATTACTGCTATGGACTGACTTTGGTGGGAAATCTGTATGTTTGATGACGGTCAGCAACCGTCGTTCGTTTACCATCAAACCTCCACACCATTTGACTTCCTAAAGAGAATTAAGACTTGTATCTGACTCTCATAAATCACCTTAACCGTTTACACCGGTGAACGTTATAAAGACTGATTCATATATTGCTGGAAACTTCAACTCTTATACTGCACTATTTATAACTCTTTGTGTACTGGGTGTTTTGGCAATACTATTTGAATGTAGTTTCTTTGTTTTGAATATATTTTGGTGTCTATATATATAAAATCACATATTTCATTGCTGTTTTTGTTTGCTCTTTGGTTTAAAAATATGTTGATGCTTATGACCCTCCCTATTAACAGACTATTAATTAGCATTTACCCAAAGTAGTAACTGTTGGTTATAATGCTCACAATATCATTCTGGGTGTTATCATTGAATGCTGAGTTAAGATAGGATTGCCGTCCTATTTGTTGAGCATCATGAATCATTTGTGTCCTTTGTGTTTGGGTGTCACTTGTTGCAAGTCTAATGTCTGATTGTTTCATTTTCACCCTTTTAGGCCTGACAATCTAAGCCTGTGACTCAGGGTGAGATTCACTGTGAATATTCTTTATATCACTGTGTTCTGGAATGAAATCATCAGCGTGCGGATTCAGGCGGCCTGTCCTTTGCTTGTTCCTTTCATAATAGGAATTCATTCCGTCAGATCCTTTAGAACCACATTTTGAATTCATTTCCAGCACACGAAGTTTAGCATTGGCTGCAGCAAGGTCGGCTTCCAGAGCCAACTGTTCCTTTTCCTTCCTTAATTCCTCTGCGTTCCATAAGTGCTGTCTTATCGGCTTCTGCTTTTATCCTTGCAGATGAAGTTGAGGATACTCTTGATACTTGAGAGTGTAATCTGGAATTATTCTCCTTTACAAATGAGATGTTAGATGCACTGTCTTCAGGTTTAATCCCATCAGAAGTTACACTTTGGTTATCAGGATGTTCGGCATCAATATCAACTGATTGTACATATGGGTGAGCAGCCTCTGACAACCAGCCCTTTACTTCCTCAGTGAAATCACAGAACATGGTAATTTTTGTATGAAAATACTAATACAAATTCAAATTCAAGAAGGATTCATGCGTATCATTAGCTTCCTCATAACACTTAATGCATTTTCCCAGCTGAGATTGCACAAAGTTCACATTGTCAGTGGATTCCATCAAGACACGTATTTGTTCCATGTACTTCTTAGCCTGCTTGCATTTCAAAGACCTCTTTTCTTGGCACGTTTTTGCATAAAATGCCAACCCTTTTTCGGTGAACTTGACGCTTCGTT
This sequence comes from Leuciscus leuciscus, assembly GCF_965113295.1. Lineage (NCBI taxonomy): Eukaryota > Metazoa > Chordata > Actinopteri > Cypriniformes > Leuciscidae > Leuciscus > Leuciscus leuciscus. The sequence continues at coordinate 30,677,021 of NC_138724.1, forward strand.
TTACAGAGTGCGTAGACAGAACGTCACTCTTCACTCTTGATGTGCAAGATTGTTGCAACGTTGTTTCTTTGTTCTCAAATCTGAGGCACACTGAGGCACTTAAAAATTGCATCTTACGCAGGGCACAATAAGTCCAATGTCCAGGCAAGCATATCGTTCATGCGGTTTATTTCCATTTGAGCAAGCATACAAACAAATGGCGTTTGCAGCCTCTCTTTCCCTAGTAAAAAACCAACAACCTTTCCCAGTGCCTGCCTGTCCTAAGTGTAACCACCAATATATACATGCAAACAGGTGCTCAGTACTATCAAAATAAAAGTCCCCAAAAAGATACTCAAATTAACTAAAATAATAACATTAACATTCTGTATCTACATCAATAAAATAATCATGCAAATTATTTAAGGTGAAACAAAATAAAGTAATTTAATTATTAACTTAATTACAAAACAAGGAAATAACTCCAACAGTTTCTATTTATTCTTAAATCTCATTCAGTTCAATGCGTAATAATGGCGCTATGCTGTACTCCATGTAAAAATTGTGGTTTGGAGTGTCTCAAGAAGATCGAGAGGTAAAGACTGGATAGTCGCGAGACATGCAATTTAAATTGGTTTCTGCGGCTTTTTTCAGTTGTGGAAGCAAGCATTAGGAAAATGTTGGGAAGTTTGGTTCTAAGTTTCATTTATCCAAAAAGTATTGGAAAAGTTTTATTTTATGTTATGTTTTTAGAAAAACTGAATAGTGAGGAAACATTTATGTTGCTGATTGCCTTTTTGATCTGTGAATGCTTGACTAAATGTATATTTGTCCATGTCTGATATGGCCGATTTAACTAAATCTCCTGGGGGGGTCGAAAGTGAGATTTGTTAGCTGGAATGTCAAAGGCCTAAATAGCCCAATCAAAAGAGGCAGAATCTTTGCATACTTAAAACATTTTTTTAAATCTGAAATAATATATTAACAGGAAACCCACCTCGTTTGCTGTGGTCCGAGGACGAGCGCGATTGTTCCTGGTGCCCCCCGCAGCGTTGGTCTGGTTTCACCATAGAGAGTAAAAGAAATGGACACAGCGACCCCATAGACTTCAACGGAGAAAAGTGAAGAAAATTAGAAACACTCACTTTCTGATGGCTGAGCGTATTGACGCAATCGTTAGCCTATTAAAAAACTGCTTCTACGGGGCCATAACGTAAGATACAAGGTAATGGAGCCTTTTATACATTGTCGTGTTTCTTTAGAAATAAACAATGGACAAATGGAGTCTTTAAACGCCTCAGATGTAAAGTTATTCGCTGTCAAAGTGACGCCAAAATGAATGGGAGTCAATGGAATGCTAACAGCAGGTGATGGCTTGTTAGCCAATGGCGGCCCCCGGGGATGGTACGCTTTCCGGGTGCTGGGTTACCCCCCTGGGTTTCACACTCAACTTGATTCTATCGAACCCTGGTGCGTTTGCGTGCATCTTACGTCATCGCAAACATAATAGAAAACAGAACGCGAGTCAATATAATGTGTTTTTTTATTAATTTGGTGCTATTATGCACTGAGTGAATAACACAGGTTTACTGTGTGTGTGTGACGCATAAGGTGGTTTTCTGCTGCTTGCAAACGAAGGAGACAGTGGATTTCCATTAACCCTCTGAGGTCTGAGGGGTTTTTGGGGTCCTTGAGATGTTCTGACATGCCCTGACATTTGTGCTTTTTTCAGTTGCTTATAAACATATTAATGGCAAAGGTATAATTACACTCTATTTAGCACAAACAGGGCTACCATAATATGTGAGCAACATGCATGTACATGTTTGTATTTTTGAGAGAATAATGTTTATGCATGGTTATTGAAAAAACTAAAAACTAAAGTTTCTGAAATAAGGCCACAAAACACATACTAAATACGTGTCAATAAGACTTTTGACTAATTGATGTCTTTGCCTAGAGTTTTTTCTTCAAAATGATGTGAAAATCATCCTGCCCTTATCATTCACATAACACAATACATTGATTTAAATCTTGTAAAACACTTTTTGTTTGTAAAGGCAATATGCGCAAGGGGCGTCAACCATTCAACAGCATCATGCATATGTAGTGGTTCACACCTTAGGAGACAATGGGGCCCGCATACTTAATGAGCCATTCATTCAGGTGTGTCACCTATAGCCACAAGAAAGAATGCAAGAGCAATATATATACAGTATATATATGTATATATGTATATATATATATATATATATATATATATATATATATATATATATATATATTCTACCAAATTGGTTCACAGTTGGAAGCATGTCAATTTTTTTTTTTTTTTTTTGCTTGCAAATTGTATAATATCCAAGGAAAACATGTCTATTAATTGTGCAGTTAATTCTCATACTGTATTTTCAGTTTTGGAATATGTATCCTCTCCCCAAATTTTTCAATAATAAAACACAATAAAAATTATTTAAAGAAAATGCTTATATTTACCTTTTAAAATTTGTTTACATCTACCTTGTAAATATATTTTTTTTTATTAAAAAGGTTACAATTACAACAACAATTGAAGTGTAATCTTTCTTTGTAAAAACTAAAGTATACATTTTATCATACATATTTCAAACTTCGAATATAGCCTACATTGACAAAACATACTATATTTAACATATTAGCAAAAATTGGCAAACAAAAGCTTATTTGAGGTGGCAGATATTTTACAGTAAAAATGTGTAATCTATCCAAAACTAATCAACGAAATGTTGTCTTTCATATGTCTGTAACATAGGTCTTTCGTTTTTATTATAAGGAATATAAATGTTAATTTGCAGTTTAATACGTTGCTTATACAAATACATTTTATTTCAACATATTTCAATCGATTTTACTCAGTATAGCAAAATAGTTTGCTAAAAGCAGATCATTTATTCACACACAGAAACGCAATTCAAATTTAAACCGTCTTTTTGCGAGTTGTGGTAAACAGCGCATCTCTGACGTTCATTCATTCACACAGAAACGCGATTTACTTGAGAATGAAAAAAAAAAACGTACTACATTATTCCATCCGTTGCTCCTCGAAATACCAGCACTTCTGAGGTAAGTTTTCCATTATTATTATTCCTCACAGCGCTGCGAGACAGTGTGGGCGTTCACAGTTTGTATGGGATCGTCTCAGTCATTTGCGTTTGAATAGCGCGCGCTCTCCGTGGGCGGGGCCGATTATAACGTAATGAGATGAGATGAGCTCGACTGGAATCGCTCTCTTTTAATACAGATTTCACAAGATGAGAATATTTGTTTTTTATATAAATTACTTCATTTAAAAGAAGAGAATTCAAGCTTCATGCCTGTGTGTCTGTATGCCTGTTTGACTGAGTATTCGCTCAGTTATTGTTCATTTTCGGACGCGTTTCAGAATGGACTTCACTGGCAGAGAGAAGGCAGAACTCGCTTCGTGTTTATTTTTCTTTATTTGGCAAAAAGCACAACACTTTGTTTTTATTGTGAGTATACACAAAAATAATACACATTTAACAGAATCGATTGATGTATGAAACTCCTATGGAAAATCAAAGTCAACAGAGTATTTATGAGTTTCTTTTACATTGCTAAAAAAAAAGCGAGCTGGTATCGCCGGCGATACCGTAGACCTCAGGGGGTTAATTTGTTGTCCTGATTCCACACGCTATGCGCGAATACACTGCAGGCTCACTCTCGCTCATATCCAAGGTAAAACATCAACACTATCATCACTTACATGCGTTTTATTTAACTAAATACATAATAATCAGCTAAAACGCATGGGTAGATCACTTTTCTTCCTGAACAAGTGCGCACCCGAGTCCGTGTTGCTTTCACATTCACGCGAACTGTGGCACGGTTCGATATGGAAGTAAAATAATGCCAAATGTTCTTGAGGCAAAAAAGCCTGTTGAATTGCACTACTTGTAAAAATATGCATTGCATTAACCCTGCTTGCATTTTAATGCGTTGTATTTTTAGGGCTTGCATTTTTATGGGCTGAAATTCAGCATGGTTGAATATTTAAGCTGTGAATATTTCAATTCAAAACATTTCAAACACATTTTCATTATTAAAAATTAAATAATCCACATTCACCTTTCATATTTCAAAAAATATTCAATAGGCAATTTACGGTCCATTTTATTTCGCTTTGCAAATTCAGTGGTTCAAATTCGACAGAAAATACTACGTTGACATCCAGGAACTGCAGGAAAAGCAGTAGATTACCGAGCATACTCTCCATCTACTGTTAGTCGATCTCACCAGCAGGTGGTGCAAAAGTGCGTATTGTTGACGAAGACCAGCAACAGTTAGAGCAAGCCATTCATTCATAAAACTCCTTTACAGCAATGTAAGTGTATTTGTGATTATTATGACGGCGGTTTTATGTTAAATTCAGTGTCTTTACAGTTACTTTTCCTGTGTAGCCTACATGCATCTTTCTCTACCGTGAACGAGATTATAATGTTATTCCCCGATGCGGATATACAGATCCAATGTTACATTTTTGAGGTTAACATATATTTCTCTTGGTTGTTTAGTTGCCTTAACTTTATATTGTGGAGATGTGCTGCATGCAGGGTATTAGGGTTTCCCTCAATACTTAAGGATTCCCCTGCTGGACATATAAAATGCTTAACGTAGCTTAATGGACTAATTACAGTGATATAAAAGACCAAACTCGCAGGCAAGCAGATGGACTCAGAATAACGCGCAAAGCTTAATGCTGAGCGTTTCCCAGTGATAGACTGGCATAAAGTTGGCTTGACGTTGTACATTCGCACATTTAGGGGCCGTCTCTAAAGTGTATATAACTTTGGTATACACGTTTCTAACTTCGATAGCATTTGAATAGAACGACTTACAGTCATAAAACCAACTGTAAAGTGTTCATGTAGTGTCAGGCATACTGCGCACCCTTTGGATTTTTTATATTTATTCAAATAAATTGAAGTTTGCTATTGAAGTTAGAAACGTGTATGCCAATGTTGTATGCAACTTTAGAGATGGTCCCTAAATATGCAAATATCCAATGTCAAGCCAATTTTACATTTAGTCATTTAGCAAACTCTTTTATTCAAAGCGATTTACTGTTAAACTAACAAAAGGAGGACAACAATATGCAAGTGCTATGACTCTTCCCAGTTTATGCTAATGCAATACACGTAGGCATACTATATATATATATATATATATATATATATATATATATATATATATATATATATATATATATAGCTTTTGTGTGTTTATCTTCTTTTCCGCATATATACTGACACAGATAATCATTTTCATTTTATGAATGAATGGCTTGTTCTAACTGTTGCTGGTCTTCGTCAACAACACGCACTTTTGCACCACCTGCTGGTGAGGTTGACTAATAGCAGATGGATAGTATGCTCGGTAATCTACTGCTTTTCCTGCAGTTCCTGGATGTCAATGTTGAATTTACTGTCGAATTTGAACCACTGAATTTGTGGAAGCGAATTTGCAAAGCGAAATAAAATGGACCGAAATTTGCCTGTTGAATATTATAGGTTGTATTTTTAAACAGTTTGAATATTTTGGAAGTGAAATATGAAAGGTGAATATGGATTATTGAATTTTTAATAATGAAAATGTGTTTGAAATGTTTTTAATTGAAATATTCACAGTTTGAATATTCAACCATGTTGCATTTCAGCCCATAAAAATGCAAGCCCTAAAAATACAACGCATTAAAATGCAAACATGGTTAATGCAATGCCTATTTTTTTCAAGTAGTGCAATTCAACAGGCTTTTTTGTTTCAAAAACATTTGGCATTATTTTACTTCCATAGTATGTGTGCAACCGAACTCAGACCAGCTCCTCCAGGTAGTCTCAGGTTCGGTACTCCAGTGCGCACCCGGGTCCACATGACAGAGTTCACATTAGCGATTTTTCATGTAAACCGTGCCCGAGATTTAAAAAAGAATGGCATATTATCGGCGTTCACGGGTCTAAATATTATAATATTCACCATATATCTAGCAACAGTTCAACTGCAATGTGAAGTTTATGCAAAAATAACATTAACTAATATAATTAAGAATTTCTTACCTTACATCTTTCTTGTCTTCAAATCGCGTTCTTCTTCTGAGGTAAATCCAGTGTAAGCTCAGGCTCGTCTTCCAAACTCGACGAAAAGCAGAGACTTGTGAAGTTTTTTGGTGCTTTGTTTTTGAGGTAACGAGCGTGTTCGCGTTCCATGTGGAGATTTGCATGTCAATCTCTTTTGCGCGAGTGGGCGTGGTCAAATTAAAAATAATGAGCAAGGGTTTGAGATACTGGACATCTTGTTGGTTTTATACAAACGCCGGCGCGTTTGCCGACCTCAGAGGGTTAACCAGAGGAGATTTGTCTGTGTAAAATGTGTTTGGCTTTAAAATGTAGGTAAGTTAAAGTTTCAACTAATTAAATTACTCAAAGTTCAGCAGAACTTGTATGAAATGAGAGAGATCTCTTATCAGTTCATATTAAATGGATGTGTAATTATTCAACAGATTTAACAAGCTTTTGTTGTGAGTTCTGATGTCACAGTCTCAGATATCTTCATTGTTTCTGTGTGTGTTTGTAGATTACAGCGCTGTAAGGTGACAGGAGAAGGCTGTGGTTATCTGGCTTCAGCTCTGTGTTCAAACCCCTCACACCTGAGAGAGCTGAATTTGAGCTTCAATCGCCTGGGAGACTCAGGACTCAAGATGCTCTCTGATCTACTGAAGGAGCCAAACTGCACACTGAACAAACTCGAGTATGTTGAGCAATAAGATTCATCTCATTCTGTGAATATATGTATGTATATGTATTTCAGTCTTATCATATTCAAGTGTACAGGGGAGTGAAATGTCGAAAGGCTCTGTAGTAGAGCTGCGTGGAGGAAAACATTTACTGATTTACCTTGTTACAATATCAATCTCCAGGAGTAGGCCTTCTGAAAAAGATAGTTCACGCAAACATTTAAAATCTGTCATTATTTACTCTCCCTCACGTCATCCAAACCTGCATGACTACCTTTATTCTGCCAAACACAAAAGAAGACACTCTTTTCAGTCAGTGGTGATCAAAGCTGAATGTTCAGCATCATTACTCCAGTCTTCAGTGTCACATGATCCTTCAGAAATAATTCTAATATAATGATACTCACTCACACATACACTCACAAAATCGTACCGATCCAAAACTTTTGAACGACATTATATGTATGTATAGTGTATTATGATATTTTCATTTCTATCTATTAATATTATTTCATTAAATTATTATATTACACAGGAGAAACATATAGAATACGGACAAGTATAGTAGACTTTGTCTTTGTTTGCACGCCTTAACGGTCAAATACACAGAATATGTCCAAATTTCCACCTTGGTGAATATTCAAGTAAACACAGTGAACGTAAGCACTGACTGTACAACACATTGTTCTTCACACACACACACACACACACACACACACACACACACACACACACACACACACACACACACACACACACACACACACACACACACACACACACACACACACACACACACACACACACACACACACACACACACACACACACATAATATTTCACTTCAGAACTGGGGGATTCGTCTTCCCTATCCAGCTAACATGGTAGCTAAGCACGCTCCCTCACACACACACACACACACCAACCACAGCACCCGTTGTGAACGCTGCAGACAGTCGGTAGCGCGATGATGCACTTGATTAATCATATACGTAGTTGATGTTTGACACGCATGCGCGGAATAGGATGTTTTTAACACGCATGTATTAAACTTGTATATATTGTAATTTAAACTGTAATGTCGAGTTAAAGATAGAATAAATAGATGCAAATGGTTGTTTCATTAGACACTACTTGTTATACTAGCTATAGAGTATTTAAATTTAATTTAAGCAACGAGGGAATAGTGTTTAGAAATGTTAATTGAAGTTCTGTATGCGATAATTATGAGCATGTTTTGTGTAGGCTAACTGTATGTTGGGTGTGTGTTATACGCAATGTGTCGCCATTGTTCTCTCGAATTCCCAAAACGAATTTCTCCAATTGGAGACAATAAAGTGAAAGTGAAAGTGAAAGTGAAAGTGACACGTGACGGCCAAGTGTGGTAACCCATACTTGGAATTTGACCTCTGCATTTAACCCATCCAAGTTAATGCACACACATTAGGAGCAGAGTAGTGCGTAGTTAACACACACACACTGCAAACGTGGATACACACACCCAGAGCAGCGGGCAGCCTTTGTGTGGCGCCCGGGGAGCGATTAGGGGTTAGGTGCCTTGCTCAAGGGCACCTCAGTCATTTCCCACCGGTTCTGGAATCGAACCAGCAACCTTTGGGTTACCAGTTCAACTCCCTAACCACTAGGCCATGACTGCCCCTAAAGGCTTATCTTATCTTATCTCTTACCATCGAAATGACTTCGAAGCTGTTATATTAAGGTACAAATCTAGCATAATGTGCCTTTAATGTTTAAATTCATCCACTATAGCCATTATGGCTTTTGTCAAAGAGATTTTATAAAATAATATAATTTCTGGATGATGTAAAATGTAAAAGGCGTGTTTAAACTTCCATGGCGTTCAACAAGCATTCAAAAACAAAAGAAAAGAAATGATAAAAAACAAAAATAATAGCAGACATATTCATAAAAGAATCCACAATAATGGTGACAAACACTCAGGGGCAACTTAAAAAATAAGCGAGGTAAGCAGCTGCTTAGGGCCCTGGGGAATTAGGGGGCCAACGACAAACACCAAGAAGCCTATATAAATCATATATTACTTATTAGTTTTCTATCATATACTGTATGGCCTGTCTATAACCATTAAGATTTTAACGTTATTATTACATCTGCTCGAATGCGGGGCCCCCATCATACCTACTGGAACTTTCCTATCGTCCTCCACATGCGCGAGCAGTTTGACTAAACTGCCAGAAAAGCGCAGAACAGAGGTAGAGAATAGCAGAGGTGGAAAGTAATGAATTACATTTACTCACATTACTCTAATTGAGTAGTTTTTTTTGTGTATTTCTACTTTTTTAAGTAGTTTTTTAAATCTGTAATTTTACTTTTACTTAGGTATGTTTTGTTTAAAGTATTGTAATTCGCTACATTTTAAATCATACTCAACACATTGTATGAAAACATGTAATCTGCACATAAGGCAGTTTTCTCATTAACTTATGTTTTCTACTCTAATTTGTTATTGAAATATAAATATTTACACAGTTGCTGTTACATGTTACTTAACATGTTAAGTAAAATATATTATATAGGCTAATATAGTGCATTTATTTAGTGCAAGAGTTCATTTAGGAACCAACAAGCTGTGGGCACTGAATGACTTGCCTGAGGTAAATATATGGCTATGTGACAAACTAAGACAAACTAAGATGTTTTATTGGCCTTCTTTCCGCTGCCGAAACACTGATCGATTGATTACACAAGTTATGATGCCTTTCAGTAAGTATACTGTATCTTTTAACATACCTTCAGGTGTCCATTCATGTTTATTCTGTAACTGAGGAAGAGAATCGCGTTTACTCGCGCTCCACGCTGCCGCTTTAAATGAGGAGCTAGTACAGTGATCACGCCACATCAAAGAGCGCCAAAACGGCATTTATTGTTTGAATTTCGTGATCAAATAGACAGAATTTGAAAGATTACACCTTGCTTATTATCGAAAGTAACAAAATACGGAGCTTGCTATTATAGGGTGTTAATGGTGGTTAGGCTTTAACGCTGTATTCGTTGTGTAGCCTACCCATAAGACATGAGGTCCATTGAGCCGGGCTCTACAAGCATGTCCGTGGGCAGTAGCATAAATGATTTTGTCAAGCAGATAACAGATTCTTAAACATGAGAATCAGTTTACATGTCGCAATGAATGATCCACACTACAAAATGGAAATGCAGAATTTTTTTATGCTTATTGTTGACAATACACAATCACATATTTGAAACGGGAATGGCCTTAAAGGATAAGTTCTGTATTTTACACTTAAAGCCCTGTTTACAGATCGTTTCTGATGAAATAGAACGGTTAAGATTAAAATTTGGACACATGCTGCTGTCCCAAGAATTTTAGGTTTCTTTCGCTTTCCCCCCCACCTCCACAATGGCTGCATATGTGCACTGGAACAATCCTTCCTAAAACGCATTAAACTTTCGTTTACAAAGACGTGAAACTCACCGAGTGGTCAGCGGTGTTCACTGATATGCTCACACAAAAAAGAAACCTAAAAATTCTCGGGACAGCAGCATGTGTCCAAATTTTAATCTTAACCGTTCTATTTAATCAGAAACGATCTGTAAACAGGGCTTTAAGTGTAAAATACCGAACTTGTCCTTTAAATAAATGATTCAAGGATTATTTTGCATAGATGTTACATTTCAATCTAATGCCAATGCAATCCTTCTGTGTCTCAAAGACCCGCCCCCTTTAGTTATGTCCGACAAGCCATACCGCTCTCTCGCCACACCATGTTCTCACGCAGTGAAAAATACATTGCGGAGCAGAGAGGACACTGACAACGCACTGACAACACACTGACAGACAGGACAGACCAGGTTACTTTTGGATTACTTTTGATATGAAACAAAGTCTCAACTTTCAAATTTGGTCATTTTTTTAAGAAATGTAAACAATAAATACCGCTTTGTGGCTCTTTAATGCTCTTTAATGTGTCTGACAGATCGCTGTGGCGCCTCAGTTAAAGCTTCTCGTGAACCGATCATCTATTCCTTCTAGTTAATTTATAGCATCAAATAAACATGAATGAACATAAGAAGGAATGTTGTTTTAACCGCGGAAAGACGTCAGTACACACCGTTTTTCAAGTTAAAATCCTCCAACGTTAATCTACTAACTCTCCTGACTGCTTTGTCGTACAACAATGGCGGATGGCGGATTATGATTGGTCAGATCGCCTGTCAATTAAACTCCTGCGAAGAGTCAATTAGTATGAACATCAAAGATCAGTTTCAGCTAGCCTACTTTTTCTTTCCTAAATGAATCAATGTTTTTGGACTAATCTGTTAATTGAATGGTCCAATTGTTCACTCATGAAGACAAGATTCTGGAAACTGATAATCACAATTTAAAAAAAGAATAGTGATTACAATTTCCCCACAATTCTGAATAGACAACTAAAGAAAAATAACAAGTAATTTACTAGAGGTTCTGACATAATGTTAGTTGCTGCAATCTATTTTAAAAAAATTAAAAAATAATTTTGAATGTTTTTTTGTTTTTTTTTGGTTTGATTACATGATTAAAGGACTCGCAATTATAAAGATGTCACTTGTTTCATTACTGGATGAATCATGAATCAGTGTTTTTTTTTAACAAATCTTTTGAATGAATGATTCAATGATGTAAATTTTTTAACTGTCACTTGTCTCCACCTAATGGTGTAACAATATAATTGATACAATCTTTATTTGAAGCATCAAGTTACTTTCAAAATGTGATTTACTCTATTTTGTTCACTTCTGTTTGAGATGGGGGAACTGGTTGTCTCCCTCGGTTGCAAGGCTATAGTTTGGGTTTCAACATTGGGGCTGGGGTTAAAGTGTGAACAGTTTAACAGGGTACCAGGAAATGCTCCCTCATGAGGTTTATTTATTTGTTTTTTGCTTCATGCTTATGAAGGCTCCGATTGCGCGATGTATCATACAATTAATTATTAGCCTGATTTTATATTTCGGTCAGAGTACTGGCAACATGCGAGATGTGCCGGCACGCAAGAAAAAGAGCGGGTAAACAGCTTTAAATATAGAAGTGCTGGTACTGCGATACCAGTGCGTACCGGCCTCCTTCAAGCACTGAGTAAGATCATTTAAGTAAAAGAATTGAAAGTGGGGAGGAAATCACATTATGAAATAAATGTTTTTCTCCAAAACACGTCGGCCACAATTATTGATACCCTTAGAATTTTTCACGAGTAAAATATCTCTGAAGTATATTCCCATTAATATTTACGTTTATTTAGCACACCAGGGTGACTAGGAACACGAAATTGTCTAGCTATGACTTCTTGTTTCACAGGAGTTTAAATATGACGAATACACAAAGGCCAAATTTCTTTAATCATCCATCACAATGAGTAAAACCAAAGAATATAGTTCTGATGTGCATCAAAAGACTGTTGAGCATCACGAAATAGAAAGTGGCTGTAAGAAAATAGCTAAAGAATTGAAAATCCCCATTTTGACCATCAGGGCAATAATTAAGAAGTTCCAATCAACTAAAGATGTTACGAATCTGCCAGGAAGAGGACGTGTGTCTATATTGTCTTAATGCATGGTGAGGAGGAAAGTTTGAGTGGCCAAAGACTCTCCAAGGGTCACAGATGGAGAATTGCAGAGATTACTTGAGTCTTGGGGGTCAGAAAGCCTAAAAAAAATTATCAAACAACCTTTACACAACCACATGTTGTTTGGGAGGGTTTCAAGAAAAATCCTCCTTGCTCCTCCAAAAATAAACTCCAGCATATTCAGTTGTCAGACATGACTGGAACCTCAAAAGGTACCGGATTCTATGATCAGATGACACCAGATGTGTTTGGAGCTAACAGGGATAAAGAGTACCCCATGCCTACGGTTAAATACACTGCTGGATCTTATATGCTGTGGGACAATTTTTTTGCTGGAGGTCCTGGACATCAGATACATGGTTTTATGTATTCTAGCAAATACCAACAGATAAAAAAATCAAAACCTCACTGCCTCTGCTTGAAATCTTATAATGGGCTGTGGTTGGATCTTCCATCAGGACAACGGTCCAAAACAAAACATCAAAATCAACACAAAAATGGGTAACTGAGCACAAAATGAAGTTTCTGCCATGATCGCCCCAGTCCCCTAAACTGAACACTATAGAAAATGAGTGGGGTGAACTGAACAGAAGAAGCACCAACATGATCTTGTGAATCTGAAGGATCTGGAGAGATTCTGCATGGAGGAATGGTCTCTGATCTCTTGTCAGTTATTGTCCAAACTCATCAGGCATTATCGGAGAAGACTCAGAGCTGTTATCTTGGCAAAAGGAGGTTGCAAAAAGTATTTAATAACAGGGAGCCAATAATAATGGCCAGCGTGTTTTGGAGAAAAGCATTTATTTTATAATGTCATTTAACCCCACTTTCAATTCTTTTACTTCACTGAAAGGTTAGATTTTTGCGAATTTTTTGAATGAAAGATCAAAAGGATAAACAATGCAGATTTATTTTTTACAGCCATTTTTTATCTTATTTACCAAGGGTGCCATTAGTTCTGACCACCACTGTATACAACTCCAACCTTTAACCCCTTCCTCATCACCCCCAATTTTGGCAAGTGCTGCATACATGAAATGCCCAAAATAAAAAGGTTACTGCTCATAAGTAATTCTGAATAGAAACATAACACACATGCATTTAGAAAGCCAACCCTTGAGAGTTTATAGTTCAAGACTCAAAATTAACCAGACTGTTATTAATATTGAGATATATAAGCTCAAACATATTTTGAACTAAAATAATCCAGGATCACCAGTGATCCCTGACAGGTAAGGGGTTTTAAGGACACCAACCTTTAAGGACTCCAACCTTTAAGGACACCAATTTTCTTTGTGAATGAATAATGTATCGTAAATAAATAAATGTTCTTCCTTAAAATGCAAGTTGCATAAGTCAGGACACACCCCTATGTTGAATTCCCATAGAGGCAGGCAGATTTTTATTTTTAAAGGCCAGTTATTTCCTGGATCCAGGATACTATGCATCCTGATAAAGTTCCCTTGGCCTTTGGAATTAAAATAGCCCCACATCATCACATACCTTTCACCACACCTAGAGATTGGCATGGTTTTATTTCAGTTAGCCTAATAGCTGGTTTAATTTGCATTGAGAGATGATCTTATGGAAAGTACCCCATGCCCATGCAACAATTTACCAAAAAATTTTGTACAGCTTAATAACCAACCGCATCCATTCAATGCAGTGCAGTAAATGAATGGCTTAGAGTTACAAATGTTTATGCAATACTGTGCAGTCATACGTATTTTACAGTACATTACTGTAATGCTAAAATAGTCATTAGATATTTGCATACCTGTTCTCATTTCTGAAGGTTTGAATTATAGACGCCACTGTAAATTGACTCAAGTTGGGTTGGACTCTCAGTCCAGCCTCTCTCATGATCAGACCGTGATTGATCACATGATCAACAAGTGTTGCCCTAATCTCATCAGAGATGCTCCCCTTCCTTCTCTTCTTTGCCCTCGCCCTCGTCCTCTTCCTCCTCATCCTTTTGTTCCTCCTCTTCCTCCTCCTCCAACTCTTCGTCTTTGAATTTGTCCTCGTTGTTGTCCCCTGCCTCTCCCTCCTACTCCTTTTGCTTTCTGTCCATTGTTGGCATCCATTGTTCAAAACAGGTAATCTGACCTTTGACCTATTTATATAGGGGTGTGAACCTACACTGGTCTCACGGTTCGATTACGATTATCATGTCATCGATTCAGTTCGATTCGATATCACGATGCACTGCATCCTCAATTTTCAATTTTACTTCTAAAGTGATGTTTGTGTGTGCGTGCGCGCGCCCGCGTGTGTTTGTGAGCGCGTTTTCGCCTGTTCGGTAAGTCGCAGTGACAGAAACAGTGACATTCCAGTTTAAGTTTCAAGGAAGTAAAGCCTGTTTATGCCATTAAGAAAATGTAATTCTGTCAAATCAATTTTGTTTTAAAGAAATGTTCATTTAAAAGCAGCGCTCATCCATCAGTGTATCATGTTACCATAAAGATGCGTGCATCAACCGTCGCCGAGTTCGCTGTTGAAGGTGACGATCATCCATTTATAATCACGCTCATCCGCTTACTCTAAAGCAGTCAGACTCTGCCAGGCGTTAACAGCTCGCGGTGAAAACGGCTAACGTGGTTTATCAAGTTTGTGGTATTACCTCCTGCATATTCTATTTGTGCGTGACATGAGCGCACGCAGCGCGTCTTCTCCACGTCATACTTACCAGGTTGTTCGTAAAAGCCGAAATGTGCCCAGATGTAGGCTTTTAAAGTAGTTGGAGCATTTTTAATTACTCGCACTCGCGTCTCGCTTCCCTCTGCCATTGTATGCTACCGCCACAAAGCACATACGCGACAAATGACGTCAGTAAAGCGTCAGTACATAATAATCGTTATGGTCTATTACTGAACCGATACCGAATCGTCCTCGCCTGCATCGCGATGCATCGTAGAAACGATTAATTTCGACACCCCTATATTTATAGGCCTATACTACAGTAAAGCAATGATTGGTTAGTGATCAGTTAAGCAATTAGTGTTTGCACATGTGAGGAGTGTGTGTGTGACCTGGTGAATAAGTGTAGCATTTTGATTGGTTGTGTTTGAAAAGGAAAGCAAGTCACTTCCTGTTAGATTTTTGTGTTTTAGGAAGAGAATTGTGTCTTTTGAAAAAAGTGTTTTATGCAATTGAAAACTGAGTCAAAGGCTGAGAAATAGCTAATGGTTTATGGTGTGTAGTTTTGCTCTTTGAGTGAGAGGTTTCAAAAATTGTGTAACATGAAAGGATTTTGTGTGTAAGCAGTTGGAAAAAAACTGTAATTAAGGCATTAAGATCAATTTCCAAAAGATGATTTTTTTTATTCCTCTTTTTTTGTCAACTTTAGCATGGGTGTGTTCACTTATGCTAATCACTGTATATTCCCCACGCATATTGCCTTTCTAAACTAAAAGTGTCTTACAAAATTTAAATCAATGTATTGTTTTATGTGAATGAGTAGGCAGGATGATTTTCACATCATTTGGAAGCTAAAACTCTAGGCTCTAGGACACACACTCCGCCCAATATGATTTTCTGTGATCGTTTTACTATCCACATGGTAGACCCTGGTTTTAAGTGGCCGTGCTATTAATATTATTTATATAAATAATGTTGGGTGGTCTTGATTATTTTCCATTAAGGACAAGATAACAGCATTAACACACTCTCAATCTCACTCTCTCTCTCACACACACACACACACACACACACACACACACACACACACACACACACACACACACACACACACACACACACACACACTCTCTCTCTCTCTCTCTCTCTCTCTCTCTCTCTCTCTCTCTCTCTCTCTCTCTCTCTCTCTCTCTCTCTCTCTCTCTCTCTCTCTCTCTCTCTCTCTCTCTCTCTCTCTCTCTCTCTCTCTCTCTCTCTCTCTCTCTCTCTCTCTCACTCACTCACTCACTCACTCACTCACTCACTCACTCACTCACTCTTAATTAAGTACATTTTATACCAGATTTACAAGTAAGGACGTCCCTAAAGGGAAATTTTTCAAACCGCGACTGGCGCCATCTTGTGTCCACTTAGAGATTGTATTGAAAATGACTACTTGTTTTGTTGCCAGGACGATTGTTTTGAACATTGTAATGGGTTATAAAGTAACAAGCTAGATTTACATCATCCCTATCATCTTAGAACCTTTATTACAAACAAAACAGATAATAGATCATATGTTTTGTCTATATAATAGAACTAGAATAAAAATAGGATTTTTTTAAGGCATGAAAAGACTCCAGACCTGACTCAGACTTCAGATGAAACACTTGTGAACATCTCCGCCTCAGTATCTGCTAGGTGGCTGTATAGATCTGATCAGAACCATATTCTCCTTTCAGCAGAACTTATAGTTTATGAAATGAGAGAGATCTCTTATCAGTTTATATTAAATGGATGTGTAATTATTCAACAGATTTAACAAGCTTTTGTTGTGAGTTC
>NC_138724.1:30698844-30713844 GCF_965113295.1 Leuciscus leuciscus
ATAAAATAACGTTCCCAGAACGTTGCTGGGTGGTTACCATAAAAAATAACGTTCTGGGAACCATAAACTAACATTCTGAGAATGTTCTGGGTACCAAAAACTAACGTTATGGGAACCAAAAATTGTTAGCTGGGCTAATGGTGTCCTAAAACTCCATCAGGTGACCTAATGGAGAAAAAAAACCTTGGGAGAACCCAGGCTCAGTCGGGGGCCAGTTCTCCTCTGGCATTTATGAGCTAGAGGCCGGATTGTAGTTTGAACTGTGGGATTATATGAATGCCTGGCTGAAGAGATGCGACTTTAATCTAGTTTTAAACTGGGAGAGCGAGTCTGAGCAACGAACAGTATCAGGAAGACTATTCCAGAGTTTTGGAGCCAAATGTGAAAATGCTCTCCCTCCTTTGGTGGTTCTGAATATCCTAGGTATGACCAAAAGCCTTGAATTTAGTGATCTTAAAGAGCGCGATGGATTATAGGGTGATAGAAGATCCGTTAAATAGACTGGAGCTAAGCCGTTTAGGGCTTTATAAGTCAGTAGCAATACCTTGTAATTAATACGGAACTTTATAGGTAACCAATGCAGTGATGATAAAATCGGTGTTATATGATCATATTTTCTTGATCTCGTAAGAACTCTAGTGGCGGCATTTTGGACTAACTGTAGCTTGTTTATTGAGGATGCAGGACAACCAGCTAATAAGGCATTACAGTAATCCAGTCTCGAGGTCATGAATGCATGAACTAACTTTTCTGCATCAGAAACTGATAGCATATTACGTAGCTTAGCAATGTTTCTAAGGTGGAAAAAGGCTGTTTTTGTAACATATGAAATATGATTTTCAAAAGACAGGTTGCAATCGAGTAGAACACCCAGGTCTTTTGACCTGGGTGTTTTCACCCAGAACACCACAGGCAGTCCTGTGGGCGAAAATGCCTTGTTGATGCTAGAGGTCAGAGGAGAATGGGCCGACTGATTCAAGCTGATAGAAGAGCAACTTTGACTGAAATAACCACTCTTTACAACCGAGGTATGCAACAAAGCATTTGTGAAGCCACAACACGCACAACCTTGAGGCGGATGGGTTACAACAGCAGAAGACCCCACCGGGTACCACTCATCTCCACTACAGTTAGGAAAAAGAGGCTACAATTTGCACGAGCTCACCAAAATTGGACGGTTGAAGACTGGAAAAATGTTGCCTGGTCTGATGAGTCTCGATTTCTGTTGAGACATTAAGATGGTAGAGTCAGAATTTGGCGTAAATAGAATGAGAACATGGATCCATCATGCCTTGTTACCACTGTGCAGGCTGGTGGTGGTGGTGTAATGGTGTGGGGGATGTTTTCTTGGCACACTTTAGGCCCCTTAGTGCCAATTGGGCATCGTTTAAATGCCACAGCCTACCTGAGCATTGTTTGTGACCATGTCCATCCCTTTATGACCACCATGTACCCATCCTCTGATGGCTACTTCCAGCAGGATAATGCACCATGTCACAAAGCTCGAATCATTTCAAATTGGTTTCTTGAACATGACAATGAGTTCACTGTACTAAAATGGCCCCCACAGTCACCAGATCTCAACCCAATAGAGCATCTTTGGGATGTGGTGGAACTGGAGCTTCGTGCCCTGGATGTGCATCCCACAAATCTCCATCAACTGCAAGATGCTATCCTATCAATATGGGCCAACATTTCTAAAGAATGCTTTCAGCACCTTGTTGAATCAATGCCACGTAGAATTAAGGCAGTTCTGAAGGCGAAAGGGGGTCAAACACAGTATTAGTATGGTGTTCCTAATAATCCTTTAGGTGAGTGTATTTGGCCAAATGATTTCATAAAAAAAAAAAAGGAAATTCATAATTTCTTCAGTATTTTTAGTTAGAATCTGCCTTTACGGTTCCCATATCATAGTATTCATTCATATTTCATTCAAAAGGGTCAAACAGTTCTCGTTGTGTTTATCACTGGTTAGAGCGGCCAGCACGAGCAAGTTCATCATTTAGCAAGAGGAGATTTGTCTGTGTAAAATGTATTTGGCTTTAAAATGTAGGTAAGTTAAAGTTTCAACAAATTAAAATACTAAAAGTTCAGCAGAAATTGTATGAAATGAGAGATCTCTTATCAGTGTTATTATTCAACAGATTTAACAAGCTTTTGTTGTGAGTTCTGATGTCACAGTCTCAGATATCTTCATTGTTTCTGTGTGTGTTTGTAGATTACAGCGCTGTAATGTGACAGGAGAAGGCTGTGGTTATCTGGCTTCAGCTCTGTGTTCAAACCCCTCACACCTGAGAGAGCTGAATCTGAGCTGGAATCACCTGGGAGACTCAGGACTCAAGATGCTCTCTGATCTACTGGAGGATCCAAACTACACACTGAACAAACTCAAGTATGTTGAGCAATAAGATTCATCTCATCCTGTGAATATATGTATGTGTATTTCAGTCTTATCATATTCAAGTGTACAGGGGAGTGAAATGTCGAAAGGCTCTGTAGTAGAGCTGTGTGGAGGAAAAAATTTACTGATTTCCTTTGTTACAATATCAATCTCAAGGAGTAGGCCTTCTGAAAAAGATAGTTCACGCAAACATTTTAAATCTGTCATTATTTATTAACCTTACGTCATCCAAACCTGCATGACTACCTTTATTCTGCCGAACACAAAAGAAGACACTCTTTTCAGTCAGTGGTCACCAAAACTTCAACATATCATCTTTTGTGTTCAGCAGAAGAAATCCATACAGGTTTGGAACAACATGAGAGTGAGTAAATGAGAGTGAGTTTTTTTCATTTTAGTGTAAACTGTCCCACCGCTGTACTGAACCGTCAGTTTTGTGTACCGTTACACCCCTAATAAATATATATATATACACACACTGCCGTTCAAAAGTTTGGGATCGGTACGATTTTTTATGTTTTTAAAATAAGTCTCTTCTGCTCACCAAGGCAGCATTTATTTGATAAAAAAAACTGTAATATTATTACAATTTAAAATAACCGTTTTTATGTGAATATATTGTAAAATGTAATTTATTCCTGTGATCAAAGCTGAATGTTCAGCATCATTACTCCAGTCTTCAGTGTCACATGATCATTCAGAAATCATTCTAATATGATGATACTCACTCTCACACACACTCACAAAATCATACTGATCCAAAACTTTTGAACTGCATTATATGTATGTATAGTGTATTATGATATTTTCATTTCTATCTGTTAATATTATTTCATTAAATTATTATATTACACAGGAGAAACATATAGAATACGGACAAGTATAGTAGACTTTGTCTTTGTTTGCTCGCCTAAACGGTCAAATACACTGAATATGTCCAAATTTACACCTTGGTGAATATTCAAGTAAACACAGTCAACATAAGCACTGACTGTACAACACATTGTTCTTCACACACTCACTTCTACACACACGCACTCTCACTCTCTCTCTCACACACACACACACACACACACACACACACACACACACACACACACACACACACACACACACACACACACACACACACACACACACACACACACACACACACGTCTGGTTCACTATCTTTGTTGGGACTCCCCATAGACTTGAAAAATGGTTTTTATACAGTACAAACTGTATATTCTGTCCCCTTACACTAACCCTACCCCTAAACCTACCCATCACAGAACACTTTCTGCATTTTTACATTTTCAAAAAAATATAATTTAGTATGTTTATTTACCCATTCCCCTCATGGGGACCGCTGGCTGGTCCCCACAATGGAGGTGATCTCAGGTTTTACTATCCTTGTGGGGACATTTGGTTCCCACAATGTAATATAAATCAAACACACACACACACACACACACACACACACACACACACACACACACACACACACACACACACACACACACACACACACACACACACACACACACACAAACTCTCTCTCTCTCTCTCTCTCTCTCTCTCTCTCTCTCTCTCTCTCTCTCTCTCTCTCTCTCTCTCTCTCACACACACACACAAACACTCTCTCTCACTCACACACACACACACACACACACACACACACACACACACACACACACACACACACACACACACACACACACACACACACACACACACACACACACACACACACACACACACACACACACACACACACACACACACACACACACAGACACACACAAACACACACAAACACACTCTCTCACTCAGTCTCTCTCTCTCTCTCTCTCTCTCTCTTTTAACCACGTAGACGGAGTCGCTCACAGCCGCATGCTCAAGCGCTCTTCGCAAAGTGCGCGTGAGTATTTGAAATTGAAAGCAGCTTCTGTCAGTGATTTTCATATTTGTAATATATAAGCCAACTGCATTCCAAAAGACATATGATGCCTTCGTAGAGCATTTTTAAGTAAAATACCGGCGGGCGAGACCGCGCACTACATAAGTAACATCACGCAGACCGCGCGTATCTCATATCATGTGCAATGAAGCACGCAAATGTTCTTGTAATTCGCTTCAACTTTTCCGAACTTTATGAAAGATAATTTTTTGGAAGGTTCGAGTGGTGTCGTGTGTGTGTGTGTGTGTGTGTGTGTGTGTGTGTGTGTGTGTATGTGTGTGTGAGACAAAGGAATTAGACGCAAGCAGAATACGGTTGTTTATAAAGCACACGTAGCGTCATCACGTATCTGTGTTTAAAACTAAGCTCAGACATAAATCTTAAATTATCTTAATCAATACAGAATCGTTGGAGAGAATCTATAACACAATATCACATAAATTAAACATAAACTGTTGTTTCCTGTAGCCTACCTATGCCAGGCCTATGCGCAGCGTGACAAGTTGATGCTTCATCTGCAAGACTGGTTTAATCTTGCGTGTCACGTGACCAGAGTGTAATCGCGGCTTTGCGGTAAAAAAAATCGCATTTCATCAAATCGCGATATTATTGCAAATGCAATTAATCATTTAGCCCTACACAGCACCCGTTGTAAACGCTGCAGACAGCCGGACCACCCCGCTGATGCACTTGATTAATCAGATGCGTAGTTGATGTTCGACGCGCATGCGCGGAATAGGATGTTTTTAACATGCATGTATTAAACTCATATACATTGTAATTTAAACTGTAATGTCGAGTTAAAGATAGAATAAATAGATGCAAATGTTTGTTTTATTAGACACTACTTGCTATACTAGCTGTAGAGTATTTAAATTTGATTTAAGCAACGAGGGCATAGTGTTTTGAATAGCCTATAACCTATGTTTTATTTATTATTATTATTATTATTATTATTTGTTTAATTTGTTTAATTTGATCCTTTATGAATGCAAATAGACTGAAAATAACTATTGTCTTATGGTTTGTCTTATAGCCCTCTGTGTTTGTTTCATATTTCTGTACTGTAGTATTTATTCATTCATGAATGAACGTCTGAAATGCGTGCCAGTGTCTTCCATAGAGACTGCGTAATATGTTGTTGATGTATGTGACGTCGTGCCGTAAAGCAAGTCGTGATTCTCGCGTGATTTGGCGGAGCGCCACCTCTCAAACTTCCATTGCTGATCCCCGTGTAAACAAAATCTTAATAGGTCAATATAAGCCTTCTCATTAAATTATTTATTATTGTGTTTCATTAGTGACAAATTTGGGGAGAGGAAAAATAAAGACAAAACTTTCTGAAAATACAGTATGAGAATTAACTGCACAATAACTAGTCGTGTGTATCTTGAATATTATACAATTTGCATGCATACAAAATTTGTGGCAATTTTTATTTTTTTCAAGATGTTTCCAACTCTAACTTTGAACCAATTCTGTAGAATGGCCCATATAGCCTATTTAAACAGGATTTGTTCCAGGTATCACTGTGTACTCAAAATGTGCTTTTGGCTTTCATTTATATTTGGATTACATTGTTAACTATATTCTAAATAAACTACAAGCAAAATATGTAAGTAACAAGGTACTCGAGACTGTGCTGTATCATGAATAAGTCACGACGCGAAGCCTGCAACCCCTTCAGCCGTGACTTAATCACGATCAGTATTATTGACACTGGCTGAGCCTTGGTTATGTTAGACTTTTTTTGCTGTTCCGTTCTGGTTGTGAAAAGTTGTTGGGTAGGCCTTGGGTAGTGGTTTTTTTTATGGTATTGTTTGGTATGGTATTTATTTTTTGTCTTTGTACTTGCCATTCAGGATTCTAATGGAGGCACAAAAGAGTTTTTAAACTGATTAAGTCGATATTTGGGCACTCTATGGGCTCTATCTTGCACCCAGCGCAATTGACTTTGTACACCAACGCATGTATCATTCCTATTTTGCACCCGCGCACAGCGGACTTTTCCCTCCACATACGCACGTCGGTAAATTAGGGAATGAACTTGCACTCCTGGGGGCGGTTCAGCGCAAAGAGGAAGCGTGTTTCGGTTGCAGGTTTAGAAAACAATTCCACCACTGACCAGGAAAAATCTAGTCTAAAGTCAGTGGCGCGTTGCGCATGATATTCAAATGCTATTTTAAGGGCGCATGCTTGGCCATAATCAATGTAGCGTGTGCACAACGCGCATTCACTTTGATTCTCTCATCTACACAGAAGCAGCTATTTTCATTTTTGCAAATCATACATTATTACAATAGGTAGATAGATAGATAGATAGATAGATAGATAGATAGATAGATAGATAGTTTATTATAAAAGCATAAATCTAGCTTACACATTTACCCAAATTATCATATGCCTGTTTAACCAAAGTTAATTTGGTTGTGTTTCTCCATCCCCAATGTCACTTCTCTGTGTTTTACGGCCCTGACAAGAACGTCGGTCTCCTCGGCTGTGAACCGCTCCTGGCGTGCGTCTGGCAAATCCGCCGTTATAATAGCAATCCGCCATAGAACAAGCGCGCCTGCTCTTAAAGGGAATGTGAGATATCGTTCTGATTGGTTTATTTCACGTTACGCCCAAACCACACCTATGAATAATGAAGCTACTTTAGACCAACACATTTTAGATTTGCATCGGGCGCAAGAGTCATTTATCTCGCCGGTATAATAGCAACAGCGCCCGAGACCTGCCCACAAAGTTACTTGCGTTTCGCGCTTGATACTTGCGTTTCAGATCGTTAAAATAGGGCCCTATATCTTCTACCTGAAGGCAGAAGCACATACTCAGGATGACCATAATCAAGGACTAGAACTAACTGTTTTATATATATATATATATATATATATATATATATATATATATATATATATATATATATATATATATATATATATATATATATATCACACAGAATCTTTGCTTGGAGAAAATTACCTGATTGACTTTGTCCAAATTAAAGATGCATTGTCTAGGAATCTGGATATGTGGTGCATACATAATTGAACAGGTCACACAAACCTTTTAAATATATTTGTCCTCGGGTTAAAGAAAACTGAGGAATATTTTGGATGGCAGCCTGTCAGTTTAGTACTTAAAATCAACAATTATTAAACATTTAAAGGGGAATCCAGTTTTAAGGGATGGGAAGCTGATGTGCATTCTAAAATGCAAAATAATTTGGATAAACCTTTTTGATAAAAAACTTATTTTTCTTAAATAATGGTTAAAAGGGTTGAAATGTGATATTTATCATTTATAAAACTTTTTTGTTTTGAAGATGTCACCATCAGGGCCGTACGTAGGGTTTTATAAATACCGAGGTAAAATTTAGATTTTCCTGATCTCGACATGTGGATTTTAAGGTGTTTGAAGGCCAAACAAAATGGACGACAGTAGCTTTAAAAGCATGTCCGTGGGCAGTAGCATAAATGATTTTGTCAAGCAGATAACAGATTCTTAACCCTCTGAGGTCGGCAAACGCGCCCCAGCGTTTTGCTGGATTTTCTTCACATTGTAGTACAATAAACTTAAATTACTCCGTCATTTATGGTTATACAGAAAAAAGAAATATAAAAAAAGAATCTGTGATATTTCTACTTTTGTATGTGTCCACTTACAATCAAATCAAAACATTGTGCTTTTGTAAAATAAAGAAAATAAACAGGGTGTGCGTTCTGCCTTCAACACCTGAGAAAGACAAAGACACTCCCCTAACTGCCCTATTAGGAGCTATCAGGCCCTGTCATTCAGAGCAACCTTGCACAAAGAATGAGGAGATTTAAAAAAGAATGGCTTTTAGATTGTTTGGATTTATTTACAACACAACATAATCCAAAAATACACAACAAATGACAAAAGAGCACATTGAAAACAATGATCCAAAGACAGAGACCTTTGTGCCATTCCTAAAAACATTGTACATACCTTTCATTTCCAAGGTGTTTGATTTTCACTTTACCATGTTCATGTACAGAGACTCATGTGAATGTTGAAGTCAACAGGACTCAGTTTCATCTGGGCCATAAAAAAAAAATAAAAAAAAGTGAACATACTGGTATCAAGAGAAACTAGGCCTGCACGATTTTAGGAATAAATTGTAGATTTTTCTGGTTAAAATTGCTTTTTAAAATTCACAGAATACACACACACACACACACACACACACACACACAAATGTTTCCAACAATATATAATATAATGAACACCATGTTTGTTGTGCCTTGTAGGCACAAGCTATGTACAGTACTGCATAAAATAATAATAACAATAACCTATAGCAGCCTATAAATCTTCCAAAAGATTTCAGTAACAATGCTAGAGAAAAATATATTGATTATCTTATGTTACTTCAAATGTTTCCATTCCTTATGATGATATGAAATGAGATAATAGTAAAAACATAAAGCCTAATGTTTGGTGCATTTTTTGGTGCACGCGCTCCAAAATATGATACATTCAAACGCGATTGCGCTCCAAAATATGAAACATTCAAACGCGATCGCGCTCCAAAATATGATACATTCAAACCCACAGCGCGCTCCAAAATATGATACATTCAAACGCACAGCGCGCTCCAAAATATGATACATTCAAACGCGATCGCGCTCCAAAATATGATACATTCAAACGCGATCGCGCTCCAAAATATGATACATTCAAACGCGATCGCGCTCCAAAATATTAAACATTATGGTTATACATATCTATGTTTGAGCAGATATCCACAAACAGTATTTAACAGTAAACACGGGTCTAAATAGTATAATATTCACCATATATCTAGCAACAGTTCAACTGCAATGTGAAGTTTATGCAACAATACCATAAACTAATAAGTAAGAATTTCTTACCTTACATCTTTCTTGTCTTCAAATCGCGTTCTTCTTCTTCTGAGGTAAATCCAATGTAAACTCAGACGTGTCTTCCAAACTCGACGAAAAGCAGAGACTTGTGAAGTGTTTTGGTGTTTTGTGTTTGAGGTAACGAGGGCGTTCGCGTTCCATGTGGACGATTTGCATGGGAATCACTTTTGCGCGAGTGGGCGTGGTCGAATTAAAAGTAATTAGCAAGCGTTTGAGATACTGGACATCCTGTTGGTTTTATACAAATTACTTAAACAGAGAATATTTGTTTTCAGTTTGAATCCGATCATTTAAAAGTACACACTTAAATGTGTATAAAGGTATATGGCTCATAAATGTGTGACAAGTATTCGCTGAGTTTTGTTTCAGTTTATAGACGTGCTCAAGAAAAAAAAAGTTTACCGCGATGGAGAGCCAGAACGCACACCCTGTTTATTTTCTTTATTTTACAAAAGTACAATGTTTTGATTTGATTGTAAGTGGACACATACAAAAGTAGAAATATCACAGATTCTTTTTTTATATTTCTTTTTTCTGTATAACCATAAATGACGGAGTAATTTAAGTTTATTGTGCTACAATGTGAAGAAAATCCAGCAAAACGCGGGGGCGCGTTTGCCGACCTCAGAGGGTTAAGATCAATTTCCAAAAGATGATTTTTTTTTTATTCCTCTTTTTTTGTCAACTTTAGCATGGGTGTGTTCACTTATGCTAAGCACTGTATATTCCCCACACATATTGCCTTTCTAAACTAAAAGTGTCTTACAAAATTTAAATCAATGTATTGTTTTATGTGAATGAGTAGGCAGGATGATTTTCACATCATTTGGAAGCTAAAACCTCCAGGACACACACTCCACCCAATATGATTTTCTGTGATCGTTTTACTATCCACATGGTAGACCCTGGTTTTAAGTGGCCCTGCTATTAAAATTATTTATATAAATAATGTCGGGTGGTCTTGATTATTTTCCATTAAGGACAAGATAACAGCATTCACACACACTCTCACTCTCACTCACACACACACACACACACACACACACACACATACACACACACACACACACACACACACATATACACACACACACACACACACACACACACACACACACACACACACACACACACACACACACACACACACACACACACACACACACACACACACACACACACACACACACACACACACACACACACACACACACACACACACACATACACACACACACACTCTCTCTCTCTCTCTCTCTCTCTCTCTCTCTCTCACACACACACACTCTCTCACACACTTTTAATTAAGTTAATTTTATACCAGATTTACAAGTAAGCACGTCCCTAAAGGGAGATTTTTCAAACCGCGACTGGCACCATCTTGTGTCCACTTAGGGATTGTATTGAAAATGTCTACTTGTTTTGTTGCCAGGACGATTGTTTTGTACATTGTAATGGGTTATAAAGTAACAAGCTAGATTTACATCATCCCTATCATCTTAGAACCTTTATTACAAACAAAACAGATAAAATATAATATGTTTTGTCTATATAATAGAACTAGAATAAAAATAGGATTTTTTTAAGGCATGAAAAGACTCCAGACCTGACTCAATCACTTGTGAACATCTCCGCCTCAGTATCTGCTAGATGGCTATATAGATCTGATCAGAACCATATTCTCCTTTCAGCAGAACTTATAGTTTATGAAATGAGAGAGATCTCTTATCAGTTTATATTAAATGGATGTGTAATTATGCAACAGATTTAACAAGCTTTTGTTGTGAGTTCTGATGTCACAGTCTCAGATATCTTCATTGTTTCTGTGTGTGTTTGTAGATTACAGTGCTGTAAGATGACAGGAGAAGGCTGTGGTTATCTGGCTTCAGCTCTGTGTTCAAACCCCTCACACCTGAGAGAGCTGGATCTGAGCCTCAATCTCCTGGGAGACTCAGGACTCAAGATGCTCTCTGATCTACTGAAGGATCCAAACTGCACACTGAACAAACTCAAGTATGTTGAGCAATAAGATTCTTCTCATCCTGTGAATATATGTATGTGTATTTCAGTCTTACCATATCCAAGTGTACAGGGGAGTGAAATGTCGAAAGGCTCTGTAGTAGAGCTGCGTGGAGGAAAATATTTACTGATTTACTGATTTACTTTGTTACAATATCAATGTCAAGGAGTAGGCCTTCTGAAAAAGATCAGACAAACATTTAAAATCTGTTATTATTTACTCTCCCTCACGTCATCCAAACCTGCATGACTACCTTTATTCTGCCAAACACAAAAGAAGATACTCTTTTCAGTCAGTGGTCACCAAAACTTCTAAATATCATATTTTGGGTTCAACAGAAGAAATCCATACAGGTTTGGAACGACATGAGAGTGAGTAAATGATGACAGGGTTTTATTGTTAGTGTAAACTGTCCCACCGCTGTACTGAACTGTCAGTTTTGCGTACCCGTTACACCCCTAATATATATATATTAGGGCTGGGGGAATTAACGCGTTAATCTTTGCGATTAATTTGAGATGTTTAACGCGTAAAAAATAAATAACGCAATTAACACAGCACTTTTTTTTTTGCCTCATTTTAATGATTTCCTGTTGCGGCTGCTATTGAAAAGGCAGAAAATATGCCGTCCCGCCCCTCCGTGTTCGGCGATCAGGTTTCATTCTCACGCAGCTTTCATGAGCGGGTCTTTTCCACTCCGTGTGTGCGCCGCGCTCTCCATTCCGTGTGTGTGTGTGTGTGTGTGTGTGTGTCGGCGCTGCGCTCTCTGCTCAATGTTCCGCTCCGTGTTTGCGCTGCATGTTCTGCTCTGTCGTTAACGACCCAAACGCTCGAATCATGTACCGATCACGCACTGGAAAAGCAAAGTCCGCTCAAATAACGGGAAATTTCTCAGTAGTAGACTTCTGTTTGCAATAGCCCTACTGCGCTGGTATAGTCATGCTGGGCAACAATGGTAAAATTACCTGCTCTGATCACATGCTCTGGTAATAATAGCTTTGTAGGACAATATTTTATTTTGATAATTAGTAAAAAAAAAAAAAAAAAAATCTGTTAAATTGATTATGTTGATTGATTATTGAAAAATAATAATATATTGATATATTGAAGTTTAATATTATTTTAATATAGGGCTATTTTCTGTTCCTTTTTTTTCCTGTGTTGTTTAATTTAATTAGGTGATTCTAAGTTTGAATATTGATGATTACAAGCTTGTGGGAAATGCAATTAATTGCAATTAATTACAGCAAATTGTGCAATTATTTTTTTTTTATCAATTCCCAGCCCTAATATATATATATATATATATATATATATATATATATATATATATATATATATACATACATACATACACACTGCCGTTCAAAAGTTTGGGATCGGTAAGATTTTTTATGTTTTTAAAAGAAGTCTCTTCTGCTCACCAAGGCAGAATTTATTTGATTAAAAAACTGTAATATTGTGAAATATTATTACAATTTATAATAACTGTTTTCTATTTTAGTATATTTTAAAATGTAATTTATTCCTGTGATCAAAACTGAATTTTCAGCATCATTACTCCAGTCTTCAGTGTCACATGATCCTTCAGAATTCATTCTAATATGATGATTTGATGCTCAAGAAAAATATATGATTATTATTAATGTTGAAAACAGTCGTGGACAATTTTTTTCAGGATTCTGATGAATAGAAAGTTCAAAAGAACAGCGTTAATCTGAAATGAAAAGATTTTTGTAATGTTATACACTACCGTTTGGGGGTAGAAATAAAAGAAATCAATACTTTTATATTTAGCAAGGATGCATTAAATTGATCAAAAGTTACAGTAAAGACATTTATTAGCCTGACGTCGTCATACTCAGATTCTAGTCAGCAGGGACGTGCACAGACATTTTGAGGGGCAGGGGCTCAAGTGAAATAAAGGGCACTTCTCATACGTATTTTTTTTCTTTTTATAAACAAAAAAGTATATATATTAACACAACTCTGACTTCCTTTTTAAAAAATTAATTAAAAAAGTTAATTAATTTTATCTTCCTCAAACTCACGCAATTGTTTCATTTTCAAAAGATGTCTACAAAATAATCAGTTTACACAGAAACCATGGTCTCCTTAGTATTCACTAGGTTTATAGAGCAGCAAAGGAAACCATTCCACAATGTGCATGTTTTGAAAACATTTTCTATGCTACTAGTTTCAAGTATATATGAAGAGTTCAGATGCAAAAGCCTCTAAGTGCCATCTGAAATTTTCTTCTAAAATGAGAATTTTTTTTCAAGCTCGTATATTTAAGTTCAGTAATTTAACTTAAATGACAATTAAGAAGTAATTTTCATTGCCAGTTATGTGAAATAAGTGAACATAAACATACAAGCTTGATAAAAATGATCATTATAGAAGGAAATTTCAGATGGCACTTAGAGGCTTTTTCATCTGAACTCTTTATATTTAGAATAACCTAAATAACTGCATCAAGCAGAGGGGCGTGTTTTACTAATAATTTGTTTATTTTTGCACAAGGCACTACATCGTTTTAATTATTTTGGTGTTATCAGAATACATAACACTTTAAAATTAAACTTACAAAAATAATTGAGTAAAAATTCAATAAAAGCCAATGTCATGTATTTGTGGTTGTATGGAATACTATTTTATAAAGGTTTAGAGGAAATAAAAAAAGTAAAATTACTCATAAATAAAAAGTTAATTTATAAATATTGTTATTTGTAATGTTTAATGTTAACTTATTTCTACTCAGTTTTATTTATTAATGTAGGCTACCAGATGCAGTTACTCAGATTTACTACATTTTTTAGAGTGTATCCTCCATCTGTTTGCATCTGTAGATTTCTTCTAAATTCACCAATTTAGATTTCTAAATTTCAGGGGGAAAGACTCTTGATGTAAGTCATTAACTGAGGACGTTCTGTATGCAAATTAGGCGTCAACTAGTTAAAATGCGCACATTTGCATCTAATTGACAGGGCAATGCAGGTATTTTAGGATAAACAAAATAACTAAAGCATATCACCTGGTGGTGATATATGCTTATTTTATTAACTTATTTTATTACATGGCTTGGTTGAATTCCAATGTAGAATGTCTTATTTCTTGATAAGAGACCGCTGTGCGGAGTATAACAGACCGTTGCCATGAAAAACAGAGGGTTGCTATGGACTCACAGGATTCTAACCGTAGAGACGGAGCGTACTATTTTCTTTAGCGGAAGCAATACAATCGGGTTTAACAATCGGGGGAGAGGGAGAGGGAGCGCTTCAGAACTCCTTACCTGATATTTAGATATACTATTCCTCAATAAATATATTTGTTTGACAGGGAAGCTGTGCGCAAACAGAAATATATATTATTTAAAAAAAAAAAAAAAAAAAAAAAAGCACCCCAGAAAAAAGGGCACTTTCTCTCCAGGAATAAAAAGGGCAGGTGCTCAAGCCCCCTTTGATGTCTATGTGTGCACGTGCCTGCTAGTCAGAATGTGAGTCTGATACTGCTCCATTGAACTTTGATTATGGGGCGTGTTTCAACCGAACCAGGAAGTAAAATGCCTCTGCACTCAATTGGATAGACCTACAACCAATCAGAGCAACGGAGTAAGTTAACGTATGTTTTTCATTCATGTTTCCGAGCGACAAATGCCTTGATTGCGCCGCGGTTCTCTGTTCCTCTTTTAAAATGAATGCGCTGTCGATATCTTCTATAACAGACG
>NC_138724.1:30718844-30821344 GCF_965113295.1 Leuciscus leuciscus
AGGTCTATAAAGTAACAAGCTAGATTTACATTATCCGTTACATCTTAAGACCTTTATTACAAACAAAACAGATAATAGATCATATGTTTTGTCTATATAATAGAACTAGAATAAAAATAGGATTTGTGTGTAAGGCATGAAAAGACTTCGAGATTCGACTCAGACTTCAGATGAAAGACTTGTGAACATCTCTGCCTCAGTATCTGCTAGATGGCTGTGACGGTTCTGGTGCGATGTGTGGGCGAAGTGCTGGGAGCTTATCCTTTAATAGCGATGTCTCACTTCATGAATATTAAAATAGTAATGAATGCACTGAAAAGCCCTCGCGCTACTCATATAGCCTACGTTTTGTGTCAGATATCAACGCAGAGAGAGAGAGTATAAAGACAGTAGAGCCGCATGATTAATCTTTAAAAGATCTCGATTCAAACACCCACGCGATCTTATTCCTAAATGAAAAAAACTTCACACCGGAACATTCAAATCTGTTTGCGCTGTCGCTGACCCAGAGAGAGCAGTTGTCAATATGAAACAGCTTTACTTTCACAGTCTTTTCAACCACACAGTAGGGCTGTCCCCGACTATGGATTTTCATAGTCGAATCAGAATCGTCAAGTCTTGCCTATAGTCGACTAATAGTCGAATCATGTGTATGGGGGTGGGGCTGGGGGCGGGGCTTTAACGTTTCAAAGCCGCGATGTACAGAAAATCACACAAAGATATAGAAGAAAATGTATAAAAACATTTTTGATCAATAAAACTAAGAAATAACATAAATAACTCCAGAAAGGCCACACTGCAGATTTGCATTTCACATGCAAATCAAATTAAATCGGCTAAATTACCTATGCGAGCAGGCCAGCCTACAGCACAACATCGATGCACCGAAAAAATAAACAATTAATTTACTAAATTAAATTAGAACAGAATATACCTTTCTAATAGGCTAAATAAAAATACAAAACGAAATAAATCAGAATCAAGTCACAGGATGAGGAGCAAATGTGTGCAAAATGCCTAAAGTGCAGGGGAACATATATTCAAAACACAAGCCACAAATAGTTAGATTAGATAACCCTGACAGATTAATAAATAAAATAAAAATAAAGAAATTATTAAAATAACGATAGTAGCCAGAATTTTCTACTTTGTCTTTTTAACTGCAGAAACAACAATAAATGCTAAACTGGAGAGGCAGTCTTTTTAGCTAAAAATGTTCACAGCATCCAAAAATAAAATTAGAACCGGCTGAAAAGTTTTGAAATCACTTGTACCTGATCGAGAGAACAAATCCTGAAAGTCTTTCACTCTGTCTGTCCGTTGGAGTCTTTTCAAATTGTGCGCGCGGATAAAATACATTCTAACGTGAAACCAGGGGCGTCACTAGGCCCTTTTTAGGGGGGCTTCAGCCCCCCTAAACTTCTGCCCAGCCCCCCTAAAAAATATTTGATTAATATATTTTTTATCGCTTCAGTCCCCTTTAAAAAAACTCATTTGAAACGGCGGCAAGCTGCGTCAAGTTTCGGCTCCTCCCCTTATCTGAGTCTGCTTGGATTTAGCGCATTTTTCAATCTGCAGGGGCGCCGAGCAGAGCGAGGTGTGTCGTGAGTGCATTTATTGATAGATTGCTATGATATTACATCTGCATCGGTGCAGTTCTTTGTCATTTATGCATTGCAGTTTACATAATGTAATGTTACTGGAGCATTGGGAGCAACACGGGACGGTTCGGTTTCTCTTCCAATACCAATACGTTTCGCTGCGTTCACCTTCAGCCCTTATCAGTGTGATAGTTGTTTTTTTCTACAAAACAAAAATGAAGCGATTAACACCCATGAAAACATACTTTAGAAAACGATCATGATTTATTTTAATTTACTTTTTAAACTTTAAAACATATTATTTTGTATTTCGTTATTACATTATGCTGCCATGCACAGAAATGATTAAAGACACACATCATTGTCTGAAAGCACTAGATGGCCTTGAGAGAGAAACATCATGTGGAGTTATTTGGTTTTGTATTAATGAATATAGTTTTGTATTAAGTAATAATGAATCAGTAGAAGTGTATAGCCTACATATATTAGAGTAAGAGTAGAGTAAAGGGATTTGTGCTTTTCTTTTAAGCACTTGATTTATAGAAGTGGCAAATTGATAATTCATGTTGTTATTTTTAATAAATAGAAATAAATATAGAACAGATTAATCATATTGCCAATAGACAGTTACATTAATACACGTTTAGCTGGTTAGTTAAATGATTTGAAATTAAATAGATTTTCACGGGGTGACTTGATGAATAACCAACCGTATTGTTGATAACAAAGGCTAAAAAGCTTAAAAAATAAAATAAATAATTTATATTTCATTGTAGATGGACTTAGTTACCTAGCTTTCCTGGTAGCTTTGTCTGAGAAAATGATTCATAAATCAACCTATCAGTTGACCCTATGTTTACTTTCTTCACTGACAGACAAAAATTAAAAGCCTGTATCAGTCAAAGCTCAGCTTTAGGAGGGGAAAAGACAGAGCAAGATAAAAACAAAGAGAAAAAGAGTGTGATGCTGATGAGGTGAGAAAAAAACAGCTGCCCGCACATGGTTTTAAAGCTATTGTCATCCAATTTTTTTGGCCTTCAAAACATCTTAAAATGCTCATATGTAGATCAGAGAAATCAAAATTTTCTCGGGGGAGCATGCCCCCGAACCCCCCTAACTACCTCACATTCGGTACCTCAGTGATTATAAAACCGTGCCATATGCATGTTACTGGATGAATGAATGAAACTACTTAATAATGAGCATTAGACCATAAACTAACCTTTTTTTTTTTTTTTTTTTTACATCATACCCTCATTGGGGGCTGAGCCCCCCTAAAATGAAAATCCTAGAATCGCCCCTGCGTGAAACCCAGTCTATGCGTGAAACATGTTAACGTTGGCCGGCAGAAGTGCGATCATGGTTTTCCTGATGCTAAATCCAGCCTTGGAGAATATCCTTTCTGATGGTGTACATCCACACTTTAGATTTTCTTATCCCAGACATTGTTAAAGATTTAAATCCTTGCAGCGAAGACGCTCCTCTGTCGGTCACGGATTGAAAGTGAAACTTAAATCTGTCACGGGGTGTTTGGATTTATTCACGCACGTTAAAAAATATTTATTAAAAGCTTCTTTCTTTGCACATTTTTATATAGGCCTACAGCATTATCATAATAGGCTGAATATTAACGTATTGACATAAAAGCTAGTTTTATGTGAAATCAGACATTGAGCGCCCTCATATAGCCAAAGTGGCATGATCCTCGTTTCATAACACCTCTGCGAAGATTCGACCGTGAGATTGGTAGTCGAATCAGGCTCCTCCTATCGAAGCATCGAATCTTCGACTATTCGGGGTCACCCCTACCACACAGTATCAATATTTCTGTGTTACAAATATTCAAATGATCACAGAAGTACTGAGATAAAAGTTTATAGTTTGAGAATAAACACTGATGTCTACGGTAGCAACCAAAATAGAGTCAATCATCTTTTGAAAGTCGCTTCAAATATCGAGTGTATCAATTACACCTGATGCTTCAAAACATTCATAAAGACGACTGTTAAAGCTGCAGTCCGTAACTTTTTTGTGTTCAGAATTTACAAAATGTATATAATAAGCGAGCCGAGTACACCATGAATGCCTTTTTTCAAACCGTGGTTTTGTCTTATCCTGAATCACTACGGTAATCCTGTAATAAGCCTTTATACTCTGACTACTTTACACCGGTCGGGTTGCACCGCTGCGGAGGAGCACAGTGCCTGCGTGGCTCGCCATAGACATAAACAGAGAGAAGTAGCTCCGGCTACAATGTTCTTCCTCAAGACACATGCAGTTCTGTTTATTAACCGCTAGAGCGCTGATTCATCCAGTAATGAAACAAGTGAAGTCCTTATGAATCAATCAATCAAAACCGATTTTAGCCCTCTGGGGTCTAAGGTGTTTTTGGGGTCCTTGAGATGTTTTGACATGCCCTGACATTTGTGCTTTTTTCAGTTGCTTATAAACATATTAATGGCAAAGGTGTAATTACACTATATTTAGCACAAACAGGGCTACCATAATATGTGAGCAACATGTATGTACATGTTTGTATTTTTGAGAGAATAATGTTTATGCATGGTTATTGAAAAAACTAAAAACTAAAGTTTCTGAAATAAGGCCACAAAACACATACTAAATGTGACCCTGGACCACAAAATCAGTCTTATGTGTATTTTTTTTTAAATTGAGATTTATACATCATCTGAAAGCTGAATACATAATCTTTCCATTGATATTAGGTTTGTTAGGATATGACAATATTTGGCCAAGATACAACTATTTGAAAATCTGGAAACTGAGGGTGCAGAAAAATCAAAATTTTGAGAAAATCGCCTTTAAAGTTGTCCATTTCTATAGGCGATTGTGCTTCATCCACTCACAAATTTTTTTTTTTAATATATTTAAGGTGGGAAATTTACTAAATATCTTCATGGATCATGATCTTTACTTAATATCCTGATGATTTTTGGCATAAAAGAAAAATCGATAATTTTTACCCATACAATGTTTTGTTGGCTATTGCCACAAATATACCCGTGCTACTTAAGACTGGTTTTGTGATCCAGGGTCACAAATATGTGTCCACAAGACTTTTGAATAATGCATTTTGTCGCCTAGAGTTTTTTCTTCAAAATGATGTGAAAATCATCCTGCCTAATCATTCACATAAAACAATACATTGATTTAAATTTTGTAAGACACTTTTTGTTTGGAAAGGCAATATGCGCAGGGGTGTCAACGATCCTACACCATCATGAATAATAAGTAGTTCACACCTGAGGAGACAATGGGGCCCGCATAATGGGGCTGCATACATAATGAGCCTTTCATTCAGGTGTGTGACTGAGCCACAAGAAAGAATGCAAGGACAATATATATATATATATATATATGTATATAATAGATTCACAGTTGTTGTGCTTGCAAATTGTGCTTGCAAATTGTATAAAATCCAAGGTAAACATTTCTTGTAATTGTGCAGTTAATTGTTCTCATACTGTATTTTCAGAAAGTTTTGGAATTTATTCTCTACCCAAATGTGTCACTAATAAAACGCAATAAAAATAATTTAAAGAGAAGGCTTATATTGACCTTTTAAGATTTTGTTTACGTCTATCCTTGTATATATATATATATATATATTATTTTTTTTGCTATTTTATTAATTGTATAAACTTTTATACAATTAATAAAATAGCAAAAAAAATTATATATATATATATATATATATATATATATATATATATATATATATATATATATATATATATATATATATAATTTATTCTCTACCCAAATGTGTCACTAATAAAACGCAATAAAAATAATTTAAAGAGAAGGCTTATATTGACCTTTTAAGATTTTGTTTACGTCTATCCTTGTATATATATATATATGTATATATATATATATATATATATATATATATATATATATATATATATATATATATATATATATATATATAATTTTTTTTGCTATTTTATTAATTGTATAAAAGTTTATACAATTACAACAACAATTAAAATGTTAACAATATTTCCAGTATAATCTTTCTTTGTAAAAACTAAAGTATACAT
This sequence comes from Leuciscus leuciscus, assembly GCF_965113295.1. NCBI lineage: Eukaryota > Metazoa > Chordata > Actinopteri > Cypriniformes > Leuciscidae > Leuciscus > Leuciscus leuciscus. Next base: position 30,724,513 of record NC_138724.1, read on the forward strand.
TTGATCATATTTATTTCAAAGTTAAGGATTCATTAGTTTGAATATAGCCTACATTGGAACAAACACTATAATAACATCTTAGTTGATGACTTTTTTTTTTGACAAAAAAAAAAAAAATATATATATATATATATATATATATATATATATATATATATATATATATATATATATATATATATATATATATAACATATGAGCATAAATTGGCAACATTATAAGCTTATTTGATGTGGCAGTATTTTACAGTAAAAACTTTATAATCTATCCGATTATTGTAGTCGATTTTTACTCATCTCAGTATAGCAATAGAGTTTGGTGAAAGCTGTTCATTCATTCACACACAAAAACGCGATTCATTTTTAAACAGTAGGCCTATTTGTGCAAGCTGTAGTAGCTACACAACAGCGCGCATCTGTGCGTTCATTCATTCACACAGCGTACAGACACTATTGCGATTAGAACAAAGCAAATATAGAACTGACCTATTCCTGGATCCGTTGCTCCTCGAAATGAAACACACACACACACACACACAAACACACACACACACACACACACACACACACACACACACACACACACACACACACACACACACACACACACACACACACACACACACACACACACACTCACAAACTTACTCTTTTTCACACACACACACACACACACACACACACACACACACACACACACACACACACACACACACACACACACACACACACACACACACACACACACACACACACACACACATCCAGGTGTTTATAACATTATAGTCCAGTTTTGAAATGGGGAAAAGCACAAAGAGAGAGAGAGATTTGATATGTAAAGTGCTAAATAAAGTTGACCAGACTTGACTATTAAAACCAAATTCACTGAGTTGGAGAAAACATGTCGCTGCTTCCTACATCTGATGAAAAATAGCCAATTTTATTGTATAGTAATAATTCAAGTATATTTCATAATTTAAAAAAAAAAAAAAATATATATTTGGCCAAATTATTTCTTAAAAAAATAAAATAATAAATTCATAATTTCTTCAGTATTTCTAGTTAGAAACTGCCTTTACGGTTCCCATATCATAGTAGTGTTTAATTCAAAAGGGTCAAACAGTTCTCGTTGTGTTTATAACTGGTTAGAGCGGCCAGCACGAGCAAGTTCATCATTTAATCACTGTTTGTCACACATTTGGAGTATGGTCGTGGTGAATCTCATATACTGCAGTATAGCTATTCCAGCGCTTAATATGGTGGAATTATTGTCCCATCAGAGAAGTCCCGTTGCTTATAATAAGAGCACATGTAAACACTGCAGTGCACTGATACTCTGAGCTCACCCGCTGCACACTGCCGACACACTGCTTCTGTGCGCTCTCTTTCACAAACTATGAAAACAGTTTTAAAAATCAGGGTAACTATTAACAAGAGGAGATTTGTCTGTGTAAAATGTATTTGGTTTTAAAATGTAGGTACGTTAAAGTTTCAACAAATTAAAATACTCAAAGTTCAGCAGAACTTGTATCAAATGAGAGAGATCTCTTATCAGTTTATATTAAATGGTTGTGTAATTATTCAGCAGATTTAACAAGCTTTTGTTGTGAGTTCTGATGTCACAGTCTCAGATATCTTCAGTGTTTCTGTGTGTGTTTGTAGATTACAGCGCTGTGATGTGACAGAAGAAGGCTGTGGTTATCTGGCTTCAGCTCTGTGTTCAAACCCCTCACACCTGAGAGAGCTGGATCTGAGCGACAATCACCTGAGAGACGCAGGACTCAAGATGCTCTCTGATCTACTGAAGGATCCAAACTGCACACTGAACAAACTCGAGTATGTTGAGCAATAAGATTCATCTCATCCTGTGAATATATGTATGTGTATTTCAGTCTTACCATATCCAAGTGTACAGGGGAGTGAAATATCCAAAGGCTCTGTAGTAGAGCTGCGTGGAGGAAAAGATTTACAAAAAACTTTACACAGTACGAGAGCACTGAGAAGAGTATGCTGTCATTACTAGGGTTGGGAACTGAGAATCTGTTCTTATCCAGAATCGTTAGTGTTTTTGAAAAAATACCGGAACCGTGGGAAATTCCTAAGTTTCGGTTCCGAAAACGGTTCTGGTGCGATGTGTGGGCGAAGTGCTGGGAGCTTATCCTTTAATAGCGATGTCTCACCTCATGAATATTAAAATAGTAATGAATGCACTGAAAAGCCCTCGCGCTGCTCATATAGCCTTCGTTTTGCGTCAAATATCAACGCAGAGAGAAAGAGTATAAAGACAGTAGAGCTGCATGATTCATCTTTAAAAGATCTCGATTCAAACACCCACGCGATCTTATTCCTAAATGAAAAAAACGTAACACCGGAACATTCAAATCTGTTTGCGCTGTCGCTGACCCAGAGAGTGCAGTTGTCAATATGAAACAGCTTTACTTTCACAGTCTTTTCAACCACACAGTATCGATATTTCTGTGTTACAAATATTCAAATGATCACAGAAGTACTGAGATAAAAGTTTATATGAGTATAAACACTGATGTCTACGGTAGCAACCAAAATAGAGTAAATCACCTTTTGAAAGTCGCTTCAAATATCGAGTGTATCAATTACACCTGATGCTTCAAAACATTCATAAAGATGACTGTTAAAGCTACACACACACACACACACACTTTCACTCTCTCTTTCTATCTCTCTCTCTCTCTCTCTCTCTCTCTCTCTCTCTCTCTCTCTCTCTCTCACACACTCACTCTCTCTCTCACACACACACACACACACACACACACACTCTCACTTTCTCTCTCTCTCTCTCTCTCTCTCTCTCACACACACACACACACACACACACACACACACATACTCAGGTCAGGTCAGGATAATCATATTTTCTGTCTACAATAACTTTTTTTTAACTTTCAGAGTTTTCTGTTAAAGCGGTGTCATGTTAGCGGCATTAAGTTAATAACTAATGATCGTTGCGACGGAAGTGAATCAATCAAAACTAACTTTAGCTGGACAATAACTTTATTCTAGAGCTGCTATAAAGCCAAAACAATCTCTGTTACTTTAATTTCCTATTATCAATGTAAAGCCGCTTTGGAACAATATACATTGTTAACCCTCTGGAGTCTGAGCGGTTTTCTGGGCCCTGGAGGTGTTCTGACATGCTCTGACATTTGTGCTTTTTTCAGTTATTTATAAACATGTTAATGGCAAAGGTGTAAATTCACTCTATATAGCACAAACAGGGCTACCAAAATATGTGATCACCATGCATGTATATTTTTGAATTTTTAAGAGAATAATGTTTATGCGTGGTTATTGAAAAAAATAAATAAATGAAAGTTGCTGAAATAAGACCACAAAACTCATAATAAATATGTGTCAATAAGACTTTTGACTAATGGATATTGTCGCTTCGAGTTCTGGCTTCAAAATTATGTGAAAATAGTCTTGCTTTATCGTTCACATAAAACAATACATTGATTTAAATTGATGTAAAACAGGTTTTGCTTGGAAAGCCAATATGCGAGGGGGGCGTGAACGAGGAGTGGTTTACACCTGAGAATACAATGTCCCACCCACACTGCATAATTAGCCATTCATTCAGGTGTGACACTGACTGAGCCACAATGCAAGGACAAAAGATATATTTAGAAGAAGACTTATATTGACCATTTAAGATTTTGCTTACATCTATCTTGTAAATATGTTTTGCTATTTTATTAAAAAGGTTACAATTACAACAATAATTACAATTTCAACAATATTTCAAGTGTACTCTTTCTTTGTAAAAAAAAATGTATTATAGGCCTACATTTTATCATATGTATTCATTAGTTTGAATATAGCCAACATTGGAACAGCTAACATCTTAGTTGATGACTTTATTTTTGACAAAAATTTTATTTTATATATATAGAAATTTCTAAACAAAAGCTTATTTGATGTGGCAGTATATTCTACAGTAAAAACTGTACCCAAATCTAGTCAACAAAATGTTGTCTTTCATATTTCGCCTGACTGTAACGTTGTTTTTATGAAATATTAGGGCATATAAATGTTAATTTGCAGTTTAATACGTTGCTTATACAAATAGCCTACATTTTATTTCAACATATTTCAGTCGATTTTTACTCATCTCAGTATAGCAATACAGTTTGCTAAAACATCATCATTCATTCACACACGCGATTTAAATTTAAACTGTCTTTTTGCGAGCTGTGGTAAACAGCGCGCATCTCTGCCGTTCATTCATTCATAAACAGAAACCCGATTCACGTGAGAAGGAAAAAAAAAGTTACTACTGTATTCCTCAGCTCGCTCCTCGATATACCCGCACTTCTGAGGTACATTTTCCATTATTATTATTCCTCACAGCGCTGCGAGACGGTGTAAACAAGTAATGATCTGAATAAACTTGTGTTTTCTCGAGCTGATATGGGGGCGTTCACAGGGGATTGCCTCAGAATAGCGCGCGCTCTCCGTGGGCGTGTCACATTACATTTGAATGAGCTGTAATGAGCTCGACTGGAATCGCTCTCTTTTAATACAGATTTCACAAGATGAGAATATTTGTTTTTTATATAAATTACTTCATTTAAAAGAAGAGAATTCAAGCTTCATGCCTGTGTGTCTGTATGCCTGTTTGACTGAGTATTCGCTGAGTTACAGTTCATTTTCGGACGCGTTTCAGAATGGACTTCACTGACAGAGAGAAAGCAGAACTCACATCATGTTTATTTTTCTTTATTTGGCAAAAAGCACAACACGTTGTTTTTATTGTGAGTATACACACAAAAAAAAAAAAACACACTTAACAGGATCGATTGATGTATGAAACTTGTTTGTAAGATCAACGTCAACAGAGTATTTTGAGTCTCTTTTGAACTGATAAGAAAAAAAGCGAGCTGGTATCGCCGGCGATACCGCCGACCCCAGGTGGTTAACTTAATTTCCATATTTAATTTATTTTTTAATTCAATTACATATCATTAAAAAATTAAGATATTTAATATATTTGGCCATATTATTTCTTAAAAAAAAAAAAAAATCATAATTTCTTCAGTATTTCTAGTTAGAAACTGCCTTTACGGTTCCCATATCATAGTAGTGTTTAATTCAAAAGGGTCAAACAGTTCTCGTTGTGTTTATCACTGGTTAGAGCGGCCGACACGAGCAAGTTCATCATTTAATCCCTGTTTGTCACACATTTGGAGTATGGTCATGGTGAATCTCATGATCTGCAGTATAGCTATACCAGCGCTTAATACGGTGGAATTATTGGCTCATCAGAGAAGTCCCGTTGCTTATATAAGAGCACATGTAAACACTGCAGTGCACTGATACTCTGAGCTCACCCGCTGCACACTGCCGACACGCTGCTTCTCTGCGCTCTCTTTCACAAACTATGAAAACCGTTTTAAAATCAGGGTAACTATTAACAAGAGGATATTTGTCTCTGTAAAATGTATTTGGCTTTAAAATGTAGGTAAGTTAAAGTTTCAACAAACTAAAATACTCAAAGTTCAGCAGAACTTGTATGAAATGAGAGATCTCTTATCAGTTTATATTAAATGGTTGTGTAATTATTCAACAAATTTAACAAGCTTTTGTTGTGAGTTCTGATGTCACAGTCTCAGATATCTTCATTGTTTCTGTCTGTGTTTGTAGATTACGGTACTGTGATGTGACAGGAGAAGGCTGTGGTTATCTGGCTTCAGCTCTGTGTTCAAACCCCTCACACCTGAGAGAGCTGGATCTGAGCTGGAATCACCTGGGAGACGCAGGACTCAAGATACTCTCTGATCTACTGAAGGATCCAAACTGCACACTGAACAAACTCAAGTATGTTGAGCAATAAGATTCATCTCATCCTGTGAATATATGTATGTGTATTTCAGTCTTACCATATCCAAGTGTACAGGGGAGTGAAATGTCCAAAGGCTCTGTAGTAGAGCTGCGTGGAGGAAAAGATTTACAAAAAACTTTACACAGTACGAGAGCGCTGAGAAGAGTATGCTGTCATTACTAGGGTTGGGAACCGAGAATCTGTTCTTATCCAGAACCGTTAGTGTTTTTGAAAAAATACCGGAACCGTGGGAAATTCCTAAGTTTCGGTTCTGAAAACGGTTCTGGTGCGATGTGTGGGCGAAGTGCTGGAAGCTTATCCTTTAATAGTGATGTCTCACCTCATGAATATTAAAATAGTAATGAATGCACTGAAAAGCCCTCGCGCTACTCATATAGCCTACTTTTTGCGTCAGATATCAACGCAGAGAGATATGGCGTTATATGTGTGCCTCAATCCTGAGCGAGTAATTGTAAGTTTTGAGCACAGAGAACTATATTTTGCAAGCACATTACATTATATTTTGAACAGAAATTAACAATCGCAAAAAAAAAAATTCGTTTGAGCACAGAAAAAACGATTCCGTGCTCAATAAATGTATTTGCTTGTTTGCTATTATACATATTAACGTGCAATAATAACACCTCGCACGCAGTTTACTCAGGTGCTCTCTCACAAACGTATTCTCTGCGCTCCTGTCAGGTCCCTCTCTCTCTCTCTCAACCTCTTAATTCTGTGCGCGCTCAACTCTTGACACACACGCTCGCTCAACTTGCAACAGCGTTACAAGTGTGCCACAAAATCAACCAATCGGAAAATTAAAGGTCAATTGTGATTGGCTGTTGGTCTCCAATCAGATCGCTAGTAGAACCAAAGCCCATCTTGTAGAACTATCCATAGATATCCATATATATATGCATATCCATATATAATCCAATATTATATGGTATCTATGGAACTATCTACAGCAGGGGTGCCCAACCCTGCTCCTGCCGATCGACTGTCCTGCACAGTTTATCTCCAACCCTAATCAAACACACCTGAAGCAACCAATTAACGTCTTCAGGATCGCTTGAAAATGAAAGGCAGGTGTGTTTGATTAGGGTTGGAGATGAACTGTGCAGGACAGTCGATCGGCAGGAGCAGGGTTGGGCACCTCTGATCTACAGCATCCCGGAAGCTTACTGGAAAAAAAAAATCGAAAAAAATAACTGACTACAGCGAGACTAATGGATTAAAACACATTTTGGTAAGTTTTTTTTTTATTATTATTAACTTAAAAGTGCCTTGTTAGTTTTGTGTATTATAAATTATAATACACAAAAATAATAATTAAAATAATAATTATAATGGTGGTTTTCTTTAGATCACAGACATTACAGACATTAGCCTAGTAGTTGGAGGGCAAATTTTGTTTAACTGTTCGGAAAATGTCAGTTTTAAGAGTGAGGTCATTGTGTGAGGTGATTGACAGCTATATGTGACAGAGAAATATTATGACACTCCTCCAGAGATTCAGCTTATAATTTATAATGCTGTTGCATTGTTTAACTTACAATATTATATCTACTATTGTGACTAAAGTGGTGTGACATTTAGGTGTTGCTGTTCTGATGACATTGTCTGCGGCTGTGCTAGCGTTAGAATGCTTGAAAAGGATAAGTCAAACTAACTTAAGTCACAATAGGAGATATAATATTGTAAGTTAAACAACACAACAGCATTATAATACACAAAACTAACAAGGCACTTTTAAGTTAATAATAAAAAAAATACTTACCAAAATGTGTTTTAATCCATTAGTCTCGCTGTAGTCAGTTATTTTTTTCGATTTTTTTTTTTTCAGTAAGCTTCCGGGATGCTGTAGATAGTTCCATAGATATCATATAATAAAGGATTATATATGGATATGGATATATATATATGGATATCTATGGATAGTTCTATAAGACGGGCTTTGGTTCTACTAGCGATTTGATTGGAGACCAACAGCCAATCACAATTGACCTTTAATTTTCCGATTGGTTGATTTTGTGGCACACTTGTAACGCTGTTGCAAGTTGAGCGAGCGTGTGTGTCAAGAGTTGAGCGCGCACAGAATTAAGAGGTTGAGAGAGAGAGAGAGGGACCTGACAGGAGCGCAGAGAATAAGTTTGTGAGAGAGCACCTGAGTAAACTGCGTGCGAGGTGTTATTATTGCACGTTAATATGGATAATAGCAAACAAGCAAATACATTTATTGAGCACGGAATCGTTTTTTCTTTGCTCAAACGAATTTTTTTTTTTGCGATTGTTAATTTCTGTTCAAAATATAATGTAATGTGCTTGCAAAATATAGTTCTCTGTGCTCAAAACTTACAATTACTCGCTCAGGATTGAGGCACACATATAACGCCATAGTGAGAGAGAGTATAAAGACAGTAGAGCTTGATTGATCTTTAAAAGATCTCGATTCAAACACCCACGCGATCTTATTTCTAAATGAAAAAAACTTCACACCGGAACATTCAAATCTGTTTGCGCTGTCTAAGGAAGTAAAATAATGACAAATGTTTTTGAAACAAAAAAGCTTTTAATGCATTGTATTTTCAGGGCTTGCATTTTTATGGGCTGAAATGCAACACGGTTGTATATTTAAGCTGTGAATATTTCAATTCAAAACATTTCACACACATTTTCATTATTAAAAATACAATAATCCATATTCACCTTTCAGATTTCACTTCCAAAATGTTCATTCTGTTTAAAAATACAACCTATAATATTCGACGGGCAATTTTTGGTCCATTTTATTTCGTTTTACAAATTCGTCTCCACAAATTCAGTGGTTCAAAATCGACAGAATATTCAACATTTGACATCCGGGAACGGCAGGAATATCTGTAGATTGCCGATTGATGATCTCCATAGCTCTTAGTCGGTCTCACCAGCAGGGGGTGCAAGCGGCTGTTGACGAAGAAAACTATAGAGCAACGGGTGAGAGAGTCATTCATTCGTTGAATTACAGAAATGGAGCAAGCAGTAGGCTATTTGTGATTATTATCAGGGTGATGAATTGTGATGATTATCATATGGAAAAGTTGATAAAGACACAAAAGCTGTGTTTACATTGAAGTCTTCACTGTTACTTTTGTACATGTAAGTTTTGCACAGCTTTCTCTGTCGTGACCGAGATAATGTTATTCCCCGATGCTGATGTACATATCAAACGTTAAATCTGAGGTAGTAGACATATATTTCTCTGGGTTGTTTAGTTTTCTTAACTTTATATTGCGGCGCTGAAAATACAATGCTTTAAAATGTAAGCAAAATGCAAGCAGGGTTAATGCAATGCATATTTTTTCAAGTAGTGCAGTTCAACAAGCTTTTTTGTTTCAAAAACATTTGTCATTATTTTACTTCCACAGCTGTCGCTGACCCAGAGAGAGCAGTTGTCAATATGAAACAGCTTTACTTTCACAGTCTTTTCGAACCATACAGTATCGATATTTCTGTGTTACAAATATTCAAATGATCACAGAAGTACTGAGATAAAAGTTTATATGAGTATAAACACTGATGTCTACGGTAGCAACCAAAATAGAGTAAATCACCTTTTGAAAGTCGCTTCAAATGCTTCAAAACATTCATAAAGACGACTGTTAAAGCTGCAGTCCGTAACTTTTTTGTGTTCAGAATTTGCGAAGTGTATATAATAAGCGAGCTGAGTACATCATGAATGCCTTTTTTCAAACCGTGGTTTTGTCTTATCCTGAATCACTACGGTAATCCTGTAATAAGCGTTTATACTCTGACTACTTTACACCAGTCGGGTTGCACCGCTGCGGAGGAGCACAGTGCCTGCGTGACTCGCCATAGACATAAACAGAGAGAAGTAGCTCCGGCTACAATGTTCTTCCTCAAGACGCATGCAGTTCTGTTTATTAACCGCTAGAGCGCTGATTCATCCAGTAATGACATACCTATGTATAAATGTATAGGATAACGCAATGTAAGTCGCTTTGGATAAAAGCGTCTGCCAAATGCATAAATGTAAATGTAAATGTAATGAAACAAGTGAAGTCCTTATGAATCAATCATTAAAACCGATTTAAAAAATATTCTGTTTCACCTGTCTGGATCTTACAAGTGTGTTCAAGCATATTCTACCCTTTCTCACTCACAGACACACACTCTCTCTCTCTCTCTCTCTCTCTCTCTCTCTCTCTCTCTCTCTCTCTCTCTCTCTCTCTCTCTCTCTCTCTCTCTCTCTCTCACACACACACACACACACACACACACACACACACACACACACACACACACACACTCTCTCTCTTTCTCTCTCTCTCTCTCTCTCTCTCTCTCTCTCTCTCTCACACACACACACACTCAGGATAATCATATTTTCTGTCTACAAGAACTGTTTTTTAACTTTCAGAGTTTTCTGCTAAAGCGGTGTCGTGTTAGCGGCCCCTAAGTTAATAACTAATGATCGTTGCGACGGAAGTGAATCAATCAAAACTAACTTTAGCTGGACAATAACTTTATTCTAGAGCTGCTATAAAGCCAAAACAATCTCTGTTACTTTAATTTCCTATTATCAATGTAAAGCCGCTTTGGAACAATCTACATTGTTAAAAGCGCTATATAAATGAAGATGACTTGACTTGACTACACCTGTTGATGTTAGCCTTACTTTGACTGAGCTAACGACTGTTAGCTAAATATTTAATGTAGAACATTCTGTGTAGTTTATTATAAAACATTCTGTGTAGGCCTACCATGAAAACGAGTCCACTTTTCTGTCAGCAATGTATGACAAGTAGTGCTGTCAACCTTGACGCATGCGATTCATTTTTGTCCAGCTTAACGCGTTAAAATATTTAACGCAATTAATGCAGCATCCATTTTTTCTGTCACTCTTTAGCTAGCATTATATGAGCATGCTCTTATTCATGCAAATGCTTTTAAACCATTCATGCGCGACAAGACAAAAGCGCTGTCAGTGAATGTCCTCCTGACACACGCAACACACAGACAAACACGCACACACACACACACACACACACACACACACACACACACACACACACACACACACACACACACACACACACACACACCCAGAAAGACGTGCGCCAGTACTGAGTTCTCTTTCGTGCTTGAATGAACAATAATACACACATTTATGCCAAAATGTCCGTTTTGTCGAGTATCCTCACAAGAACAGTCTTAAATGAGTTAAATAAAATCTTAAATGAAAGTAAAGAGTAGTGAGAGAATGAGACGCGTGAGATTTCTGTCAGCAGCGGCAGATCTTAAAGGGACAGCAGCCTCTAATTCTGTCTGTCAGTAAAGTTAACCAAAGAACAAAGGGAACAGAGAAAATCACTCTCTGATCTTGACTAAAGAAAGCTTGTAGCTTTAATAAGGAATGATCTATATTTAATTAAGAATTAAGAATTAATACGGTGGAATTATTGGCCCATCAGAGAAGCCCCGTTGCTTATAATAAGAGCAGATGTAAACACTGCCGACACGCTGCTTCTCTGAGCTCTCTTTCACAAACTATGAAAAAGTTAAAAAAATCAGGGTAACTATTAACAAGAGGAGATTTGTCTGTGTAAAAGGTATTTGGCTTTAAAATGTAGGTAAGTTACAGTTTCAACAAATTAAAATACTCAAAGCTCAGCAGAACTTGTATGAAATGAGAGATCTCTTATCAGTTTATATTAAATGGATGTGTAATTATTCAACAGATTTAACAAGCTTTTGTTGTGAGTTCTGATGTCACAGTCTCAGATATCTTCATTGTTTCTGTCTGTGTTTGTAGATTATGGGACTGTGATGTGACAGAAGAAGGCTGTGGTTATCTGGCTTCAGCTCTGTGTTCAAACCCCTCACACCTGAGAGTCCTGGATCTGAGCAGCAATCACCTGCGAGACTCGGGACTCAAGATACTCTCTGATCTACTAAAGGATCCAAACTATGCACTGAACAAACTGGATACTCTGCGGTAAGATTCATTCTGTGAATATATCAGGGGTGTGATTCTTCCAGACAAATACGGAAATCCGCCTTTTCCGACCTGAAAATGATGCTCTCGTAAATCATGCAAATCCGTTTTTTTTTTTTTTTTTTTTTTGGGTCACGCTCAAAGCACGGTTTGGGTATTGGTAAACATAATGACCGCTCACCTCTGTCAAAGTTTTTTGTGCCTCTGATTCATGTCTTCATGTCACTCCGCAAGTAGTCCATTAATTTGTCACGATGGAACTTCATTCTTTCAAAGCAGAGCTCCACCAAAGAGCCTGCACTCGCTGAGGAAGGTTATCTAAAGTGTGTGCTAAGAATTGTGCAATTGTGTATTTCAGTCTTACCATAGTCAAGTGTACAGGGGAGTGAAATGTCAAAAGGCTCTGTGGTAGAGCTGTGTGGAGGACAAGATTTACTGATTTACTTTGTTACAATATCAATCTCAAGGAGTAGGCCTTCTGATAAAGATAGTTCACACAAACATTTAAAATCTGTCATTATTTACTCTCCCTCACATCATCCAAACCTGCATGACTACCTTTATTCTGCTGAACACAAAAGAAGACACTCTTTTCAGTCAGTGGTCACCAAAACTTCAACATATCATCTTTTGTGTTCAGCAGAAGAAATCCATACAGGTTTGGAACGACATGAGAGTGAGTAAATGATGACAGAGTTTTAATTTTAGTGTAAACTGTCCCTTTAAGAAAGCGCAGGTTTTATTTGTCTCACAGTCAGTGGATTGCTTCTTTGGTGCTGGTTTGGTAAGAATAAAACCATGTTGTGCTTGGACTGACAGGTTTGTCATATTTCCTCTTTGAGTGACTGCACATGATCTACTGTACGGGTTTACATGGCATTTCTGATTGAGTTTTTAAGACCAAAATACTCCCATACAATTGAGGTGCTTCCATGTTTTGACACTGGATCTTCTTCTGCATCTTCATTGTCTTCACCATCAAGGGATCATTTTGACAAGCTAACACACGTTTGAGGTCTTTCACACACGGTTCTTTCATCTGTCTTCACTATTTCTTATAAACAAGCATTAGACAGGCGTCTTTGACCGCTGTGATCCTCGCTGTTTTTTCACTCTTGCTCATGTGATATTGCTTAATTAGCTTTATCTACAAAACACAGAAATCTGTTATGCATTTATATATTAATAAATAAACATATTTATAATGGCTTTATTCTAATTAATGTCCTCATTAAGTAAATGTGTGTTTTTATATTGTAAATCATGGCATATGACACGGGTATGTTTGCACACACACATATATCTGTGGTTAATGTTGTTTTGTTCTCTCTTCTTGTCTTCAGACACTAGTAATCTCACACTGGATCCAAACACAGCAGTCACTCTTCTCATTCTGTCTGAGGAGAACAGAAACATGACACACGTGTTTGAGGATCAGTCGTATCCTGATCATCCAGAGAGATTTGATGAGTGTCGTCCGGTTCTGTGTGGAGAGAGTCTGACTGGAGTCAGTCAATGAATATCAGTGACATATAAAGGAATCAGCAGGAAAGGAAGGAGACTCTGTACATTTGGATTGAACAAAATATCCTGGAGTTTGAACTGTGCCAGTGAATCTGTAATCAGAAGAGTAGGAGAGTTTCTGGACTGACTTTGTTCTTCTACAGCGTCTCTGACACACACACACACACACACACACACACACACACACACACACACACACACACATTCAACACAATCAGTTTATATAGTTTGTTCTTATTTTCCTCGCTGGTTGTAATACAGTCATGATTATTTACTCTTAATATGTTTAGATGTTTCTAAGGGAAAAGGAAGAAGTAATCTGCTGAAATGCTTCTTTTATCTTTTTGTTTTCTCTGCTTCTTCACATATTTGATGATTTCTGAGGTTAGTTTTATGAAAGAGCTTTACAGGGACCTGAGAAGAGCTTGTGCTGATAATCATTAAATCATCATTAGCCAGTTGTACAGTACATTCAATAGGTTGAATGACACGTCTGCCATAGCCTGACAGGGTTTGTATCGCTTTTACTGGCACTATGTAACTTCGGGGTTCGGGTAGTAACCAGAGCACAAAAAGAACTACAAAATTTGACTGCTTTACGGCATACGTCACTTCCCCCACCACTTCGTCAAATTTGGACGTGAGAGGCCAACCAGCGTTTGTTTTCGGCTTTCGTACGTATGTTTTTGTCATGGGGGTTGTTTACACCTGGCCACTTCATGCGTTTTCTCAGATCGGATAGCTATCCGATCGTGAAAAGTCCAGGTTTAAATGCCCTCCGAAACGCATTTGAGACGGATTTGAATCCGATCCCTCAAACCACTTCAGGAGGAGATCTGAGACGCATTCCAGACGAAACTGGACAAGTGTAAATGCATATGGTTTTTGAAACCACATATGTAAATTGTACTCCTCCCAAAAATGCTAAAAAAAATAAATAAATAAAAAACGTGTGAGAGCGTTGTATAGGCTATTATGTTATATCCAGATATGACGACGCGCTGGAACACGCATCACCGCAGATGAGCAACTGCATCAAGCCAACGTGCAAACTATCGCAAATCAAAGTGAAAGTAAGTCGCAGACGCTTATAACACAATCTTCATCATTAAAAGTAAAGAAACGAAATGATCTTACCAGGGCTGTTACTGCTCTCTCTTATTGCTGTCTTTGATTTAGAAATTTTAGCTGATGATCTATAAAATGCAGCTCATATCTGTTGCTTTCGGTGACGTGAACTCCATTAAATCTGCATAAAGCGCAAGAATTGAAGATCGAATTTAAATCCGTTTTGCAAAAATACATTTATGTGACCAGGTGTAAATGGAATCGTTTTGATAAATCAGATAGCTAGCTATGAATTAGTTTGCCAGCTGAACTCCGGTGTTGTGAGGTGTATTTATCACGTAGTCCTGAGGGATATCAGACGACGCTGTTGATTGATTCCTGCGATTATCATGAGAACAGCTTTCAATATCTCACATAATTATCATAAATAAGTCTAACGTAGAGGTTGTAAATAGTGTAAACGAGCACAATTTGCAAACTATTATGATAAATTGCAATAATCATGTCTAATGACATCATAACGGCCAATGTTATGAAATAATGCGACGTACATTTAACTTAAAGGTATAGCGGAGGATCTTTCCAAATTTTAGATAAGACCCGCCCTCTCCACTTTTTGAAAAGTTTGATTGATTCACCAGAATGATTGACAATTAGGAGGACCAATAGTTTAGACTACCCACTAGGAAGTAAAACATCCTCCGCTATACCTTTAATTGATGTTATCTGGCATTTTGTAATGTTTACATTCCAATAAAAACAACACAAATTAAATTATACAGTAGGCCTAGACTATAGACTATTTACTTGTGATTTAGCTGCAATCATGTAAAAATTTTATAATATAATTTATTTACGACAGTGCAAGTATTCCACAGCGACTCTAGGGGTCGCTGTTTGACAAAAACACAATTTCTACTTAGTGTGGCTTTAAGCCACAATTAAGCATTTATAAATGTCTTTGCATTTGTTTTTCAATCAAAAAAATGAAAATATGAAACAATAGATTGTTTATGCACTCTCAGGGGAAAAAAATGTAAAAGCCTTTTCATAAGATACATCTTTATACCATGTTTACCCTTTATTGATTCATATTAGTACTTTTGACAGCTTTTGTACCCTTTTCTATTTTTTTCTTTTTTTTTTCTGGCTAAACATTATTTAAGGCTATGCTATTGGTTAGGATATTGATATAGGAACTGTTGTTGCTAATAACGTTTTATGATGTTTCTCCATTTAAACCTATATAAAAGTTCATATCAGTATCGTCCCTCATAACAAATCTAACAACTATTACTGTACAGCAAAGTGACTGATCTTAAAGATCTTGTGACATGGGGAACAGTAAACCAGAGGTTTAGTAAAGCATATAGTGAGTTTGTTAATGGTTTAGATGAAAATAAATGTTATGCTCTTTCATTCAGACGTTTGGCTGTTTGGTGTTCGGCGCCCTCTGGCGGATGATGCTGTAAATTATACTAGTAAACCATTAAAGTTACTAAATGGACAATTCTTGTTTTTTATGGAATATTGCAGTGTTTATTCTAAATGATTTATCGATGCACATCATTATTGTGTTAAATTCATTATGGGGATTAAACTCAAAACCGCACGCTCACACAGAGACGATAGGAGTGTCACTGAAATGCTATCATATGATCAATATTGAGACGAATAAAAAACATCAAGGACAAGTAATATAGTACAGTAATATTGAATTATGAATTATGATTGTTATGAAATATAACCACTGCCATGTGTGCAGAATTATAGTCAGGCCCATGTGTCTGTGTGTGTGGAGGCCTGTAACTTGAAATGTGTTGCTTTTCTTAGCGCTGGTCAGGATGGACCAATCACAGTCCTCTATGAGCCATCGTACTGATATGAATGTATACAATTATGACACACACACACACACACACACACATACACTCATATGTTTGTTGTTGTTATTTTTACTACTACTACTAATACATTTCCGTTTTTTCTTCTTTCACATTTGTGTCTAAAATGAAATGAATAGATTTAAAAGATTAAGCAAACAGGAGGCCGTTGCACTGTATGTGTTTGACCACTAGGTGGCGTAATAGAATTGAGTTTTGTCCCGGTTTAAATCTTTCACCATGAGAAAACTGTTGTGCAGAAATGTGCAATCACTGGTTCACATACAGTGGGTCTTAATCAGAAAAAAAAAACTTTTTCCATTTCCCCTTTAATTATCATTAGGATTTAATGATTATAAATTGTAAGATCAACCTATACGAGAGTTAGTTAGCCATTTGCTTGAAAAGATCATTCATGATTTATGGTTATTTACTATACTGTCAGGCTACAGAACCATTGAAGAACCTTTACTTTTAAATGAGTGGTTAACAGTTTGTTGGTTATTCTGGGTGGTTGTCAGGGTGTTGCTATGTCATTACTTTTTACTATGTTACTATGCAGTTTATAGATTATTTAAAAAATGTATTTACTTATTTTTTACTTTTAACAATGTTTCTATGCAGCTTTTTTACTATTCTGTGTGGTTGCCAGGGTGTTGCTAAGGTATTTTATGTTTTTATTTAATTTATTTTTTTACAATGTTGCTATGTAGTTTTTAGATTATTATGGGTGGTTGCCAGGGTTTTGCTATGTAGTTTTTAGATTATTATGGGTGGTTGCCAGGGTGTTGCTATGTCGTTTGACGGTTGCCAGGCTTCAGAACCCCAGAAGAACTTTTTATTTTTAGAGTTTAGATGTTCTCGAATGGTTGTTGTGCAGAATTTTTATTTTATTTTAAAGCAGCTTGAGTGAATGAGATGGACCATGAAAGCGAGAGTGTTTTTCTTCTCTCTCAGATGCACAGGGTTATTCATGGAGGATGTTCTCTCGTTCTATCTGTAGTCTTCAGACTGATGCCAAAAATCCTCCTGCTTCATTGAGAAACCCATTCAGAAAACAGGATGCGCTCTGAATCCTGACCTGTTTTAAGTCACACACTACGTTAATGATTCCAGCCGTACACAAGCTGGACTGTTTGCTTCAACACAAAGACTTCCGCAGTGGCCCATTGACTCGGGACAGCTGGCTTTAGCGCATTAGAGGATGTTTTATACACATCTGTCATAGTTTTAATGTATACACCACCAGAGGGGCTTTCGGCTCGTTTATATCTTTAAACAAATAATTACACGGCTGCATCTGTGCAGAAAAGTAAGTGGATTATATGTTAGTAGTGTGAAAGAAACTGATGGGAAGCTGGACTGAGACGGGGCTCCAGGTGCATGTGTGATGTCATTTCCTTTCTGAAAAAGTGAAGATGAACACCTGGGATGGATTTCATTAGAGTTGCTGATGCTTTAAGAGAGTTTGAAAAGAGCTTACAGTAAAGAAAAACAGCCAGCAGTCACTAGAGAACCACAGTGAATGTGCTCTTATTTAATTATATTATTAGTGTTTTAATATTACAGACTAAAATTATTTTTAAACTTATCAGGCTCTGATGCTTCAGCAACCCACACACTGTAGTTTCCCCAACAGCATATAGAGGGCAGCAGTGAGCTTTAAAATAAAGAGACGTTAAGAGATTAGATCTGTACATTTTCTGAACATGTGAGTTGAGTTTGTATATGTGAAATTCAACATCATGATTGTAGGGTGTTGTAGGTGGTTTCCAGGGTGTTGCTATGCCTTTGCCAAGGTATTCTGAGTGTTTTATGTTTTTTTACTGTTTAGAATGTTGCTATGCTGTTTCTGAGTGGTTGCTAGGTTAATACCAACATTGAGTTGCTTTTGTGTGGTTTTTACTTTCTTACCTCGTTGCTATGCAGTTTCTGGAGTATTCTGGGTGGTTACTAAGCTGTTGCTAAGGTTCTTCATGTGTTTTATTTATTTAATTAT
Source organism: Leuciscus leuciscus (assembly GCF_965113295.1). Taxonomy (NCBI): domain Eukaryota; kingdom Metazoa; phylum Chordata; class Actinopteri; order Cypriniformes; family Leuciscidae; genus Leuciscus; species Leuciscus leuciscus. The sequence continues at coordinate 30,742,841 of NC_138724.1, forward strand.
TTTTGCTGTGCAGTTTTTACATTTTTTTTAATTTTTTTATTTAATTTTTTATATTAAATGTTTTAATAATTTTTATATTTTCTGAAAACAAATGGTGTTTGCCAAATTTATTCTGGGTGGTTACCATACTATGTAGTTGGCATGGTGTTTGTGTTGTTTGCTTTGAGTAGTTTTGTTTTAAGTTTGTATGTTGTTGTTTTTCCCACCACGTATTGTGTTTTGTTGCCAGGGCATTGTTATGCAGTTGCTAAGGTGTCTGATGTGGATTTTACTTTTTACCATGTTACTATGCAGTATCTAGGGTATTCTGGGTGGTTGCCTCTTGCCAGGGTGTTTTATCATGTGGCTTTTACTTTTTACAATGATTCTATACTGTTTTTAGATTAGTCTGGGTGGTTGCCAGGGCATTGCTATGCCTAGGTGTTTTTTTTTTTTACTTTCTACCACATTGCTATGCAGCTTCTAGAGTATTATGGGTGGTTATCAGGGTGTGGCTAAGGAATTGTATATGTTAGTTTGTTTGTTAGGGTTGCCAGGGTGTTGCTATGACATTGCTAAGGTATTTTATGTGGTGTTGACTTTTCACCACTTTACATGCAGTTCCTATGTTATCTCATAGCTTTAAAAAAAAAAAAGATAAAAGCTTAACTTGTTTGGTTTTAGCTATGTTTGACCAAACTTGCATTCGGACAAAAATTGGTCTGGCCTTTTTTAGGGGTTTTGTCAGCATTTCTAGTAACATCTGATCTTAATACTGCCGAGTTAGCGAACACTCGTGCTATACATTTACCGTTGCTTTGACCTTTGACCCTTACATTTGAGAGTCCTTCGGGGGTTCATTTGATAAGGACAGCATATGGGAGAGAATTGGTCACTGTGGAGGAAACCGCATTAAGATCTTAATACGGGTCCTAAATCTATACCTAGAGCATTCAGACTGATCTGAAGTCAGAGCTAAAGGGCAGAACTACAAACCCAGTCTAGCAGGAGCTCAAGGGACTAGTCAGTGAAGCTGATCAGGGCTTAACTGTGGGAATCAGAGGGAGTCGAACTGAACCCGTGACCTCTGATTAGACAGAAATCACTCCTCCAGCGCTGACCAATCACTGATTATAATGAACCTCTTCAGGCTGTTACCCAGGGTTCCCCGTTCATGATGACTGTGATGTGTGTTGATGGGCAGATATCACTGTTACTGAAGCGTCTCTTTATGATGTAATCCAGGAAACTCGCATGTCACAGGAAGTCTTAAAACATCTCGCTCTTAAACACTGAGGAGATTCAGAAGGTTCAATATAGTGATTCTTTCTGTCATGATATTGCATTGATAGATAAATATTGCATAGTTTAGATCCTTGTTTCAATATGTATGTTATATGTTTTCATGATTTGTCAATTTCAAAAGCTTTTCTGTTTATTAAAAGAAAAACGAAGAATAGTTTGAAGGATAGTTTTAATTTATGTCTTCAGTATAAAAAGGTTGAATTAGCTTTTTGGTTGAGCTCAGACTTTTAAATACATTTATATATTGTTAATATCAAGGACTTTTTTTGGTGCTTTTCCTCAAAAAATTTTTTTTACAAAATATATATATTCGATATGGGAACATGAAAAATTCGTACATTTAACATCTTGTTATGAAGTTTCTAAGGTATTCTGAGTGATTGTGTTTTTCTGAACTTTTTACTGTTGCTTTGCCATTTTAAGGGTATGTCTAGGCGCAGGTCCTCCATCTGATCTGGATACGGCCCGGATCCGGCTGATTACATCATGGGTTGTGGTCGTGTCTAGGCGCAGGTCCTCCATCTGATCTGGATACGGCCCGGATCCGGCTGATTACATCATGCGTTGTGGTCGTGTCTAGGCGCAGGTCCTCCATCTGATCTGGATACGGCCCGGATCCGGCTGATTACATCATGCGTTGTGGTCGTGTCTAGGCGCAGGTCCTCCATCTGATCTGGATACAGCCCGGATCCGGCTGATTACAGTAAACCTCGAAATAAGCAGAAAGACTAACATTAGCGTAGATGCCATTCTTCTAATCATTTAACTGATTTGAATAATAGAAATGTATAATTTTCTACGTGTATGGTTAAAGAGATGTGTTTTTAGTCTAGATTTAAACTGACAGAGTGTGTCTGCTTCCCGGACAATGTTAGGAAGATTGTTCCAGAGTTTAGGTGCTAAATAGGAAAAGGCTCTACCGCCAGCAGTCCATTTTGATATTCTAGGTATTATTGCCAGGTTGTTGCTATGTAGTTTAAGGCGTTTTATTTATTTTTACTTTTTACCATGTTACTACTTACAGGTATGACGTTTCTACAGTATTCTGGTGGTTGCCAGGGTGTTGCTATGTAATTTTTGAAGGAGTTTTGTGTGTTTGTTTTTTACTTTTTACCATGTCACTAGGCAGTTTCTAGAGTATTGTGGTGGCTGCCAGGGTGTTGCTATGTAGTTTTTTTTTTTTTTTTTTTACTGTGCAGTTTCCAGGGTGCACTGGGTGGTTGCTAGGGTGTTGCTATGTGGATGCTACTGTGTTTAATGTGGCTTTTCATTTTTATAATGTGGCTTTCAGTTTTTACTTTATAAAACTACATTTGTAAATTTTCCGAAAATTGTGATTTTCTATGTTGTTGCTAATATAAGGTGCTTTGGGTTTTCAGTGGATTGGGAATATGCATTTTTAATTCTATCCCCAACACTGCTGCCATTACAACAAACATTTCATATTACAAAGTTCATAAGAAAATGCAGATTGAACATAATAAATTATTTTAATAATAATTACTCTTTATCACCATCAGTCATTGTTCAACAACCACTATTATTGTTTTGTTTTAAATAGTTAGTGAATAAATGTTTACATGTGCTATTGTCACATGACCTCAATCATTACTTTATACGTTTAATTCAGTAAGTGCTGTCCAATTATAATTTTGGAAATATTTATTTTACAAGTATAATACAATTTTATGTAGTTTTATCTTGGCTTCGGTCAAGAAAGATTTCTGAATAATGGTTTATATTAGTGTATTATACTGAACGCAGCCGTTCTGCTGTAAATCATACCTACAGTCTATTATATCTATAAAGCCACAGTAAGACAAATGGAAAAGCTTCACGGTAATATAATAAGTGAATGAAGACATGTAGTCTTTGAAAGGGTGTTTGCTAATGCTTTCTTTGTGATGTAGAGGAAATGCGGCATTTGTGGACGGTGTTTACATTTGCCTGTTCAGACGTTCGACTAGAATTGACATAAACGGTGTGAAACGCTGTAGATTCTGTGTTTTTCATCCCTTGTTCAGGTTTCGGCTCTTCTCACGGATGTACAAACACAAGCTGCTTGACTTTCCACAGTCTTGAGTTTGAAAAGACACGGACACACGCAGCAGCTAAATAAACAGAGAGCCGCTGGATTTATGAAAGTCTTCAAAGAGTCTTTAGCTTGTGATATAAAAGGGCCGTGTGACAAAAGCAGCGAATCAGCGAGAAACACAGCGCTGGTTTCCAGTGCGGGCCTGTGCGTGTTTGAGCTTTGTGTTTGAGCTCTTCAGTGTCACTGCTGTGATCTTCAATGGACCCCGAACAGCTCAACGAGACATCTGAGCAGATCAGACATACTCATGGTTAATATTTGGGAAATTTGAGTTTAATAATGCACTCATTTAGTTAATCTGTAGAGTGACTACGTTCACATGTGCACCAATAATGCAGTTATTATTTCTAATAATCAGAGTAAGGACTTAATTGTAGTAAGATAACTCTTCACTTCTTACATGCAGTTTTAAATTTTCATCGCAGATTAATCGCAGTATTGCCTAAACGTCTTTATAATGATCTTTTGTTTTATTTTTACTCCATCAAAAGAAGCCAGAACACGATCAATCCTTGTGTGTCACCAAGCAGAGTTTAAGTGTAGGATATTTATCACTATGGTTCAAATCATAATTATTTGCCATTTCTATTTTTAGAAAGTTATTTCATTGTGGGCTTCTGTGACGTCATGCAAGATGTTTTCTCATATGTTTCTATGTCTGTTGATATTGGATTTTGCTGGTTATAACTAAATTGTAAAATCTAGCAGATAACCGATTAATCGGCCAATAGTTCAGTCATATCAATCTTTCAATCATATCATATCATATCATATCATATCATATCATATCATATCATATCATATCATATCATATCATATCATATCATATCATATCATATCATATCATATCATATCATATCATATCATACCATATCATATCATATCAAACTTTTAAAGATAATTTGTTCTGAACTTTATTACAAAATTACATCACTGACCTGTTTAGTAATTATTTAAAACAAAACAAATCAAATTATATTCAAATATAATTCAATATAATCAAATTACAAATTAATCTAAATTTCATTGCAGCAATTGTCATGCATGCCCTTTAAATGTGACATATTATGCCCCTTTTCAAAAGATGTAATATAAATCTATGGTGTCCCCAGAATGTGTCTGTGAAATTTCAGCTCAAAAAAAGATAATTTATTATAGCTTGTCAAATTTGCTCCTTTTTTTGGTGTGAGCAGAGCACACTCCGGAGCAGAAGGTGGCGGTAATGCACCTAATACACCGATTGCCAGCCGCCGTTAAAAATGGCGAAGAAGAAGAAGAAGAAGAAGAAGAAGAAGAAGCTTCAGATACTCCGGCAATAACAAAACAGGCGAACCTCACTCATCCAGAATCTCAGAAATAACCAGTAGCGAGTTGTCGTAGATTTTTCCCTAAACCTAAGTCCTATCTCATCTGACCTAAGTCTACCGGGGACGTCTCCAATCGACGCTCTCCCTGGGCCGTCTCCAATCGACAATCCCTAACGTCTCCAATCGACGCTTAATATATAGTCTACCTAACAAACTTGCTTCCCTAACTAGCTTTCTTCCTGTGCAGGAATAATCAACAAACAGACCTCAGCAAATGTCCTTTAAATGCTTTAATCATGGCCAGGAGATCTTCCCGAGCAGTTCTCAGGGAATTTATCCCAAGAAGCAAGGCTGGAGGATCTCAGACAAATTGCATTGAGAATCCCACCAGCTAACTCGAATACAACAGTTTTTATAGAATAGGGAGGTATGGCAAAATGATAAGAATTTGATTGGTTCTTCTTAGACAAACCATTCTGTTACCAGGTAAAGCAAACTTTGTTTTAATGATTACTTCATTGTTAATCACAAGGTTCAAATTTAGTTATCTGTCTAGTTTCAATTCCCAAATTTGTTATTTATACACTCACACAACCAAAGTCAAAGGGGTATGTCAAAAATACAACATCCAAAAACACAGGACAGAACATTTTAGTACATTGTGTTTCAAAGTGTTATCATTTTAGGCCCAAAAAGAGAAGTAAGGTTAGATGTTAGAAACATGGTTAGTTTAATATACAGTTTACTATTTTATCTATTAAAAATCCACCACAGAGGGCAGTCTTACAGAGAGACTCAGGAAAAGTTTCACTTTTAGACGCACATGGACGTTTCTAATTGTTAGTAGAGACATTTATGTAGTTGTTGTGGAGTTACTTTGATCATCTCATCATCATGTTTCACTTTTACACAAGTGTACAGTTCCTGAGGTCTTTATAAGACAGCTGTGACATGTTTGGGTCAATAGTGTTCAGTGCTCGTCTGTGCTCAACGACAGAACAGTTCTACCAGAAATACTCTGGAGGCAAAGTAACGTAACAAGTATGCATTTATTAACAGCCCAGCAAGCAAGTATTATGATATAAAGTTATTTGGCGTAGGCCCTGTCCGTAGCTCACAATCCGAGGGTACGGAATCTGCATTTCCTGCCTGAAGACGAAGGCAGGGGCGCAGCCGACCCCCTGGGAGGTATGGGAAGGGGCCATCCTGGTGGTGGTGGGGAGGATGGAGGGGAAGGGGCCATCCTGGTGGTGGTGGTGGTGTAGTGGTGGGGAGGAGGGAGGATGGGAGGATGGAGGGGAAGGGGCCATCCTGGTGGTGGTGGTGGGGAGGATGGAGTGGAAGGGATCATCCTGGTGGTGGAGGGGAGAATGGAGGGGAAGAGCCTGGTGGTGGGGGGGAGGATGGAGAGGAAGGGATCATCCTGGTGGTGGTGGGGAGGATGGAGGGGAAGGGGCCATCCCGGTGGTGGTGGGGAGGATGGAGGGGAAAGGGCCATCCTGGTGGTGGTGGGGAGGATGGAGGGGAAGGGACCATCCTGGTGGGGGTGGTGGTGGGGAGGAGGGAGGATGGGAGGATGGAGGGGAAGGGGCCATCCTGGTGGTGGTGGTGGTGGGGAGGATGGAGTGGAAGGGATCATCCTGGTGGTGGAGGGGAGAATTGAGGGGAAGAGCCTGGTGGTGGGGGGGAGGATGGAGAGGAAGGGATCATCCTGGTGGTGGTGGTGGTGGGGAGGATGGAGGGGAAGGGACCATCCTGGTGTGGTGGTGGTGGGGAGGAGGGGAAGGGGCCATCCTAGTGGTGGTCGGGAGGATGGAGAGGAAGGGATCATCCTGGTGGTGGGGAGGATGGAGGGGAAAGGATCATCCTGGTAGTGGTGGGGAGAATGGACGGGAAGAGATCATCCTGGTGGTGGTGGGGACGATGGAGGGGAAGGGATCATCCTGGTGGTGGTGGTGGGGAGGATGGAGAGGAAGGGATCATCCTGGTGGTGGTGGTGGGGAGGATGGAGGGGAAGGGATCATCCTGGTGGAGGTGGGGAGGATGGAGGGGAAGAGATCATCCTGGTGGTGGTGGGGAGGATGGAGGGGAAGAGATCATCCTGGTGGTGGTGGGGACGATGGAGGGGAAGGGATCATCTTGGTGGTGGTGTTGGTGGGGAGGATGGAGGGGAAGAGATCATCTTGGTGGTGGTGGTTGGGTGGACGATGGAGAGGAAGGGATCATCCTGGTGGTGGTGGTGGTGGTGGTGGTGGGGAGGATGGAGGGGAAGAGATCATCCTGGTGGAGGTGGGGAGGATGGAGGGGAAGAGATCATCCTGGTGGTGGTGGGGAGGATGGAGGGGAATGAAGGCGTCAGCATCTGTGAATTCAGACGTGTGTAAGTACCGATCTTTTATACTACAAGTATTAGAACACGATTGGATAGATGAGAAGGTAATAAGTAACGTAACAACATTTTTTTTTTTTTTTTTTTTTTTCATTCTGCAAAAGTGAACATTCTAAACACAAAGATGTATGTTATGTTGATGAATTATGTGAGTGTAAGTGTGTTGGAGCAGCTTTAGGTGTGTGTTTGAAGACTCAGAGAGGGTAGACGGGGCTCAGTCATGGTGTGTGGTAATAATAAATGTTTCATTTATATGGGTTGGTACAACACTGCACCTCATGCCACGTCTCCTGATCCACAAACGACAGCCTCCATGTGTGGCATCATTAGAGCTCAATCCTGCAGGAGAATGAAAAACACCCTTAGAGCAGTGAAGCGTTGTAATCCAGACTCTAGTCTTTCGCTTCAGACCTGTTGATCATTTGCTTTGATCCGAAACAGCCTTAAAGGGGTCATATAATGCCATTTTTGTACAAGCTAATATGCTTCTTTATGGTCTAAATTAAAAGTTTGTAATATACTTTAATTAAAAATTCTCATTAGTATTGTAAGAAAACACTCATTTTACCTGGTCAAGAACAGCTCTGTTTTCAGCACGCCGTTTAAGTGCATGTGTCTTTAAATGATAATGAGCTTTGCTGACCCCACCCCTCTGTTCTGTGCGTACACCGTTTTTAATAATAACACAATAACCATAACGCGTCGTTCATTATAAACGTGGGATTATGAATTATATTGAGAACGTCGTACATAGAAAATGTACATAATGTACCCTGAGTGTAAACAGCTGCATTTATCGTGAAGCATGCAAGCGATTTGCAAAGATTAATATAAAGGTTAATAAAACGTTTCACTCACTTCAGTTCTTCTGGAGGTGCAGCAGGAACACGAATAGTTGGTATGGATCCTTTTTCCAGAAGCAGCTTTTAGCAAAACCAGCTTTATAAAGCAGTCTCTGGTGTGTGAAATGATTCGCGCAAACATGAAAGCATTGACGTTGATCATGGGGAATATTCCCTTCGAAAACAAACTCAGCCACTGCGTCTTCAGCTGTACGGATTTAGGAACATCAACATGACTGCTGTGATCGTTATTACACCCAAGAGAACACCACAATCACTTAGACGCCATTCTGCTCACAGACAGTCAGAGATAGTGCTCCAGCGAAACGCGCAGACTATGATTGACAGCTCGCTCACGAGCGAGGGCGGTGTCTGTGTTTGAACTGCGGCTCTAATCCACCAAAATTATGGATTTTTATAATTTTATGATGGTTGTGTACAGGCACTGCCAACATACATTTCAGTACAATTAACTTGTAAAAGTGCATGTACCATTATATGACCCCTTTAAATTGTCACAATGTTGCAGTTTCTTCTTGACTCGGTTCGCTTTCACAACAACAAGGCAACATTTCAGAGCTACCAAAATGTGTTTATGCAAGTCACATGTGAGTTAAACCATATCCATATCCATTTTCATTTCATTTTTATTTATTTTTAGTCATTTTAGTGTGTTTTTTTTGTTTTTGTTTTTCTATATGCTTTAGCTTTACTTTATTTTCATTTTCATTATATTAGTATATCAGGATAAACCAAATTATTTTGTTATATTTTATTTTAGTCCAGTTACATTTTATTTAATGAAATGAAAATGTCTTATTTTATGGTTTTAGTTTAAATTTTAGTTATAGTTATTTTGGTACATCAACTTAAACTATATAATTAAAATGAGAAATGTTGTCTTGGCATAGTTGAAATATTTGGTAACACTTTATAATAACTGCACGCTATTAATCATTAGTTAAGCATTAGTAAACAGTTAATTCATCATTTATAAAGCATTAATATACATTAATAAGCAGTTTATAAATACAGTTATAAATGCTGTATTCTTGATTTATAAGCATGTCTATAATGTGTTTAATAATTGTATTTTCTTAATTTATTAATGATCACTTTATCATTTTTAAATGAAGTATTGCATTATTTACAAACCGGTTATTTAGGAGTTGTCAGTGGCTAATAAGATCACTTAGAAAGTGTAAGTAAATGTAGTAGATTCAGGTAGTTATAAAGCATTTAGTAGTGGTCAGTTAACTATGTTTGTGAGCTAATCTAAAGTGAGGACTAGTTATGCTTTGTAAAGCATTTATAAAGGAGATTTAAAGACTCAGTTTTCTTCTAAACAGAAAAAGTAAACAAATACAACACAGCGATACAGAACATAAAAATATGAACAGCCTTTAAATCTTCTTTATAAACGCTTTACAAAGCATAACTAGTCCTCACTTTAGATTAGCTCACAAACATAGTGAACTGACCACTACTAAATGCTTTATAACTACCTGAATTAACCCTGAATTACAGTAGAAATACATGTTAATAAACCATTTATTAACACACTAAGTAACTATTACTATATGTCTGAATAATAATATGTATTTAAACAGTTTATTAATAATTTACTTACACTTTCTAAGTGATCTTATGAACCACTGACAACTCCTAAATAACCGGTTTGTAAATAATGAAATACTTCATTTAGAAATGATAAATTGATCATTAATTAAGTATGAAAACACAATTATTAAACACATTATAGATATGCTTATAAATTAAGAATACTGCATTTATAACTGTATTTATAAACTGCTTGTTAATGTCTATTAATGCTTTATAAATGATGAATTAACTGTTTACTAATGCTTAACTAATGATTAATAGCGTGCAGTTATTATAAAGTGTTACCAAATATTTTTGTATATATACTTATTTGATTTTATTGCAGTTATATTATCTTATTTCAAGTAATTTTTTTTTTAGTTATATAAGTACATCAAGTTTAACTAAATTAAAATTAGAAATGTCACCTTGGCATCTAGTTGAAATAGTTTTTTTTTTTTTTTTTTTTTTTTCAAGTAAAATATGTTTTATTTAAAAAAATTGTTTTGTTATTTTAGTACATAAAGTTAAAACTAAATTAAAATGAGAAATCTTGCCTCGGGATATATGTGAAATTGTTTATTTTTTAAAAATATATATATTGATTTTATTATAGTTCAAGTAACGATTTATTTCGTTTTAGTTTTAGTTAACCATATCGACCCTGGTCTGGAATAGCGGAATTCCACTGTGGCATTTAACAGAGAAATCCGTGATGATTGAGTCATTCTGATATGGGCCTGGATCCTGTATGGAATGCCAGGATTCTGTAATTCCCAGAGGAGGAGGAGTGGAAAAGCGTGAGAGTGAAATTCCCAGCGCTGGAGCGGAAGGCTGAGGGCCGTGAGCTGTGGAGACTCCCCGTCGTCTAAAAGAGGCATTTACTGCGGTAAACACTCTGGCCGCGGTATTACCGCTGTCACAATCTGATTATTCCACTACACCGGATCTGGAAGTGGTTTATACACCTCCTACTGTTAGCGCTAACTATTCCACCACGGTTTAACAGAACAAATGAGCAATCCATTATTTGACTGTATTTAATCATCTCACAATGAATCTCACAAACACTGTTTTGGATGCAAATGAATGCATCATATAAAACAGCTCAGATAAAGTCATGCTCACCCTTCAGTTTGAACATGTGCTAATCGCTGTAGTAAATTAACTCCTGTGAGATGCTATAAGTAGAACATTTACAGCGACTGCGAAAGATGGCGCAGCGTGAGCTTTTCATCCTGAGAGTTCAGTGTAATCCACATCCCTGTAATCTGCTCTTTCCTGACGTGTTTGTTTGAGCTCGACTGTGACACTTCCACAGCACAAAACTCAACTTTCTTCAGATGTACTCTTCAATTAGCCAGCATAGCAATCTTCACTGCTGCAGAGATGCTGCTTTTGAACTCTTAAAGCATTCAGACTAATAATTTGGACGCATGCTTAGTGATCTCAAAACTTCAAGTTGTTATTCACTGAAAATCTTCCCTTCCGCCAAATCTCTCCAGTCTCAGTGATGCCGAAATCATTCAGACTGACGTTAGGGTGAATGAAGATGTTTTTGGGTCTTTGAATTCAAATTAGTAGCTCTTTTTCAGGATGAATATGTGAATATTCAATAAACTAAAGTCGTGCTGTACACTTAATCAAATCACAACATGGACTACTGTTGATATCAAAGTCTGCTTATGAATTCACTTAATTAGACATGCTTTTTGATTACTAAAGAGCTAGAACAACTAAAACAGAAAACATGGAATTTAGGAAAAATGAAATGGAATAATGAAAAAAAGAGAGATTTCTTCGGGCTCTAAACGTGTGATTTTCTTTTGTTACATTTTTAATAAATTGTTCTTAAGTTTTATAAGATTCATGATTTAAATTAATTAGACATTCTTTTTGATTGCTAAAATGAAAATAAAAATAAAACAGAATTTTGAAAAAAATAAAGCGGATTTCACAGGGCCCTAAAATAAGAAAAAAAAAAAAAAAAAAAGTTTAATACATTTTTATTATTTCAATTATTTAGACATGTTTCTTGATTAAAACATTTTAATTAAACCATTAAAATCCAGAACAAATTGGGAAAAACAAAACAGAATGTGGAAAAAACAACTGAATTCAAAGGGGCCTAAAAATGTGATTTTGTTCATTTTAATATATAGTTTTTTTATTGCCTAAGTTTCACGATTTAAAATAATTAGACATGCTCTTCATTAGAGCATGATTACAAAAAATTATTACAAAAATTGATCAAATAAACATCCAATAAAACTGATTCGACAGGGCCTACTGACTTCAAAATGTCAAATATCGATGAGACGACTGACCCTGATAACGTGAGGAAGACGAGTTGTGTTTATTCAGAGCACAGATATCGGGAGTCTCCCGACGGATCTCATCCGTGTCCCGGGGCTCATTGTTTCAGCGAGGGCGTGTAGATCTTATCCCACACGCGTTTATCTGTCCGTTCCTGATCCACGATCACAAGCAGGAGATGAGAGACAGATAAACAGGAACACACACCTGAGGCTTTCACTGCTGATCCCAGACCAGTTTTGGGCTTTTATGACACTTGCTGATTGTTGAGACTTTTGGATCTGAGATCTTCAGCTGATCATCAGATAGTGTCCAGTTACACTTACTAAAACAGCTTGTTTTTAGACATGGTACTTCACACAGAACTGTGGTTATACTTTGATGCTTTTTGATGGCAATCATATATTTAAGTACCATGCCTTTATCACAGAACTGTTTTTGTAAGAGTGTTTAGTATTATTACTCTGTCAAGAGGCATTATTTGTGCTTGTGATGCAGCTTAAATGCGTTTTGGTCTTCGAGAAGAAACGTTAAACGTGTGTGACTCAGCGTCTGGATATGAGTTTTATATCAGTGATCTCTCTGTTCTTCCAGCTCAACACTCACATTACAAAGTGAAGCGGTTGACCTCTGACCTCAACCCATGAGGTTAAGAGAAGTTCCTCAGGTCATGTGTTAATGACACCTTTTAGAACATCAAGAGAAATTACACTCTAACCTCCAGACGTGACTGCATGCTTGGCCTTGAGCCACACACACACACACACACACACACACACACACACACACACACACACACACACACACACACACACACACACACACACACACACACACAGAGAAAATGTATTAGTGTGGACAAGACCTTAGTCTAGCATTTGTTGTCGAGTTTGGGAAGCACTTCAGCTTTTATAATATGAAATTTTTGCCAAATGACAGAAAAAACAATAAACTTTATGACCTGTAAGTTGGTGAAAATGTAATGCGATGCTGCCTCAGGTGCGGCCGTTATTATAATGATGGACAAAACACATAAATCAGCGTCTACTGTATGGTGGTAAAGTTTTCAAATCCACGTTATTAGCGACTCAAACTCAGATCAGATGTAGAGACGCGAACCGAGCCGTTCTGAGCTGCTGGATCATGAGCTGCTCACGTGTAGATGAACACAAGGGATGCTCTTCACTCTGAAACACGCAGCGCATATATTTATTTAATTCAATCGCACTCATTGCAATTTCGGTTTCATTTCAATTAATCGTGCAACCCTATGCTCTTTCGGCTAAAGTCTAAGGCAGCATCACGTGTGAGAAGACAGTCCCATAATGCATTGCAACAAGCACTGTAGAAATCCATCAGGTTGGCATGATTATTTATTTATTTATTTCACTAATCCACAGGCAGAAAAAAGGGTTGAATCTCATTTTAAATGCACTATTTTACCCAATGGTCATGTATATATTATTTTGAGCACATTTTTGACCAAAATATTTTACATTCGTTTTTTTTTTTATTACATTTTTACGAATGGTATGGTAGGAAACATGGTAAAGGTTTTGGCACCTGCTGTGTGAACACACACACAAAAATCATGAACATGATTGGAACAGGTTAAATGGTCCTGAAAAAACAGTCACACTTGTGCTCCTCGCGGTCAAACATGAGCGTATTGGGAAATTAATGAGAGGAATTTCCTCTAGTGGAAGCGTTCGGTACTGCAGCCAAACACACTCTCACTGAAAGCTCATTTACTGAGATATCAAGCTCAACTTTGGAACTTGTTTAGATTTATGGCTTTGATTTTCTTGCAGTTTTAGAGTAAAACATGTTTTTAAAATATATATAAAAATTGAAAATCGCATTTTTGCACATTTTTCATAACAATAAAGTTAAGTTCACTTTTTAAACGTTTTTTCACTTCAATAATCTGCCAAGTGTCATCTTTGGAAAAGAGATCCAACTTAAATCTGTGCTCTAAAGCATTCAAGATTTACAACAGTTTAAGTTGGAAATTTCATTTTCAGGTCTATGCTCAAAAGGGAATAAATGGATTATAAATACAGCGTAAATATCATTTAGTAACATAAAATTTCGTCATTTTTGACCCTCACACGAAGAGCACCAGAGGGTTCAGAACATCACTTGTGCACTTTGCCTGATGTTGTCTTCTGAGGCTCTGTTTCACTGCCTTAGCAAGTAGTTCCCTATGTAGACAGCAGACATTTCTCTAGGTTTAGGAACAGATGCACACACACGCGTGACGCTTCACAGTGAATGTGTCCGGTGTTTGTGTGATGTTCTGTCATAAAGCTTCTGCTCCTGATGATCTCTGCTGTCTGTCTTTGTTCCTCAAACACTTACTCAAGCAGGATTACAAACTTTGGCTCGGTTCCATTGTTTTTCCAATGGAATAAGTGACGCCATCCCATCCGGAGACGACGGGAATGTCCGTGCATCCCTGATGGAGGTCTTTTAAACCGCTTTCCACTTTATCTTGTAATTCATCACTTCATGGAATTCCCCCGTTTAGATTCGGTAATTAAAATCAGTGAATATCAAAACACACTCTCTGCCTCTCTCCATTTTATTGTTCTTTGTTCTTTGAATAAAGTTTCATGTTGTCAACACAAATAGAAAACAGATCCCACGGATTCAGAAATCGGACACTATCTGGATATTTGTACAAAGTGGCGTCTCGACATGTACACGCATACACACTTTGTTCCTCAGCTGTGTAATTTGGAAATCATTCATCAAGTTTTTTTACATTGTTGAAATATGTAAGATATATATTTCTGTGGTTTTTCTTGATGTAGGCTTGTAACAGATTTGTACTGTTAAAATCATTTTTGGTCATTGAAATAAAACAAAATATACATATTAGATGAAAAACATACTTAAAATATTGTTTCTGTGGTTTTTCTTGATGTAGGCTAGTAACATTGCAGATTTGGACGCTTCAGAGTTGTTATTGGTAACTAAAATCAAAACTAAACCTATTAAAAATTATTTTCTGTCATTGAAATGAAGCTGAAATACAATATAAATATTACATGAATGACTTAAACTTAAAAACTTAAACTTATTGCAGTGCTAAAGTTACTTAAGTTGAAGTACTAAAATGACTAAAACAGAAATAAAACAAAATTATATAGAAATATAAAAATTTGAATAAAAATAGAAAAAGCACATAAAAATGACAAAACGGAAAATATTAAAAATAAATACTAATTAAAAAAATTAATAAATAGTATAGTATATAAATTATAGTAAAATAACGGGTCTGCTTTGGTTTTGTGAAAATAATACCTTGTTTTCAATCATCTGTGAATAAACAACATGCGCATTTGCTGTTAAAACATAAAAGTCTGTTTAGATTTAAATTAGCATTCATGTACTTGCGTATTTAATGAATTTTTTCGTGAACCTTCCCCAACTTCCTGTTTCAACAGGAAATGCATCAACACAATTTCATCTTTGCGATGAAGCTGAATGACTCTCACACACATTTCTCACAGCGAAAAGTCCCAGCATTGATCCACGAGCTCATTGGGAATCAGAGGCTCCTTGTTTCTTGAGTTTGGTAGTAAATGAAAGCACTGATGCAGATAAGCAGCCTAACAACTGAAATGAGTCGCTTCAGAGAGAGAGAAACACTGAACACAAGCCCAAATCTCTCCGTCAATAGACTCTCACCAATTATCAGTGGCTAATTAGCGTTGTGGATTAAACTGTGAATGACTGACTCTGCGATGCGTCATATCTTATTTAAAGCCTTTAATTAGTGGTGTTTGCCAGTTAAGCTTCATGTTAACTATTTCTAATAGTTGAGGTTTGTGATTTGAATGAACTCCTCACCTTGTGCAAAGATGCAACTCTGATTGTTCACGCTTTCTTTGCATTTCTCTCTCTCTCTCTTTCTGTGCGGTGAGAAGGACAAAAGGTCATTAAACTGCTGTTTGAGTTGAGAAAACAGAGACTTTAAGGGCAGTTCTTTGTAAGTTGTGAGATGTTTCAGATATAGGACAGGCTTTTGTCTCAGTATTTTGGGACTGTAGAGACACAAACAGCTTTATAAACATCGCTCTCTGTCCTGCTGGGTGACAGCACGCGTTCTGTCCTCGATCTGCATCAGCAGTCTCTGAGGTCCATGAAGTGTTTACTTGCAGTGTTGACGGCATCATTGATTGCACTGAGAACATAGGGAGCTTTCTTGAAATGAGGACAACATTACTAATTATAGTTGATGCATGCTAGTTTTGTTGCATTGCATTCCTTGCTTGCAGTGTAGACAAAGTGTTTTCACTGTTATACGGTAGGGGGCGCTATTACACATCTTCTGAAAGAGTACTGAATCTCCTGATCAAAACACATGTGAAGAAGAAGCAGAAACAAGCCATGTCATATGTATTCAGATGCATATGTAAAATAACGTGATCATTATGTTACTGAATGAAATGTGGATGCAGGACGAGCCACAGGACTGAAGCTTTGAGGTGTGGATGGACTTGATCTACTGCATCTGTGTTTTGATCATCATTCTGAATCCCATCCGGATGTATTCTTTGACTGCATGTGTTTTGATGTAGTTGTTTTTCTCAGCTTTTGTTCAGAATGTTGCATTTTAATGAAAGTTACCCACATTCAAGTATTGATTAAAAAAAGCATGAAGCTAGAATAAAACAGTTTTTTTTATATATATATATTTTTTTTTTATATATATATATTCTGGGGGCCATGAAACTTTTGTGAAAATGGTCAAAAAAGCTGGTGGTGACTGGCAACTTTGATCAAAAACGCTGGGTGGGGAGAGTTAAAATAAAATTGAGATCACAATAGCTTACTAGATTTTTATTTATTTTACTGTACAATAGTATTACTATATAGTAGGATCCGTGCAAGTCCATACAAGTTTTGAGAATAAAGTCGTCCATTTCCTCTGCACATCTCCAAAAAGATTTAGCTAACTTTTTTATTAGTATTTATTAGTTTTTAGTCTTGCAACAGTACGTCAGAAACACTTGTCATTATTGTATTTGAAGTTTTTTTATATAATTAGGATTTTCAATACCGCTCTCTCTGCAGATCACATATTACGCATGAAAGGACTCATTGTTGGTGTGTTGCATCGCATGTGGTGACCGCTGAGGGACAAATATAGAAGCAGCTTGCTGTTCCCACGTGGAGTTGTGAGGAATAAACTGCCCCGGATAACCTTCAGAGTCCTGCGGTAGCACAGAATAACCACGTCACTGCAATAGTGTGTTATGCAACCATTCAGCTGACCATCATCTGTCCCAAACCTGACGCCTGCGACCCCCCCGCCGGAGCCCATCTGCACCTCATCTGCACCTCCTTCACCATCCCGGCGGTTCAGAAGTCTGAAGGTGAGAATAGATCCATGCATCCCAAAAATTACAATTATGTCCTTATTTATTTTGTTTAAAAACCCAAATGCCTTTATTTCCTCATCTGTAACCCCTATGTTTTTTGCATTTCTGTAGGTGAAGCAGCAGAGCATTGCATTGACGTAGGGTCTAATGCATGCACTAATAAAGTGTATATTTTGATTGCAATGCAAGTCTCTTTGGATGAAAGCATCTGTCAAATGCATGAATGTAAATATGCATGCAGCTCTTTTTCTGAACAACTGTTTGACAGTCATGGTCACTCTTAACAACTTTTTGGGTGAACTATTCCTTTAAGTGCACACACTCCTCCCGAAGCAAGATTGTCAAACCCTATCTTTTTAATTCCCTTCTCCCTGTCTTTTTCCACCCTGACCTCATCGGGTTATTGCAGTCCTGGGAAGCCGAGCATGTGAGCTTCCCCAGGTCATTAAGAGCAGGCCTGAAAAGACTCTCTGCGGGCCGGAGATAAACCAGCCAGCGGACGCGCAATAAGCCCCGAATAAAGACAGCTCTGTGGAGGGCCTAGCTGGACACTGAGGCCGGGATTAAAAACCGTCTGAAAGGAGGAGAAAGTCAATGGAACGGCATGAAAATATGAAGTGAAAGAGAGGTTGTGGGGCGGCGAGGGGGGCGAACGAGATGAATGGGAAACTTATCAGCATTCGGAGCGCATGCGAGGACCCACCGCGACTGGGTCAGGGAGTTCTCCCAGGAGGAAAGGTGCACTCGGGAGACGCTTATCTGTGTTTGCTGAGGCACCTCGTGGATAAAGAGATGGGAGGAAACTTTGGCCGGTGTATTACAGGCGCTTGCACAGCTTGAAGCATTGGCGTAAAGTGTTTGAAACCTAAAAGCAAAGTTATTTTTCATTCTTTGCTTAGGGGCAAAAAAAAAAAAAGTGGTGTAATGTGTGCTGCATGCTTTCCTCTCAATAACTCAATAAACACACAGCAAAAATAATAGAGTTGAGAAGACAGCAGTTGTACTACCAATGATAGCTCGACGCTGTTTACCAGCCAGAAAGCTTTTGGCAAACTGTTTCGAACTCCCCAAATGAACTTCACATCGGCCTGATTTTGTTAAAAAATTACATTCGTTCTCTGATTTTGCTTGAATTATGTCGTGGCCTTAAACGTGTTCTAAGAGTTGTTACACCTGAGGCCCATATAAAGGCAGTTTGCATGCCATGTATTACTTTTTAGAAGAGTTTTGCCCATTTTAGGCAGTTTTTGGCAGGAGAGCCACGTATGGAAAGGAGGGCTATCAGACATAGAACGAGAACAGCGAGTGAGTGTGTGTCCGTCTTTGTTCCTTCCTGTGGGTTCCTTCAGATAACATCAGCTTCAGCCATTACAGCCTGCTATCTGGGAGAAGGGGCTCTTTCAACTGTCCCCGGGGTCAGGATACAGCACTGATCCTTTCATTAGGCCCACCTGATAAAACGGCATTAGGGATCATTTCGGAAATCTGAAGGGCACACACAGAATTCCCAACGTCACACACTCCGGCTGAACAGGCAAATTACGCAAATTGCATCAGATTTCATTAAGATTGGAAATGCTCTTGACGTTGAAATCACACTGCGCTTGGGTCTTTTGACTCGATGACATCATTTGCTGGTTCCTCTGCATTATTGCAATGTTTATTTAAAGTAATATAATGTACATTTATGTTATTTACAGATTTCATTTGATTGTTGCTGTACTGTTTACCACAACAATGATGCTGTCTTACATTTCTTATTAAAACATCCATCCATCCATCCATCCATAAATATATCCATCCATACAAACATACTTCCATCCATCCATACATACATGCATACATGCATACATACATACAAACACACACACACACATACATGCATACACACATACACACATACATACACGCATACACACATACATACATACATACATATATACATACATACATACATTTACTATAAGCTTACAATAGAGGTCTAGCAGGCAAATGTACAGCTGAAGTAGAGGATGAAAAAAATGTTAAGTCTCAAACAAATTGGGTATGAACATAATTAAAATCAGTCTTTGACAGCAGACCCAGTAAACCAAGTAAAACCAGATTTAGAATGAATTTCATACCAGCACACTCCAAAACTCAATCAATGTGCCTGTGGTCACGTCAAATCTACTACAGAAATGTTAATGTGCACAGATGAGTGTGTGAGAGAGAGAGAGAGAGAGAGAGAGATAGAGGGAGAGGGAGAGAGAGAGAGAGAGAGAGAGAGAGTGTGTGTTTGGGGGGGGGGGGGTCTTGAACAAACACAGGGGAGGCGTCTGTGGTTGCGGGGAGTTTGTGGGATGTTATTGGTCAAGCCTTCGTAACTGAAGAATTGTCGGGTAATTAGATCATCCTGCGCAGAATAGGAATCAATTTCCGACCGGGCAGCGCCGTGGCTTTTCCTAATGTGAGCCACATTGGGTCCTGTGATCCACGGCAGTAACTCAGAGCAGATGTGCTGTCCCGCTCAGGTGGCCACCGTGACCGTGAGAGTTTCTCGGGGTGAAGCTGTGAGCGCTTTTCTGCTCACCGGTTAAAGTAATAGATCTGAGTCTAATGATTTATCTTCATTAGCATATTTGGATCATTGTCTCAGCACTCAGTCAGCTATAAATAAACCAGCGGGTAGTTCACAGCCTGACTGATTGCATTGTATTATTATTATTGATTATAATAATAATCAGTTCTCTATTTCTTTACAGGAGGTGCAGAAATTGAAGTAATATCACTTGCAAAATTCACATGTGTACATGGGCACTAACACAGAGTCCTACATGTGATAGTGGGTTTTGATTGGCTTTGAGCAATTTTATGGTCATTGGTTTTGGTTGAAGGTGTCAACATTACAAATAATTCTCCTTTAATAAAGCTTTAAGGTGTCATCTCTGTACCAACACCTAATGGAGTTGCAAATATTATGATTTTGTCCGAACATGTTTCCTAAACTTAGCTCTGCCGACCCATCTGCGTTTGGTCAGATAAACAGGTAGTATTAAGCATTTTTCTCATTTGATAGCTATTCAAATTCGGCAGTGTGTTTAGGCGAAATACTTTTTTTGCAAGCAAAATATAAATCACAGTATTCAAACAGGTCACGTACTTTCGGAGGTCCAGCACCAACTGAAGAACTGCCATTGAGATGAATGGGAATGCTAACAGGTCTTTTCAAGGTAAAGCTGAACCAGTGTTATTTTAGGATCATTAATAACCCCAAGCTGAACTCAAACCCCTTGAGATAAGTTACAATGAGGTCCTGTTTGTCATTCAGAGCAAATAAGTTGGTAAATGACCTTGTTCTCATCCATCCCAGATTATTTGCAGCTTTTACAACCCAGCAACACAGGTGAGGAAATGAGATCAATCAGAAGGTGTCTGACCGCCGGTAGATTGAGGAAAGGAAAGAGTGAAGGAAAGGGGGATGAGGAGAGAGAGGGAAGTCTGGATGCAGGAGCACGTATTCTCCAGATGAGGGTGAAAATAAAAACCACCTGTGCCGAATTCCCAGGTCACCCGTCCGCTGAAGAGAATTTTGCTCCTCCTTAAAAAAATGTGAAAAGCATCCAGATTGTAGAGTCTCAGAAGGCCGTTAATGTTCACAACACTCGTAATTATCTTGGCACAGCACATTTAGCTACATGCACTTAAATGCACTCAGCACTTAAACTCAATTGTTTCATTTGTTCAACATAAACATTGAATGAAAATACCCTCATTGCATGGCTGAAGTGTTTAAACTAGTTCTAAACCATTTATACTTGATGTTTAAGGATAGTCTTGCTTGTGCATTAATGCTTGCACTCAAGCAGGCCATGAAAAACATGCTTTTATTTTGTTACAAGGATGCCGAAACCGAATTTAACACAGATATTTAGGCTGATACAGAGCCTTTTGGAACCGCGGCTCAATTGAGTGAGTCAAGCTGGTCACGACGCTGATGATAATATCAAGTTTGCTCTTGGCTTGCTTTCTTCTGGTCCTAAATCACACACATATGTGGCGCACTCATAGATCTATGAACCCGAGCACTAACGCTCATGAGCACAGATGCTATAATCAAATACTCAAAGCAGACCTGGTTGGTAATGTTTCGTACTGCACGCAGAGATCGTAAAAAACGCAGCAGGTTGCAGTTTCCATCCCTAAGAGCAGTTCAGGAACTGCAATGAAGGACATCGGACAGAAAGCATGACTTTCCTAAGCATGTGGAAAATCGGTTTTCTGTGCCTTTGGGCTCCTGGAAGCGGTCCAATAGCGATAGGCCTGTCTTACACGTATTACTTATTACTCACCCCCACGTCATCCAAGATGTTCATGTCTCTCTTTCTTCAGTTGAAAAGGTTTTTGAGGAAAACATTCCAGGGTTTTCCTCCATATAGTGACTTCAATGGGGTCCAATGGGTTGAAGGTCCAAATGTGAGTTTCAGTGCAGCTTCAAAGTCTCGACACGATCCAGCCGAGGAATAAGAGTCTTATCTAGACAAACCACCCGCCATTTTATAATAAAATAAACATTTATATACTTTTTAACCACAAATGCTGGTCTTGCACTAGCTCTGCGATGAACCAAACATTGCGTAATCAGGTTGAAAGGTCAAGCGGGACGTAGGCGTAAGAACAGACCCAGTGTTTACAAAGCAAACGTGCAAAAACTAAGTCAAACGCCATTTACAAAACAAATAAATAAAAGGTAAAACAACGATGTCGGACGATTTTGAAGTTGGAGGAGAAAATGAGATGGAGTTTTTCACCCTTCCTTTCCTTTTTGAACTGACCTTTCAACCTAATTACGTAATGTGTGGCGCATCGCAGCTAGTGAAAGTCCAGCATTTGTAGTTAAAAAGTATATAAATGTTTATTTTGTTCTAAAATGTCCGCTGGTTTGTCTAGATAAGACTCTTATTCCTCGGCTGGATCGTGTCGAGACTTTGAAGCTGCACTGAAACTCACATTTGGACCTTCGACCCGTTGGACCCCATTGAAGTCACTATATGGAGAAGAATCCTGGAATGTTTTCCTCAAAAACCTTTTCAACTGAAGAAAGAAAGACATAAACATCTTGGATGACGTGGGGGAGAGTAAATTATCTGGAAATTTTAATTCTGAAGTGAACTACTCTTTTAAGGAGCAAAAAGACATCAGGTATAAATTCTTCTCAAGGAAATGTTCATTGATTTAAGAATGTTGAGATATTTGTTTACCAAGCATCAGTTTGTATGAGCGTCATGATGACGTTTTGTCCCTCTTGAGGTGTACATCACTCTTACGATTACAGCTTGGAGCCGCTGGAGTCCTGCGGGTGACGGAGGGGTCAGAGGACGGGAATGGAGTCAGTTCTGCGGGCGGTAAATCAGAGGAAACGCTCCCACTCTTCGGTTACGCTGTACAGTAGTAAAGGCTCCATTGATGTACGTCAGACGCATATGGACGCTGCTTCTGCTGGTCTGCAGGTGATCACAGCGCAGTAAAGATGGACTAGAGATGCTCATAATTGAATTATGATGGACTTTAAGGGTGAAATAGGTGGAGGTGGTAATTTCTTTTCAACTGAAGAAAGAAAGACAAGAATCTGTATGGATGACGTGGGGGTGAGTAAATGATCAGGATATTTTAAATCAGATTTTTTTTTAAAGTATTCACACTGATGGCATAAGACTAGAAGAACTTTAAATCAGGATCAGCAATGCTACTTTTTATAACAATGCTTTTAAATGGATAGATATCGTCTTACGTTGAATACTGTGTGCATACATGTTCGCCAAAGTTCATCAGACATTGAGAAATCGTAACGCCAGTGAGATCCCTAATCGGTTTCCCTAGCACGAATTGTGGTTTTCTTTGTAAACGTTGCATTATGTGCTTCACGTTTTATGTCTGCATCAGCAGATACTCAGTGCAGATGCAGGCAGACACCTGTAAAACACTCCAGCTGAAGGAGACGGGGGAGGGCGGCCCAACACTTCTCCAGGGATTAGTTGAGTAATCCTGCTTTTAACTGGCAGCCAAGGTTGGGTTGGGTTTGTTCTCTAACAATAAGAGAGAGACTCATTAAAGATATTAGTTGGGCTGGGCTATTGGCCCATTCACTGCTTAATTATGTGGTTTGATTCTGATTTAGACACATATTGGATGTCTCCACCAAAGTGCTTCATTTCCTGAGGGGAGCTTTGGCTGGATCAGCAAACTGTCTTTGACCAGTAAGCAGGGTTGTCATGTGCATTAATGGAGTTTACTGGTCCAACCTCAAGTTTCTAGATTTGGCTCAGGTTTTTCCTTCAGTGTGCATATGTGGGATTTTTTTTTTTCACCTGTAACAGCACAAGTTTCCTCAACAAGATGCATGCTTTGAGGAATCATTCATGTCATAGTCTGCAACATGATGCATTCACTAAACCTGAGGTCACAATAGCAAGATTTTGCATGCAAAAAGGTCTAGTGTCAGTAGTGTAGAGATGTATGTAGCACAGCTCAGACAATAGTTATTTACAAATTAAGCAGTTTTCTGTGGCTCAGCGTTGCTAATTCGCTGATCAACTTGAACGTGAGCAAAAACTGTGTCGTCAAAAGCCACACAAAAAGCCAATCGTGCAGATTCCTATTGGAGTCGTCCGTGAAATTTCGTAGAGCAATGGTAAATGTGTCCACACATTTAGTATAGAGGTTGCTTTAGTAAACAACAATAAATTAAAAGTTTGCAGACAAATATATTCAAGATGACAAGGCACCATAGGTGGTCATGGATAATGTACATGGCCAAATACAATGGAGCGACACAGTCTTAAGCTTTGACTTGTGTAGTTTACGTGGTTTGGCTTGTGTTTCTGGATGTCTTTCAGCATTCGGGGTCTCCAAGTTCAGACAAATGGATACAGGCTTTTCTTTGATTTGGTGAAGTAGTCTAAATGGCCTATGTAAGCAGATACCGGAGCCCTAACCATAATTTTCAGTCCCACAAAAGTGGTTCAGGTGAGGTGCACCAGAAATTACTGCAATGAAAGAGTTTGGCTCCGCGCTCTCTAAACATGCAGTCATGTACATCCATTATTGATATGTACACATCAACATATAAAATGTAAATACTGAGTTCATCACCCATTTTGCAGCCTTTGATATCCAAGGCAAGACCACAAGAGGATAAATATGCTTAATTCCCCTAAACAGCCGAGAGTTGGTCTTCCTGACAACCTGGGGATTTATGTTTGTGGGTCAGATTTCCAAAAGTTAAGCAGCTTTTTGCTTTCCAAATTTTTCTAAGATCTTCTTGGCAGTCAGTAAGTCAGCATATCATGTATAGGTTTACCTGGAGAAAGCAATTCCAAAATGCATTGCAATTCATCAGTGAAATATTGCTTAGAATAAGATACAAGTAGAGTGTTTTAAATCATTTGCCATTTCAATTAAAGTGCGGTCACATTAGTGATATTTTGCAGGCAAAGATAGGTCCATTTGTCTCGTCAATAGCATGGTGATGGATGAAGCTTGCTTTCAAACCACGCAACTTTTCGTTGGTCAGCTTGATGAATTCAGTCGACCAACCTGAAAATTAGCCAAATATACGTGGGGAAATGTTTCACCCTCACGTGAAAATCCCTGTTCTGTGGATTCCTATTTGAATAATTCAATTGTAGCTATGTAGACAAGATACAGTAGCAAGCCAGCTCACTAGGTTTTGGAAACAGAGCCAATGATCTTGTACATCATGACAGGAAAATACAGTCAAAATCTGACATTTAATAAACGGTCATTTTCATATGAAAGAGCTCAGTTTGAAAATAGACCTTTGATGATGTGTTTTTTTAGTAAGTAAAATACCCTCCATATTTGGAGGGATTACAGCCGAACATCTCATCTGGACTCTGTCATGAGCGTAATCATTAATACCAAAATGTAAAGAATTCCCATTTAGTAGCATACATCTGTATATCATTATAATAGCAGGCATGTCTAATTAAAACAATGAATCCCAAGAGATGTCGAATGGGATGCTTTTATCACTATTCTGCCCTCTTTTAGCTATCTGAGAGACAATCTTCCTCTCTCTAAATAAGTCCTCTCTAACACCTTCAGGGCCGATCAGATTGTCCGAGACGGCCCATGTTTAGCCAGCCCTGAGGTCCTTCGCTTGCATTAGCGACACTTAGACCCTTCTAATGGACGCTGACCCCTGTTCTAGCCACTGATTGGCCACTTGGGTCCAGTCCCACCCAATACACTAACCTGTTATTTTGGTTGCAGTTCACAAATAGAGCAGCAGTTGTCTCGGCTGTTGCCTCCAGGGAATGAAGCAACATTCCTTCTCTTTCCACTTTGTGAAACACTCCATTATGAAGGAAACGGCTCTGGCTCTGTGGAAATCACATTAATAGATATAGTTTATGTTAGTGTGTGTGTTGGTTGTGTTTAACAGCATGCTTTTCTCCTTCTACTCCAGTGGTTTGGTGCAGTTACAGGTTAGGGATCAAATGCTAATCAAGCTTGTTTCTGTGTGGTCACAGATGGCTGAAAACCTTTTAACCACCTCTGACCTACTGTGAGAAAGTTGCTTTCAACAAAAGCAATTCGTCAAAGAGACAACAATATTCATAATGTTCAATTCGAGGTTTATTAGACAACATATGAACCTATTTTACTAAAAAATGGGCCAAATGTTTGTTATTTCACCATTTTTCTTGCAATCATCAGGGTGTTTAAAGATGGTTGTTGTTTGTAAAGATGTCATTGGTTTTCAGATGATTATGTGTCTATGTGGTGTTTTTAATAGGCTTTAAGACAAACCATGTGTAAATTCATAAGTTGACATCATTGCTGAGTATTTTCTCCTTAAAACTGCAGTGAACCAAAGACAGTCTCAAAAACACACTTTGAAATCGCTGGTGTTTCTGACGTCACAAACTACCTTGTAACCAATCAGATCAACGTGTGATCGTCAACCAGTGGATCTCTGAGCTGAGTGAGTGAGTGGAAGCGGGGCTCATTTGCATATTCATAAATGAGGCAAGGGTGTCGAGTTACATTCAAGCTATTTTAAAGCATGAAGATTTTTTTTAAAGGAAAAAACTTTGATATATGTCATTTTAGTGATCAAAGATGAGTTTTAAGGGATAAAATGATTGACTACAGGGGGACTTTAACCGACCCTCCAGATGCATCTGAAATGCGTTAGTTTCTCATAACTGATCTCAAGCCAGTTTAACTCCATCTGTCCTAACCAGGGTCACTATGTGAGCTAGAGGAACTGATTGTAGATCAGCGGTGGGCGACATCTACCTCTCCCGTGTGAGGCCACTGCATGAGAATACAGCAGCTGCTGGTCAGACTGAAACCTGAGAGCGTTCAGTGCGACGTCAGAGTCTGAAGCCTGAGGGGTCCAGGGCCCCGGCGGCCCTGCCTTCACATGCTACCAGCTTTGATTGAATCCATGCACATTTACATAAGCATTTTAACATAGCATTTACCTGCAAATCTTTAGCTTTGGGTTTAGCATGAGAAGTTAAGCATAGCCGTGCAGACACTCAGGTTAGCTCTTGCAGATCTCCTCCGGTGACACTCGAAATATCCCAGAGTTCTAGCATTACTTACTTCAGAAACCATCCCAGACTTCAAGGAGCAGAATTATCTAGTCTCGGATTGGGTGGTATTATATCACGGAAACTGTATCCACCTTATTTTGCAACATGGAAGTAAGCTTTTCTGTGAATATGTGAGACTTGAGATTCATTAGCTGTTATGGGTAAATAACATAGTGCAGTAAATGGTAAAACTATTCGTGTTGCGACTGAGAAATTAAAATATGATAACAAATACCAGTTTGTAATATAAAGCAGCCAACGGACTGTTTATGTACGGGTAAAATAACTGGAAGTGAATGACACCAGAAGTCTTGCACATTCAATTTACATGGCCGTGCCACCGTTCTTATGTATTAAAAAAATCTATTTTTTGTATAACCTAGTCAATTAAATACTTCATAGTTGAAATTCTCCGATTAGATTTTGTCTTTTTATTTTTGAACTAGATTGACCCAAACTGTATTTTTTATGTATTGTATCAATCCATGTTTTCTTTGCCGCTAATAAAAAAGGTCTTGCCGACTATCTGTGATATATTTATCGCCGTACAAACAGTCGACACCATTGCATGATATATAACGTCCTACAACCTAACTCCACTTCAACATCGTTGCCTAAAATGGAAAATGTTGCCAATTTAATGCGTCTGTTTTGTCCAGATGAAGTTTGTGGAAATTGTCTGCACACATGGAAAAAATGACACATGAATGAAGAAAAGATGGCGAAGTGGAAACTTACTCAACCCCATCAACATCATAGCCACTTTCTGCACGTTTGGCACTTTGAAAGAAGCAAAATGGTGAACTCTTGGAAAGTTACTCTAATCCAATGTTTCCAGACACAGGTCAGCTATACTGACCAATGAGGTTAAATCGTGTAAAACTGTTTCACAAGCTTTGTACAAGTGTCCTCTGCCCTCTTCAAAGGGTCTAGAGCTTGTAAACTGACTCAAGAGAAGTTCATGTAAAGTTTAAAATTAGCTTCAGCAAGTCCCTGACAGAACTGACACATGATTATGTTTTTACACTGATGGCTCTTTCAACAAGTCTTTTCCTGTACGTACAATGGCAAACAATCTTTATTTAGTCACATCTCGGTTATTCAACACACTCTCCGAGAGTAAATATGACCAATGAATGGTCAACAGATCTACAAACAGCACGATTGATTGACTGATACTTCTCTTAGCTCTTTAAGTTCTGTGTGTTTCTTTCACAGATGCGAAGGGCCATCAGGATAGAAGGCCGTACTGTCAACAAATCCACTTTCAGGAATCTTTCTCACCCTTCTTAAAGCCACAGGTTGAGTAAGACCACAGGGGTGGGAAGTTTAGATCTCAGGATAGTTGTTTTGACAGCGTCGCAAATCTGTCTTCAGGGATAAGCCTGGGAACTCACCTCTGAAAGGATAGGAAGAGAACTGACAGGCTTTTGCATTCCGAGGGATGTGGAATTTACGGCTTACGCTACGGAAAGTCGGAATTGGGATGGAAGACGATGGGCGACTTAATCCGAGGAGAAACGCAGGTTTCAGGTGACTGAGGCTCTTGATCTCCGACCATGAGAACACCTGTATGGAGGATGAAGGGTCATACATGTGTCATTGCTTGAAACTTTTAGATAAATAGTACGGCAGAGAAAAAGCCTCGTCAGAATCTCATTCCATTAGCTTGTGCGGAGTAACGTAATTACATTTTAGGCCTCGGAAAGTGATTGATTTTCTTGCTGGCTCAGCTCAGAGAGGCCGTCAGTATCTGACTAACTGGCTAAATCGTTCACTTGACCCTGAGGCTCAGCATTTTTCACTTTAAATTAAGTGCATCTAAAGCCCATCCATCCTAAACACTTAATCTCAAGAACTCCTCTCTCTCTCTCTCTCTCTCGGGTCTCTTGTGTTCCTGAATACTAAAAAAGGATGAATATGGTGTCAAGCCTGGCGCCCGCTTTGAGACTTAAATACTGCAAACACTGCGAAAAAATTATTTTCTCACTCAGTGTCTTGTGCCTTTCAGTGGAAAATCTAAACATTCTCAAATCAAGAGACATTTACGTAAAGGATTAGTTCACAATTTCCTGATAATTTACTCTCCCATCTTCGTCAGGCACGTCATTCCTGCAGTTTCAGTGTTTGTATGAGCGTCATGATGACGTTTTGTCCCTCTTGAGGTGTACATCACTCTTACGATTACAGCTTGGAGCCGCTGGAGTCCTGCGGGTGACGGAGGGGTCAGAGGACGGGAATGGAGTCAGTTCTGCGGGCGGTAAATCAGAGAGGAAACGCTCCCACTCTTCGGTTACGCTGTACAGTAGTAAAGGCTCCATTGATGTACATCAGACGCATATGGACGCTGCTTCTGCTGGTCTGCAGGTGATCACAGCGCAGTAAAGATGGACTAGAGATGCTCATAATTGAATTATGATGGACTTTAAGGGTGTTACATTGATATAGGTGGAGTCTTGCTCTTCTTTGAGAAAGTGATTCACCTTATGTATATACTGTTCAAAAGTTTGGGGTTGAAACATTTTTGAAAGAAGTCTCTTCTGCTCACCAACGCTGCATTTATTTGGTCAAAAATACAGTAAAATTCTGAAATATTATTCCAATGTAAATCAGCTGTTGTCTATGTGAATATACAGTAAAGTGTAATTTATTCCTGTGATCAAAGCTGAATGTTCAGCATCATTACTCCAGTCTTCAGTGTCAAATGATCCTTCATTTTAATATGATGATTTGATGCTCTAGAACCATTTATGATTATTATCAATGTTGAAAAAAGTAAATGTTTTTGTGGAAACAGTGATGCACTTTATTTTTTAGGATTCTTTGATGAATAGAAAGTCACTTTTTATCAATTTAATGCACCCTTACTGAACAATAATTAAAAAATTCATATTGACCCCAAACTTTTGAACATTTATAGGCCTATATTTGTGTATATAAAGTGTATAATTTAGCCAGTCAATTAGAAAGCTTTTTTGTGTGTGCCATTTTTGACATTTATTATGCATAATAATTATAAACGAATTAGCAAAGTGCTTGGAAATACTTAACTACTTAAAATGATTTAACAATTTATACTTATATAATAATTTAATGATAACTAAAGCATTTACACTACTGCTGAATTTAAATGAACTCCTAATTAATGCAATGTTTACTTAAAATTAAATTGGGAAATTAAAAAAAATATTTGCATAGAGCTGGTTCTGGTAGTTTTTTACTTTTATTTGGTCAATAATATGATGTATAATCATGCAAAGCTGCCCTGCATCATTGCACAATCATTGTCCGAAGCGTTTAACGGGGTCAATCATTAACACAAGCTTAAATAGCGAGCACACAAAAGCAGGAAGGTGTGTCAGTAATGTTAACAGCACATATTTACTGTGGCCATTGAGCTCGGGGTCAGAGCCTTCCATATGTAAACGAGCGCAGACAGCTTTAAACACCAGCCAGCCGTGACTCTGAGCCGATCGCTGGAGCGTTTCAGCTGGAAGACGAGTGGAGAAGAGGATCTGCGATTCAGGAGATGAGCAAGAGCCGTAACACCAAACAAAACTTCCAAAACGGCTTCAGATCAAATAGCAGGAAAATATATGTTTGTATTAAGTGGTGTTAGTCGTTTCTGAGGTGCTCCGGGTGGTTGATAGATGGATTTTGGGTGAATGTAGATTGATTTAAGAATGTTTAAATATTTGTACCCTGGAAAACGAGACAAAAATAGTAGAGTACAGGCTCGTTTACACCAAGAACGATAACTATAACCATAACGGTAACGGTATAGATAATGTTCTAAGAAGAGCAGTGTCCACAGCACAACTATAACGATAACGGCACAGAGAAACGATATCACTAGAATCTCTTTCAGGCCCCGTTTACACGTACATGGTTATTTTGAAAAACGGAGACATTTCCCTTCGGTTGTGCCCCTCGTTTACACGCAAACGGAGAATTCGCCTCTGAAAACGATTCTTTCTAAAAACTCCGGCCAGAGTGGAGAGGCACGTTTGCATGTAAACTGAGAAAAACTGAGTTTTATGGAGTCGATGTCACAGAATGCGACAGAACTTGCACTGCGTCAAAGGTGCAACCTATATTTTCAGGATTCTGATTGGCTAACATGGGCTTGAGCTTCTCGTTACACTGCCACCTACAGGCTTGGCATGCTCTTGACGGCATATACACGGGTTTGTGTAAACGAACACTTTTCTGAAAACAGAGAGGGAGAAATGTCCGTTTATGAAAATAACCGGCCACGTGTAAACGTAGCCTCGGAACCAACTTTTCCAGATGATGAACGATAAAAACATTGAGAGCCAATCAGAATCCGTCCTGCTTTAAGAGCTCGAACACTTTAAAGCGACAGACGACAAAACTGCAGCGCTTATAATAAACAAAACGATATTGTTCTCTAGTCTGGATGATAATATAGTTATAGTTATCGTTCACTCACACACACTCAAACTTACTCTCTCACACACTCACTCACTCACACTCACTCACACACACACACACACACACACACACACACACACACACACACACACACACACACACACACACACTCTCTGCAGATCACTTAGTCTAATGGAGCCAATGTGGCTTCATATCATTGTGTCATTTAAAATCTATATTTATATCTATAATCAAAAATTTAGCTTATA
The DNA here is from genome assembly GCF_965113295.1 of Leuciscus leuciscus. NCBI lineage: Eukaryota > Metazoa > Chordata > Actinopteri > Cypriniformes > Leuciscidae > Leuciscus > Leuciscus leuciscus. Next base: position 30,774,341 of record NC_138724.1, read on the forward strand.
AAGTGTATATTTAAAACATATGAGACCTGTGTTGATATTTCATATCTAATGCATGAAAATGCTCATTAGCAATCGTCGTTGACTGGACTTGTATCGGATGTGTAGGGCTCATTGTGTCTCTGCTCCACTGACTGCGTGACAAAGGCCTTTCGTCCATCAACTCACATGTTGGGACTCATATTGTGGGACACTCACAAGCTTCCGACCCTCTCACTTGACCTTTGACCCCTTGAGTGACCTGTGACCCTCAGCAGGACCCTGGGAAACCGTTTGTGGGTGTGTTAGGGTTCAAGTTAAAAACTGAAACTTATTCTGCAATTCAGCCGGGAAATATTAAAGAAAGTTTTATGCAGGAGAAATTCATAAGTTCGGAGGTTTCAGCGGTTCCTAGATGTGAATGTTTCTTCTTCAGGATTCTAAGAGCAAAAGCAGTTAGAGTGTGTTAGTGTGTTAGAGTGTGTTTATGCCCACAAGGAATTTGAAAAATTGCATTCGATAGCCAAAGAGATCATCTTACACATGCACTTCACTGTCCAAACACACTGTATATCACTAACATGTTGCAGACCAGATTTATTGTGTAAATTTGTTAAGGCAGATTTGTTTAACAGCGTGCCAGAGGAACACGATCCTGCCAAGTGTGTGTGTGTGTGTGTGTGTGTGTGTGTGTGTGTGTGTGTGTGTGTGTGTGTGTGTGTGTGTGTGTGTGTGTGTGTGTGTGTGTGTGTGTGTGTGTGACTGAGTGTGTGTGTGTGTGTGTTATAATTATGTCTCTCTAATGATCATCTTCACATGTGTTGCATTAGGAACTTTACAGGCCGTTCACAGTGTGAGATGTGGATTTTAAAGCCAGCGGGAGAACAAGTGCACGTTTAATGCGCACTAATAAGTGTCCCGAGGGGCGACACACATGTAGACAGACACACATGTGGAGAGACACACATGTGGAGAGACACACTGCACATCTCACAGGGATCGGAGATAATCAAGGCATATCTGAACGTCTGTTATTGTCAAAGCTGTTTATTTAGTAGTCAGGATCTTGGACACATTTAGCATATTCCTCCTCAAGGACAAGAGTAATAACCTTCCCAATGGGACGTGTCTCATATCTCATATATCATATCTCATATCTCATATCTCATATCTCATATCTCATATCTCATAACTCATATCTCTTTCCTGTCATAAAATGCATTTACGGCTCAGAAGAATGAAGGTTCTGGAATCTTTACAGTTTTTAACTGCAACGTTAAGTTATTAACTTCACAGGAACCAGATAAAGCAATCAGTGTTTTACTGCGCTAATATGAATCATACTGACAGAATTGATTAATGAATTAATGATGAATTAAACTGATTACATCTTAACCTACATGGCAAATGATTTCCCTCAGTTTTGACGTATGAGCTCATCACAGTATCTAAACAATCATGTTGTGTTTTTGATGAACATGTATTCATTGCTCATTATTCTGATTATATGCATTCTTAAATATGTTGGATTGAACTAAGAATAATAATTAGATTATTACAGAAAGATATGCAGGTCAGAATGCTATTGTCAGCTAATTGTACATCTATAAACACATGAATGAAAAGCGAGAGGAACGACTGTATGCAGTAAAGCGTGTGTAAACTCCTCTCTGATTACTAACACATGTGGGAAAGTTAGTTTTCCTCATTACATCTCTCTATCTCTCTATCTCTCTATCTATCTATCTATCTATCTATCTATCTATCTATCTATCTATCTATCTATCTATCTATCTATCTATCTGTCTGTCTATCTATCTGTCTGTCTGTCTGTCTATCTATCTATCTCTCTATCTGTCTGTCTGTCTGTCTGTCTATCTATCTATCTATCTATATATATATCTGTCTGTCTGTCTGTCTGTCTGTCTGTCTGTCTGTCTGTCTGGCTATCTATCTATCTATCTATCTATCTATCTATCTATCTATCTATCTATCTATCTATCTATCTATCTATCTATCTATCTATCTATCTATCTATCTATCTATCTATCTGTCTGTCTGTCTGTCTGTCTGTCTGTCTGTCTGTCTGTCTGTCTGTCTATCTATCTATCTATCTATCTATCTATCTATCTATCTATCTATCTATCTATCTATCTATCTATCTATCTATCTATCTATCTATCTGTCTATCTGTCTGTCTGTCTGTCTGTCTGTCAGAAACTTGAGCATTTGATAAACTTAGTTTGATTTGATTGATTTACTAAGATGTAAAGCGGTGACCTGATTGTGTTGATCTTTATTGTGTGTTCTATCGACGGGTCTCTGTCAGCGGTCAGTCACTGCTGCGGGTTTATTATGTCTCAGTGAAATGAACTCTGACGTGCTTTGATTCAGTGGTCGAGTCTAGAGTCTGCAGTAGAGCAGGGGGGCGTGACAAGAGCCTCAGTGTGTGTGTGTGTGTGTGTGTGTGTTTAGGGGGGTGTCCTATGGAGAGCCAGCGAGCAAAAAAAAAAAAAAAAAAGCCCGCCGGCACCGATCCGACTGACTGAGAGCCGCGGCTCCGTGCGCGAGATGAGCGGGTCCGAGCGAAGGTTTTAACGGAATGACGGCGGATCGGATCGTGTTTCAGCAGAAGGAGGAGAGCCGGTAGACACGCTCCAGCCCCGGGGAACCGAAGAGAGAGAGAGAGGCAGAGGCCGGGGAATCATGCGGGGTCCTGCGCTCCGGCTGCTGGGACTCGTGTGGCACCTCTCCGCGCTTTTACGCACCGCGCACACGTACAAACTCCACCACAAACAAGGTAAGACTCTCACAAAACACACCACGAAACCAGCTCAGACAGGCGTCAGGCTAATCTACAGCTGGACAATAGCTTATATACGCACTTTTAGAAGTTTGCTCTGGTTTCTATGACATTAAAGTATCATTTTGTTTTAAAATGTATTTTTGTGCATATAAACAGATTAGTACGATGTTATATATTGTGTAGGCTAATTGTGTATGTTTGGCATTCTAAATATTGTCACTATAAATGACACCTCAGTTGCAAACTGTATGCAGTATATTATGCATCTCTAAAGAGTTTAGTATAGCCCAAAAAAGTATGTAGACACTCAAAATGACTGAATGTCATTGCATTAGATAAAACAAAAATCAAAGCAATTGCAATTTATCATAAAGAAAGATACACAAACACACGTTACAATCTAAACAACTGACATAGAGAAGTTTGTAGGATTGGAATAGATGTAGTTTTGAATAGTATTGTGTTTGTTTGTGGTTAGTCAGTTAGTGTGATTCTGTATAGGTTCCTCTGTTAGGACACCTGTGTGAACTTGACTTCATACATCCACTCAAAGCTCCACAACACCAGCTGAATCAAACACACTCTGATGAATCGCACACTAAGAGTCACTCAAGTGTCAAAAAACGACACACTCTTAAAAATAAAGGTTCTCAGCATAGAAGAACCATTTTTGTTTCCCAGTAAAGTATTTTTTTTACACTTACATGTATGCATTTGGCAGACGCTTATACCCAAAGCGACTTACATTGCATTTCAAGGTCCACATTTACATTCTTATCAGTTCATGCTTTCCCTGGGAATCGAACCCATGACCTTAGTGTTGCAAGCACCAGCGCTCCACTGTTTGAGCTCCAGGAAAGCCTGTACAGGACACCATTATAAAGAACATTTTATGCAATGGAAAGATTCTCAAGGTTCTTCATGGAACCATCAGTGCCACTAAAGAAGCTTCATAGCCTGATTTGACATTAAGATCTGATGTGTTGTGTTTCAGAGAGCTTCATCAGACAGCTGTCGTCGTATGAGATCGTCACTCCGGTGCGCTTGAATGATTTTGGCGAGTCGTTCCCGCACCGACAGCATTACCGCAGGAGAAGGCGTAGCGCTGACGCCGAGATCTCCAGGGCGCATTACCGGATCGAGGCGTTCGGGCAGGCCTTTCACCTCAACCTCACGGCTGATTCAGGATTCATCGCTCCGTCCTACACGGTGCTTCATCTGGGAGACGAGGAGAAGCGCGGAGAAGACCTGCGCCACTGCTTCTTCAGAGGACACGTCAACGCTCGCAGTGAACACCACGCCGTCCTCAGCCTCTGCACGGGACTCGTGAGTATCAAGAGTGAGGAGGTTAAAGATCTGTCACCTGATGAATGCCGTCAGCGTTTTCACAGATTGACGTTTTTGAAGTTTACATGGAGATGATCACGTTTCTCAAAATTATTCAACGCTTGCACCTTGGAACCTATTTCTATAGCTAAACCTAAACCTAAACCTAAAGCTGCTGCCATTGTGATAGTTTCATAGGAAGTCGAGTCTAGTTACCAGTTCAACAAGGGCATGAGAGAATGGACTGGACTTTAGTGAGTATAAACTCAGAGTTAGACGTTAAAGATCTGGGCTGGTAACTAGTAACGTTTAGTGTTTGCTAACTGTTTCGTTTTGGTTGTTATTTATGATGTCGCAAGAGTTAACTGGGATTAGTCAGAGTGTTTCTTAACTTGTAATTGCGAGTTCAACAAAGACGTGAGCAGTTTTTACTAGCAGAAAACTAAAGATCTGTCAACTGATGAAGCTGATGCTGTTGTGCTAGTGTCATGGGAAGTCTAGTTACCAGTTCAACAAGGGCATGAGAGAATGGACTGGACTTTAGTGAGTATAAACTCAGAGTAAGTGGTTAAAGATCTGGGTTGGTAACTAGTAACGTTTAGTGTTTTTTTTTTTTTGTGATGTTAAATGGGATTATTAGTGTTTCTCAACTTGTAATTGCAAGTTCAACAAAGACGAACTAGCAGAAAACTACCCAGCAAGCAATAGCCGTCATCTCACCGTCTAGGTTAACTATAGACCCGATACTGTCCGGCTATGAGTAACACACTTCTAGCCAAAATAACTTTGGATTTGGTTACATGTCGTTTTTGCCAAAATAACTTGTGAGATGTTTGATATTCCATCATGTAAGCAAAGTCAACAGTGATTACAAGGTGTTTGGTTTTATTTCTTCACTCATTTCATTTCTTTGTTATTTAATTGATGACTAGTCTATTCTTGGGATATGGTTTAGACAACTATAACATTTTCACTGACAGCCCATATTTTGCCTTGTTTTAGTCTAGACGTCAGGGCCGTGTTTGGACGTTTATTAGACGTCTTTTAAATACAAAATTGCTTGCTGGGTATATCGTACTGCTAGAATAAACTACTAGAATGATTGATTAAACAACTCTACTTGTAATTCTTACATGAATGCAGGATAAGATCTTTCTGTGAAGATTTCATTGATTTAGTTGACTTCAACTAGTGATATCCAGTTCGGTTCAGTTCGGTGCACTGGTTGCAGCCATTCACCAAATCGGACTGCACCGTCTGGAACAGCACAGATCTATGAGTTACTCAATCAAAACTCACTTTTAGTCAGTGGAAATGAGTCAATCTCCAGGAGTATATGATCCTATGATGCCGTTTTTGCCAACTCATTCAGCGCTCCAGTTGGTCCAACTGTACACAGTCTTTCAGGCAAACTGTGTGCCGAGGGTTTCATAAAAAGGGAAAAATTTATGTTTCTGATGTTTTTTGCTAAAAAGCAAACCCAGACAGCCACATAGTGTCGGCCCAGATCTGGCCCAGATCAGGCACACATCTGGTGCGCGTTGAATCCACATTTACCGGATGTGGGCCGACACTATGTGGCTGTCTGGGAAATCAAAAGTATTGTAAATATAACAGTGATCCAATAGCTGTAGTTCAAGTTCAAGTTCAAGAGTGGGTTAATGGTTACAACAGTTCTTGAGTCACCAGTTCTCGAGGAAACAGTTCAGACTCGGAAGCGTTCGCGGAGAACCAATGAGCTGCTGATACAAGCCGGCGTAAACCGAGCAGTCGCCCTGAATCAGGGGCTGAAAGAACTTTTTTTTAAGGTTTATTTAAAAAGGTGACATGATTAAGACTAGTTTATTCACTATCTGTAAAACATCTGATTTTCACATCATTATTGGGCGCTTTAGTAATAGAAATGCGCATATGTGACATCAGTGTGTAATTATGCAAACAAACTAGAATACTAAAATAAACTACTAAAAAGATTGATTACATGAACACAGGATAAGTTCTTTCTGTGAAGATTAGGCTTTGGTTTTGTTGAGTTGTTCTCTCTTCTATTGGACTAGTTGGTATAGAAACAGGTAACATTCGTGTTTGCTAACTTTTCCATTTTTAGTTATTCTTCTCTAGTTTTGACTGGAAGCGACACATGAGCGGATGTTTAAACTGCTAAGTTAGTTATTTTAGATGGGAGAAATGACTTGGATGGACTGGAACAGTTACTGTAAACTCAGTGTTAGTGGATGAAGATCTAGACATGTAGTTTTCTTGCTAACTGTTTTGGTTTCGCAATAGTTAACTGGGATGAGTCAGAGTGTTTCTCAACTCTGCGAGTTCAACAAAGATGTGGATGTTTAAACTGAGTTATTTTAGTTTAAATGACTTGGGTAGACTTATAGTGAGTTTAAACTCAGGGTTAGTGGTTAGAGATCTAGGTTGGTCATGTACAGGTTGCTAAATGCTCCATTTTGGTTGTTTTTTGTGATATCACCACAGATATGTAAAAGTCAGAGCGTTTCCAACTTTCAAGTTTTTACTTGCAGGAAATTCATAACCAGAAAGCAACATAGTCTCGGCCCAGATCCGGCCCACATCCGGATCTGGGCCGACACTATGTTGCTTTCTGGGTAATTACGTTAATACCGCCATGAATGTAGGATTAATTCTCTCTATGAGGATTAGGCTTTGGTTTTGTTGAGTTGTTCACATTTGTTCTCCTATATTGGACTGGACTAGTGAGCATAAACTCAGGGGACATGTACCAGATGTGGGCCGGATCTGGGCCGACACTATGATGCTGTCTGGGTAAACACATGGGCTGGGGACTAGTAACATGGAGTGTTTTTCAATTTTGGTTGTTTTTTGTGATCTCACAGCAGATAACTAGAATTAAAAAAATATTTTTTACTAGTTGTTACTAGCAGGAAGCTCATTATTACGGTAATTGCATGAATTCAGGATTAGTTCTCTCTGTGAGGATTAGGCTTTGTTTTAGTTGAGTTATTCTTCTCAAGGCATGACTGGGTGTGTAAGCATGACTGCTAGTTATTTTAGAGAAGTGACTGGTGTGGGACAGAATGAACGGATGTGATTCGGTTCATATGACACCCAGCTGTCTAGTCTGTCAAATATAGTCCGTTTGCTCAACGTCCGACTGACCTCGGGGCGTCTCTGAGGATGTGCTCCTGACCCGTTTGCATACGCTCATCTGCTAATTAGTGATCTCAGGTAATAGAGGTGATCAGTCCCTGCAGGGCGGCGCTCGTTTAGTCTCGGATGAGGTCACGGGGTCGTCATCAGGCTCCGAGCTCAGAGGACGACAGGAGCACGTGTTTCGTCCCGCTCGAGTCGTAAACAGCCCGAGGAAGGGTCGCAACACAGACATAAAGATGATGCATCAGTTGCTATTCAGCTGTTTCCATGTAAACTTAAAACCAAAGCATTTTGTTTTAATTGTTTTTAATGGTGTCCAGAGACCAGAATTAGTTTTAGATTTTTTTTAATTGAAGAAAAACGTAAAAAAAAACTTTTTAGTACCATTTTTTTTCCGTATTTCGTATTTTGCTACATTTAATCTGTTTCTTTAAAATAGTTATTATTAAAATAGACATTAAACTAGATTTTTGATTCCAGAGTCCAGAGGAGGACAGAATTAATGTTATACTTTTCTTTTAGTTGAAGATAAACTTTAAAAACTTTTGGTAATTTATTAAAAAATTACATTTTATTAGTATTATTACTAATAAAATGGTAATTAGTAATACAATTATTACTAATCAAATTCCATTTTATTAGTATTATTAATATTATTTCAAAATGTTGAAAAAAAAATAAAATAAATAAATTTCATTAATATTATTAAAAAAAATCATTTCATATTTTGCTACATTTTAACCTGTTTCTCACCATGAAAATAGTTGTGAACAAAAAACATGTTAAAATGATTAAAAATGAGATTTTGAACCATATTTAATTCAAGTTTGTTTAGTTTGTCATCAGAGAAGTAAAAATGCAAACAAATTATTACTGTCAAATTTAACGCATTATTTGACATTTGAAAATTGTGATTTTTATGTTAAAGTGTCAAGAGGAAGCATTTTTTTTCAATTGAAAATCCCCTTAACCATAAATAAACAAACAACCATTTAGTCTGTGAACAGTTTATAATTGCACACACCCGGTTCACACCCAGTTCATTCACATGTGGTTTGAAATCAGATTCAGTTTGAAAGAAAGATGTACATAGGGCCGACTGATGTCCGTTCTTCAGCGCTTGTTTGACTGTTTCAGTGTTCAGATCTCAACAGCAGCCGCTAGTTTCCAGTCCTGCTAGACAGTGAAAGAGAAGGACAGAGACTTTAGTAGTTAGAAGCATTGCATCATGGGATGAGAGAGAACCCGCTGACAGTGAGGTGACGGACCGACCCATAATCCCTCAGTGCAGAGAACGCGTGTGTTAAAGAATAAGATGGTCAGGTGCGCTGATCTCTCAGATCGTCGACAGCATCTGTCCGCACCCGAGCGTAATAACCTGCAGGACAGATGTGCATGTGTGTGTGTGTGTGTGTGTGTGTGTGTGTGTGTGTGTGTGTGAGAGACTGACCTCGCGTGACCTCTGATGCCCACAGCTGGCATGAGCCGAGGGATTTACAGGAAAACTGAAGCGTTCTTCTGGAGACGTACAGTACCGTTGCAAAACTATACAGAAATATGCTTATAATGTCATGCTAAAGTACATGGATGAATCATTTAAACATTAAATATCTATTTTAATTATAATATTAAATTGTGAATTTTTATATGTACTGTATATGTACAACCAAAAATCATTAATGAAATGTGAAGATAAAATGTTCACATTATACACTTTCTATTCTATTCTATTCTATTCTATTCTATTCTATTCTATTCTATTCTATTTATATATTATATTATATTATATTATATTATATTATATTATATTATATTACATTATATTATATTATATTATATTATGTATTATATACACATTATACCCTAATTTATACTTATTATTATTATTTATATATAATTATATTTTGCAGAATTGAAGAAAATTGAAGAATATTTGCAGTAAAAATATATATTACTTAATAATACTTTTTGATTCATTTAAATCTTATATTCATTAATTATACATACTTTACAGTTACAATAAAACATTTTATCTTCACATTAATGCGAATTTGGAGAGAAAATGATTTTGAATTATTATGATAAATAATGTCACAATGCAAACAATCTCAATGGTCCTAAAAACTTTATTTATTTGATCTGTGTGAAATGTACTTTACTGATGAGTAAGTGATATTTTATCACTAAGTGATACAATATAAGCCAGACTTTATGAACTCGTATGTCAATCAATATCTGAAAGCATCAGTTTAGCTTTTTCTTTATTGTAAGTAGAGCTGCACGATTCTGGCTAAAATGAGAATCGCGATTTTTTTTTTTTGCTAGGAATCAAGATCACGATTCTCTCACGATTCTGAAAAGCTTTATTATTTTAAAGATCTACAAATCCTGAACATTAGGTTACCAAACAAGATAGAAACAAAATAAGACATAAAACGCTTGCTTCAGTCAAATTTAAATAAATGCAGTAAACAAAAAGAATGTAATATTTAAATAAATAAAAAATGACAATTAAACATTGACAACATTCAAAGGTATTACGCCAGGCTAGACCTATTAAAGATTCTTAGCAAGAAACACTATCAACATTTTTGGGTATGGTGTTGCGTTAAATAGCGTTGCTTTTATAGACGTTTGTTTCGACTGGCCGCTGGTACTTTGTGATTGAGCAGTTTTGTTTTTTACCATCTCATACTGTAGTTTAATTGAGATAAGTTTATAATAACTTTGCTTTTCATTTATTACTTAAAGCTCAGTTGAAGTTTTTCGATAGCTACTACATTAAAAACTACTAGCCTAACTGATAAAGTTCACACATTATTTAAAACAAGTGAACAGTCAGTAATAAAATAAGAACAAATACACAAATTACATAACATGAATACTAAATAACAAAGTTTACAAAGTCTAACAGTATATTCAGGTACATAAATTAATAATTAAGCCTAAATGTAAAATAACACCATTTGTCACTGTATAAATTGAATATAGTTTAATCTTTGTTAAAACTGTATTTTATTGTTTTATTTAAATCAATGACACAGAAAACAGTATACATAATATTAAGTGTGTGCTGTCACTTTAAGACCGACTGCACGGACCGAAAAAAACGGACAAATAGCCGTTTCTTTCTCAGCTGTTCACATATGACATAAACGAGAGAATGCTTGTCGACATGGTCATTCATGTTGACAATTTTGTGTTTATGTGTCCGTTCAAGGGCAAGGAAACGCGAAAGAGGAATCAATTCTGCATTCGAGCGCTGTCTGAAACGCGCCTCTCTTTCACTGCGCTTCAAGTGTGTGTGGCTGTGCGCACATATAACGCGCGAGTCCCGGTTTTCGGCTCTTCTTCCGCGATTAAAATTGTTTGAATGTGTAAATTGGCAAGTCAATACACGTCCAAATTATGAACTTTCACTCTATGATGGTTAAATTTAGCATTTAATCCGCGAATCACATGCGTGCCGAACCGAATCTATTGCGATCTGTTCCACCCCTAGCGCGTTATCTCGTTGAATATCATTGGCAGAATCGTAGAAATGCAGGATTAAGATCGCGTGGGGGTTGAATCGAGATCGCGATCTTTTAACGATTAATTGTGCAGCTCTAATTGTAAGGACAGTCGAAGTGTGTGTGTGTGTGTGTGTGTGTGTGTGTGTGTGTGTGTGTGTGTTTACAGTGTGTGTTTCTGTCCGTCGTACAGTATTCTTAGGGATTTGTGGTTTGATTTGCATGTTTCCATCCCCAAGGCTTTGAGCGAGTGTCTGCCTGTCAGAAAGGTTTGAAACGGAAATATTCACTCTCTCATCCTGTGAATCGGGCCTAATGAACGTGTGTGTTGAGTGACATCATCTTAACGAGACGCTTTTACTCGTCTCTGCTGTCACTCAAAACTACATGCTCAAGACTCAACCCTTTTCCTCACAGATCTGTCATATACAGTGCATTAATCACACAGACGACGACACCTTTTGTAGAGATTTTGTCCTTTCTTCGGTGTCATTTGTGTTTGATCTGGTGTGTTCTGGCAGTCAGTGTGTGATGTAATAGCAACACTCAGTGTGTTCTTGTGGAAAAGGCTCTTCATGTGAAGGTCACGCCGTGGGACGAGACAGAAATGACATTTGTTTCCGAGGGAAGACGAATACCAGGCCAGTGACGAGGCTGTGATTGACAGAGATTGTGATGATCCGTCAGTCTTCATGTGGAACACACACTGGAAAACTAACAGAGTTCACGTCAAACATGTTTCCATTCGTTCAAGCAAACACAAGCATTCTTCCACTTCATTATTTGCTGGTATGTTTTCCATACAGTATCCTCAAACTAGCAGCGCTCCGGATCTGACTGTACAAAGGCTCCTGTTGGGAATGTGTGCAGGACTTTGGAATTCTGTGTTTGAATGCGTTGCCGTGGTGATAAACCATGATCCCAGGGGGGCTTCAGGATCATTAGGAATGTCAATCATTATGCCTCATTATTTATTGTTTTTATATATATATTTTTAACATTAATTTAAGTTAATTTAGATTATTTAGATTTATTCTATTTTACTTTTTTATGTACTATCCATTTTTATTTATTTATTTTACTAATAATTATTTATTTATTTATTTATTGTACTGTTCAATTTATTTTCTTTTTAACTATATATTTTTTAATTTTTAACTATACAATATTTAATTTTATTTATTTGTTTTACTATTAATTTTTAATATCATAACTTATTTTGTTTACTATTTTTTTTTGATAACTTTTTGTCTTTATTTCTTTTACTTTTCATGTTTATATATATATATATATATATATATATATATACTATCATTTCTATTTATTTTATTATATTTTATTATTTTAGTTATTTTTTATATTTATTTTGTTTACTATTCATTTGTCAATTTTTAACAACATTTTTATTTATTTATAATATTTATTTATATTTATTTATTTATTTTACTATAATTTTTTTTCCTTTTAACTCATTTTGATTAATATTACATATTTATTTATTTTACTATTGATTCATTTTGTACTGCTATTTATTTATTTATTTATTTATTTATTTATTTATTTATTTATATATTTATTTATTTATATGCCAATATACCACTTGACATAAGGAGTTGTTAGGTACAGCATAAAATGGACCATCTTAAAAGCACTGAAACCTATAAATAGTTTTATAATCCATATAATAAAAGATGCCAGTGTTATGGGTGTTTTGGTTTTCCAGTCTGCTGTGAAATGAATCTGTAGATGTTGCTCCGGTTCCTCCGGGATTTTTCCAGCGGGTGAATATTGTGTGTCTGATCACTCTTTAAGGTAAGGAATCCTTCAGTCATCATGTGACTAATTGTGTGTTGTTCTGCTCGCCTCTTCAGATCGGCACGTTCACGACACACAGCGGTCAGCTGTTCCTGGAGCCGCTGCTGAGCGCTGATGAAGATGAGTATGAGGAAGAGCACAACAAACCTCACCTGGTCTACAGACGCGCAGACACCAGGTCACATGACACGAGGTCACATGACACGCAGCCCTGCCCCTCCTCAGGTAACAGCCTCGGGCTATTCGCCTACTTATACTGCGCCCTAAAACTATTCTTTTTGTGAAGAAAAAGTCCAGACTTTTGAGTGTGTAGCAAAAGAGTAGGCAAGCTTTGAGACATACGACTTCGTCATCTCTCCTCATGTGTTTGCAGTTTGAATATAATGATGCATTTTATACTTAATGGCTAAACGTATGTTTACAAAGGTTCACAATGCTGCTGCGGAAGAAGTATATAATGTGGATAACGTCAGGTTAGACACTGATAATGAATCACTCAAACCCCTCTACAAAACCACAGGACTCGCATCCTCCATGTCTGTAGTTTTTTAACACTTTTTACTCGTGTTTGTAGTTCTAATCGAATCCTTGTCCAACACGCGATGGATTATGGGCAGTCATTTAAATACTGTAATTGAATTACTTTTCCCTAGAAAAAGTAAAGTAAGGGATTACTCCTAATTTTTCTGTAATTTAATTACAGTTCTCAACTCCAGTCCTCGCGACACGCTAGTCAATAAAACAGTTCCATGTTTATCCTTTATATTTCAGGATGATTGTTCAGGATCAGTTTTGAGCGTGTGGAAACTAACTCAGTGTTTCCACTCTCAGCGGAGGCGTTGTAAGCTTGCTGGCGTGTGGTTATTGTGAGGATTAGCGTCTTCATTATGAGCCGGTTATTGGAATTCTTCATCTAATGAAAGTAAATGAGCTCCAGACACTTTGCAGAAATCTCCGACACACACGAACACTGGTGATCCTTCAGTCCAGAAGCATTTAGTGAGATCTTAAAGAGATAATGGTGTGAAAGAGCCTTTACATTTACTTTTTAGGGGTTCAAGCATGAAATGCTGAAACCCTTTTGTAATTGTAAGGATTTGTAAAACTGATCGTGCAGGACAAACCGTAAGGCCTAGAGACTTGAAACCTGGCCAGATGGTAGGCCTCAGTTTGGGGAGAACCTATCAGAGTATGACCCCGATTGGCCCATAGGTGGCGCTACAGCAACCAAAAGTACAAAATCGCTCATAACTCTTAGACCGTTTGTCCTAGACTCAAGTGTCTTACACCACTGTGATCCCTGGCTCAAGGCGGACACAATTCCAATTTCGATATCTTCGCCCATAGGTGGAGCTATAACTGTTAAAATGCTTTAAAACCATAAATTTCCTATGGTAAATTGCCTGTATTGGCTGTAAATGGTCTTTTCCATCTAGTATGTCAGTGGTTAAAAGCTTGCTAAATGCATAAAATGCAATGTCTTAAATGCTTATGTGCTTAAAGGCCATAAATGCTTGAACCCCGATAAATGTTGCTTGCAGCTTTAATTTTTGTTGGTTTTTATAAAAGTTTTTATAAAAGTTTTATAAAAGTTAGGAAAAGTAGTGCAAAAGTAACCTAACACATTACTTTCCATAAAAAGTAACCAAGTAACACAATTAGTTACTTTTTTATGGAGATCAACGCAATATTATAACACATTACTTTTAAAAGTAACTTTCCCCAACACTGTTCCCAATGCAAACCCAATATGCTGCACTCATTTATCCTCTGTCAAGAATGATTTGATGTATTTACTGGAAAGCAAGTCAAAAAATTTCTTGTTTAGATAATGCATGCAGAAATCATCATTTACATGTCATTCAAACCTGTGTGACTTTTAATAAAGCATCATAAAATAGTAACATGATGCTGCCATATTCCACAACGCTGCAAGTGCTTAACCTAGACATATGAAGTAACAGTGTAGACGTCCGAGCCTTTGCACATGAGGGTGTAAATGATGATTTGTGTGGTGAACTCTTCATCTGCACACCTTCGCATCTCTGTTGTGAAGAAGTGACGTTGGATCGGGGTCGTGCATCAAAGAGACTGATGAGGATGAAAAGAGATCATCTGAAGGTGCCTTTGGTTCAATCTGATAATGACTTGATGCTCAGATACTGAACACTTTGAAGAAGATGATTCGGTGTCAGTGTTGCTGTATTACATTCGACAAGAAAGGAAAGATATGCTTCTCTTTTGTCCCCTATTGTGTCGTATATCCGAGTGAAACGCTTCTGGAACAAGAACAAATGTGGGCGGGGCTTGATTGTGTCTGTGGGGAATTGATTGGATGGTTGTGGTTTGCTATTGGCTGATCTCGTGTGAGTGACAGGTTATAGCTCCGCCCTCGTCATCAGAGAAGAGAAGAGATGCTGCAATCTATCTATCTATCTATCTATCTATCTATCTATCTATCTATCTATCTATCTATCTATCTATCTATCTATTCGTTACAATTACTTCAAACTTTCAGGCTTGGCCTTCTCAAGCCAACATCAAAGTTTGTTTACAAACTTTATTCCTCTAGTTACAGTTGCTAGGTGGATGCTACAGTGTTCTGGGTCTTTGCTAGGTTTCTTTCTCGCTCGAAACTCTGAGTATGATTCAGACGAGCAGGACGATGCACTCGCTGAACTTTTAGACTTGGTGTTAGAGATCTGATCACTATGAGCGCTAGTCGTGATGACTGACTTAACAAACACCACTAATGCTCCAGTAAGCGTGCCATTATAAAGCACAGGCGATTAGAAATGCAAAGATCTAAGCGTGTATTAGACTGCAGGGTGTTGCTGGAAAATATTTCCAAAGCTTTGCATGTCACGGCTGGACTAATGAGTCACTCTATCTGCTGTTTAACACCTCGCTTACTCAGCGTCTCTCCTGGAATAGACACTGATAACTGATGTTCAGGAGTCTCAGACGCTGCTCCTTCATTGCTCAGGAAACTTAATGGAGATCTCAGTTGTGTATCAACTTTACTTCCAGATTTTTCTCCTAAAATTATAAAAGAGAATAAAAACATATCCAACTGAGTCACTATCCATCCAACTGTTGTAAATAAATAAAAATAAATAAAACAGCCAATCACTGATTGGTAAAGTCATTGTGTCACTGCAGTGGATTTCATTGGCATTTCAGATATGAAATTTAATACAGCTTTGGAGTTTGATGTTTTCCCCATTCAAAGAGAATGAACTGAAACTGAAGACTGAAACAGCTGTTTTAAAGATGGCTGCGGCTGAAATGCCTTGCCTTAAAGGGATAGTTCACCAAAAAATGAAAATTAGCCCATGATTTACTCGCCCTCAAGTCATCCTAGGTGTATATGACATTCTTCTTTCAGACGAATACAATCAGAGTTATATTAAAAAATGTCCTGGCTCTTCCAAGCTTTATAATGGCAGTGAATTGCTGTTTCTGTTTTGAAGTCCATAAAAGTGCATCTATCCATGATAAAAGTGCATCTATCCATGATAAAAGTGCATCTCTCCATGATAAAAGTGCATCTATTCATGATAAAAGTGCATCTATCCATCATAAAAGTGCATCTATCCATCATAAAAGAGCATCTGTCCATCATGAAAGTACATCTTTTATTATGGATAGATGCACTTTTATGGACTTGGACAGTCTTTCACTGCCATTATAAAGCTTGGAAGAGCCAGGACATTTTTTAATAGAACTCTGAAAGAAGAATGTCATAAACACCTAGGATGACTTCAGGGTGAGTAAATCATGGGCTAATTTTCACTTTTGGGTGAAGTACCCCTTTAAAGGGTCTCGTGTGAGGTTGATCACCTGTGCGCCCGTGCACCTGCCGCCCCCCCTCTCTCCTCCCGCCAGTGCCAGAGATCCAGAAGTGTTTAAGCTCAGTTCGCTCGCGGCACACACACGCCCAAGCCAGCGCTGCCGTCTGGACTTAATCTGGCGTAGTGCGTTCGCTGGCTTCAGAGTTGCCAGGACAGCTCAGTTTCAGAGCGGCTCTGTTTGTTTTGTGTTTGAGGAGTGCCAGATCTCCAGATGAATGCTGCAAAGGCAGACAGATTAACCAGGATCTTCGGGCTTTATGGGGGAAGCGCTTCATGTAGTTGTTAGGTAATTGTTTTTGTGCATGACACACAGCTGGGTCTGTGTGTTCAGTGATCTGAGCCTGAAGACACGAAATTAACCCATTTAAAGGGTTTTAGTGAACACTGTATCATAACTAATGCACTGCAAAAATTATGTTCTTCTGTCTCGTTTTCCAGCACA
The DNA here is from genome assembly GCF_965113295.1 of Leuciscus leuciscus. NCBI lineage: Eukaryota > Metazoa > Chordata > Actinopteri > Cypriniformes > Leuciscidae > Leuciscus > Leuciscus leuciscus. The sequence continues at coordinate 30,791,216 of NC_138724.1, forward strand.
AATATTTCGACATTCTTAAATCAAGATACATTTACTGGAGAAGAACAATGACTGAAGATATTAAGACTTGTTTTCTTACAAAATCATCTAAATTAAGTGATTTTGTGCTTAAAACAAGAACAAATATCTGCCAACAATGTCACATATGATAAATATATAACTAACTACACTAAGTAAAAAAGAAACATTTTTAGTGCAGTTACAAAAACCCCCATTTATGTTCATAACCAGTGTTGTGGGTAATGCATTACAAGTAACTCGAATTATATAATCAGATTACTTTTTTCAGGTAACTAGTAAAGTAATGCATTACTTTTACATTTATTTCAAAATATCTGTGTTACTTTTTCCAAAAAGTAACTCAAGTTACTTAGTTTTCCCATGTTTTGCCTGACGCCTCTCCTGTCTGCATGTAAGTGCAAAGATAAACGTGTAAACATGATGGTTTCTGTAGTTCTAGATTAATGTGAGAATCAGTTTACTTGCTCAAAAACAGATTCAGTATTCCTCAAAATTAATAAAAGTAGTTAAATGTATATTCAGAATATTACTCAAACCTGCAATATGTTAAATAACACAAGTGTACTTAATGTATTTAATCTCACTTTATTAACCAATGTCTTTGCTGCGGACCGATAGACCGATTCAACCATATTAATAATCAAAAAAGAATGAATTCAGTAGTTTTTATTGCTGAAGTAAGAGTTGATCCAGAATGGCTTTAAAATGACAGGCATGTATTTGCATTTCCTTCAGCCTGAGCTTATTCATTTCACTTTCGTTGTGAAAGTGCCTTTACATTTGCCAAAAAATATGACTTTTTTCTTTTTATAAAACAAAAAATCAAGCCCAGACAAGGTGAGAAAAAGTAGCGAAAAGTAACTTAGATTACTTTCCATAAAAAGTAACTAAGTAACACAATTAGTTACTTTTTAGGGAGTAAGGCAATACTGTAACTCATTTATTTTAAAAGTAACTTTCCCCAACACTGTTCCCAATGCAAACCAAATATCCCTTTATCTTCTTTCAAGAATTTATAGACGTATTTACTGGAAAACAAGTTTTAAAAAAAGACTATTTAAAAACTGTGTACAAGTCTTGTTTATTTCAGATTCAGATCACATGACCTTCTGTAACGCCCATATTCATTACAACTACAGTGATACTCAAACCTTGGTTAGAAAACTAACGACTGATGTCTTATGATTATGTGTTAATAATTAGAATTTCAACTCAACTCAAACTATCCTTCAGGCGTGCTAAAAGAGCTTGAGTTGCTGTAGTGGGACTCTCTTTAGATGGGTCGAGGGACTCTTCTCTTCTCCGTCCTCAGCAGGTTGTGCGGACACATAAAGCCTGTCTTTGTGAGGGTCAGTGATGGGGCACTTCTTTATGTCTGGCTTGAAAGAGGAGTCTTGTCTTAAAATCAGAGCTGCGATTGGACAGAGAGAGACAGAGGAGGATGAAAGGGAAGATGGGATGTGTTCGGATCGTGCCAACTGGCCCAGTTTATAGGATGCCAAGCGGACAGACGATGACGTTATGCTTCCCTGAATGTTTATTGTTCAAAGGTTGCTTTTTACTCTTTTATGAGTTAAACTAATGAAGTTATCAGGTGCGTTTAGTTTATCTATCAACTTTAATGCCTCAGATTTTTCTGCCCAAACGAGTCACTACGCATGAAATGAAATGAAATATACTTTATTCTCCCTGATAGGGAAATTTGTAATGGACTCCATAGCCAGCATTTCGCCAAAACCTGATTACACTAAATTTTCATACTCACCATACACATACAAATAAATAACTTCACTAATTAGTGTTCAACCGTCTAATTGATGTACAAAAGAGTTTTTAAACCTGTTTAGTTTATAACGGAGAGTTCTGTACCTTCTTCCAGACGGGAAGAGTTCATGAGATGGGTCACTTAAAATCCTGTTAGCCTCTTTTATATTTGATACTAGCATAGTCTTTCAGTCCAATCATTTTCATCGAAGTTCGAACAATATATAGTATCTTTAAGTGGACAAGCCAAACCTGATCACACTTTCTAGTACAGACTGATAAAAAAGGAATAGTCATCATCATCCAGTAAGAGCTGTGAGATAAATGTGAAGATCATTCACTGAGAAACGACTGAGTTCACATTGAGGTCTGAGCCGAGTTTGAGATATTAATGTGTGATTTGTCTTGGCTGCGTGAACATGTTTCGGTGTGTTTGTGTCTGCTGAATCGAGAGGATGAGGGTGTTTTTGCCTTCGTCATCTCCTCGTGAGCACTCTTTTGAAACAGACAACGGTGGAGAACAAACGCTGTATCTTCATCTCTGAAGCGATTGTTCTCACGAGATACGGGTGAATGTTTGTCACAGACGTCCATCTCAGATCTCTTGATTGTGTCTGACAGATAAATCGTCCTCTGATCGACTCTAGAAACACACACGACGTCTCAGTCTGTAGTGCTGCTTGCTATTAGTTTGAGTGATATGAGAATCTGTGTGATATAGTGAATATTGACGTTGTTGAAATGCTATAATAAAGTCCCTGAGTGATACTAAAACACAGGTGAGTGTCTGTGGTTCTCCGTCAGCGCTGATCTCACGTCTAGCTCGTCTTGAGACGTGTTGAGAGACGCGTCTCCATAATAAGGGCTGTTGAAGTGGTTCATCTCGACACCTGGATGTGGATCCATTTACACTCTCTGTCATCAGAGAAGCTCAAAACCATGTCGAGTTTATGTAGATTCAGATGTTTGAACATCTTAAAGGGACTGTGTGTGAGAACTTTCATGTATTAATCACGTTTTATTGCAAATGTGTGAGTAGCTTGTAACGAAAGTAAAAAAAATGAGACTTCCTAGGTTGTCTATGAAAGCCTGTAGACTGATTTTTATGTGAAGGACTTGAGAAAAATCAAAAGGAAGTGACGTTTACACTCCCGAGAGCCTCTCTTCTGTTCAATGACACATGAAGCGATGCTTATACAATGTTCAGGGTAACAGAGGAAACACGTCTGTACTGTAATGCCAATCTGTCATGCAAAGAAAAGGGATTCATTCAAACTATAGACTCACATAGTCAGATCTATATAGTCTGAACTTTATAATCAAACTATCATATCTGTAATTTTCAGCCTTTTTATATACAATGGTTAATCTTATCATTATTATTATTATTTATAATATAGTGTAATATTTATAATATAATGTGTTTTTGTAATTTGTATTCGTTTTATTCGTATATATATATATATACATAATAATTTACTTATTATAAATAATAAGCTGTAGTATTATTATGGCCTTATTATTTATTATTATTTAATATATTGTAATATTTATAATAGTTTAATGAAACTCTGAAATGTAATTCACATGTAACCAGTACATTTAGAAATAACATTTAGTATTATTTAATAGTTTAATTTTAATTGTATGTTAAGTTTTAGTAATTCGCAATACTTGCTGCCTGCAGTTCACTTAACGGCCACCGGTGTCGCTAATAACACGGGTTTCTGAGTTCTACATGCAGTATAGCCACTTTAACGTAACATTCATCTGGATTTTTTAAGGTTTGTGACTAAAACAGATTTGTGGACTGTAAAAGGTAATTAGGAGTTTATGTGCGAATATTAAAAAAAGTCATAAAAAAGTTTTAAATATCTCAAATGGTATAACAAGCGTCTTATTTGATATTTTAAGATGTCTTCAATTTGTGTTTAGGGTTAAGCTTCAAGCTTTGAGATGTTAGCATGTTCCTGGTGTTCAGATCAGTGCGTTCATGCTGGCGTTTATCTGGCTCTTCGGGTCATGTGACCGGCGGGCGTACGGAAAGAGAAGAGGGTTGAGGGCGATACGGGTCGATTCGTCTCGTCTGGCTGCTGTTCAGGAGACGTGTGTGTGTGTGTGTGTGTGTGTGTGTGTGTGTGTGTGTGTGTGTTTCTCTTTTATGAATGCGCTGCTGTGATTCGTGGAGGCCGTTTTTGACTTGTTTTCTGTTTAGGAGTGTCAGGTTTCATGTCGCCATTGCTCATGTTTAGTGTTTATCAGGGTTGTTATCATTAACTAAAACTAAAACATTTTCATTAGTGCAAGTAAAATAAACATTAACTGAAATAAAATATAAAATAAAAAACAAACTAGCAACAATAGTTCTAAAATAACACTGGTGTTTATGATCTGAACAGATTCATTACACTAATAGTATTCATTGTAAATGATCAGAATCATAATTTTCATAAACTGGTGGGAAAAGCATCATCCATCTTTTGGGCTCTTGTCCAAACTCAGTCAGACGTGTGGATCTTCCAGAGATTGCTCTTAATAACTAGTCTGCATGTTTTCAGACATAACCTGGTGAAGATGATGATGAATCACTTATTTCTGATGAATGTTTGTGAAGTTTCTCACTGAAAAGCATCTAAAAATGGTCCTCATCTGGTTTCAAGTAAAAGTATCATGACATCCTTCAAACGGGATACATCTGAGAAACAAAATGGCATGAGATATTAATACTTTTATTAATTTGCTTTAAATTGTGTTTATTAGTGTATATTTTTAAAGTAATTGTTGCTAAATATATTTTAAAATGTATTTATTTTAAATATATATTTTAATTATTATTTTATATATTATATTTTATTTTGTCAAATATATTTAAAATGTATTTTATTTATTAATGTATTTATTTTTATTTATTTATTTTGCTCAATGCATTTTAAAATTAATTTTATTTATTCATTTATTTATCTTTGCTAAATATACTGTATTTAAAAATTTATAATAAATATTTATTTTTATTTATTGTATTTTTTTTAACCAAAAATATATATCTATATTAATATTTTTTTTTGTGTGTTCTGTTTTTGCTAAAAAAAAAATAATAATTTATTTTTAATTCTTATAATAAAATAGATGAACCGTACTCTGGAATGTGGCTGAATGAGCCGTTGCTCCAGGTCTCAGTGTCAGTGTGTTTTATGACTGTCCTGTTGACTTGAACTAAAGCCTCGTTCTCATGATTTACTGGTTTCCATCAATGAGCTCATGTTTAGATCAGCATTAGTTTGTGAAGAAGTCCAGGCTTGTGTCAAAGGTCCCGACTGACCCGTGAGCATGTGTGTGTGTAGTTTACACCCGTGACCCGTGCGCGGAGTGCGCTGGTTGTGTGTTGTCCGGTGTGTGTGTGAATAAACACACGGCAGATGTCCTCGTAAAGCGTGTAGTCTTCATTTTCTGGAGATGTTCCTGCTGGACCGCTGGAGTTTGTTCAAAGCATTCGGCTCGATGATGATGATGATGATGATGATGATGATGATGATGATGATGATGATGATGATGATGATAATAGGAAGTGGCCTAAACCGACCTCAAATTGAACATTAAAACCCAGTGTTATCCAAGACACATTTTCCCTGAACAGTAGCGCTTGAGTTTGTGTGACACCAGTTCATTTCTCTGTGTTTCACACAAAATCCCACTGGGATCTGGGACTATTCCTGGGATATTGGATAATTTGCAGTCATGCCAATAAAGCAATTTGGAATTGAAAAATTGAATATATATATACTGTATATAATATTTAGTACCATTTAGTCGTTTTAATTTTAATTTTTAGTTTTAGTAATTTTGTTGTGTTTTTGATATTTTTATTCGTTTTTTTTTTAAATCTATAGTGTTTGTTGTTGTTATTTTAGTACTTAAAGTTAAACTTTTCTAAAATGATCATTTAAAGTAGCAGACATGTGTTTAATGGCTGTGGTTGTGGTTGGTGTGTGTGATGTGTGTGAACGGGACAGAAAGTGTCTCTTACGGGCTTCAGTCCAAAGCTCTTCCTCTGCTCCTCTCTCTGTGTTCTTTCACAGATTCCTCAATGGACTGAAGTCTTGTGTTTGGTGCGTGTGTGTGTGTGTGTGTGTGTGTGTGTGTGTGTGTGTGTGTGTGTGTGTGTGTGTGTGTGTGTGTGTGTGTTTGGCAGCGCTCTCGCTTCACACACCAGACCCTGATCTGAACACACACACATGTTTTATAGGGTAATGCCATCAGTGCAGTGGTTTCAGCATCACGTCTCTCTCAGCTGATCTGGAATCAGTTTTCCAGCACGAGCCGCTGTGATGTAATCCCACATGTGGTGTGTGTATCAGAGCTGCGCTTCAGCGTTTACATCAGTCACTCCTCCTCCGGCCTCACGAGATCTCAGAGAAACACTGTCTGACAATACACTGGGGGATTTTTGTCAAAGACACACTGTTTGCAGAGGAAACACCGTCAGTTTCAATATTAATAGTATTAATAATGAAACTGAAATATTAATATATAGTAATGTTTATATTAAAATTTAAATGTAAATATAAACTATAAAATATTGCATATTAATAATTTATATTTATTGTTTTATATGTAAATATATTTAGAAAAATATTATTATTATTATTATTATATTGTATAATATATATCTATTTAAAATTAAACTGATTTTTATTTTATTTTATATATTTAAACAAAATATTTAGAAAAAATAATAATAATAATTGCTATTATATTGTAATATGTATATTATTAATAATGAAACTCTGAACTCTGATCTTTAGAAAAATAATATTATTATTAGTAGTATTAATATATTGTATAATTTTATATTATATTTTTATATTTTATATTTTATATTTTATATTTTCATATTTTCATATTTTATATTTTATATTTTTTATATTTTTTATATTTTTATATATTTTATATATATATATATATATATATATATATATATATATATATATATATATAATTAAACTGATTTTATTGAAGTTAACAAAATATTTATAAATAAAATAATAATAATAATTGCTATTATACTGTAATATGTATATTATTAATAATGAAACTCTGAACTATTAAATGATCATTTTTATATAAAAAATTTATTATTTGTATTCTTTTTGTACAAAAATATGTTTAGAAATAGATAATAATTATTAATAATATTGTAATGTTTTATTTCTAAATATTTTAAATACTTATACATCAAATATAGATAAAAATACATATATAAATCATTGTAGTAATAATACTCCCTTTACAGATATATTCATTTAATATATTAATTTTATTTTGACAGTAATGCAGTAAAAGGGGCTATAAAGATTTGTTGTTAAAAAAGTATTTGTTATTATTAAATTGTATATTGAAATATTTATATTATTACTAATAATACTAATAATACTACTAATAACTCATAATGTTTATATTAAATATGAATGAAATATTTTTGTATATAAATTAGTATTAATTATTATTTCAGTTTTATTTCTAAATATACTGTATATTAGTTAAACATTTAAATAAATAAAAATACATATTTAAATCATTTGTAGTACTTATACTGCCTTTAAATATTCATTAATCTAATATATTGATTGAATATTTACTGTAACACAGTAAAAAGGTTTACGAAGTTGTGTTTCTTTTCCCACAGAACATCACGACACCGATCACATCAGTCTCCATAGCAACAGAACTCTGGAAGAGGAAGTGATGTCGATACAGGAAACGATGCGGAAGCACTCAGTTCATTCCCGAGATGATCCCAGCGCTTCCCGTTCACGCAGGAAACGTTTCCTATCGTACCCGCGCTTCGTCGAGCTCATGGTCACGGCCGACACCAAGATGCTGCGCCATCACGGCCGAAACCTCGAGCACTACATACTTACAATCATGTCAGTAGTAAGTAAATCAACATTTTATTCTTTTCTCTCTCTCTTATACCATCAAAATGAAAAATGTTGTTAGATTTATGTATTATTGTTAGAGAAAACATCTTGTTTTTGAGCTCATAAATCTGCTGTCGGTTTTATGAGCGCTCAGTCTGTTTGAAGTCTATTAAATAGTTTTAATCAATAATTGGTTCCATACCTCAAGCACTGATTTACTCCATAATCACTTGGCTGGACTTTTTACCCACAAGGCCGTGCTTTGATATGATCCATCAGGGGGTCTTCTGGCCACCCGCACTGCTTTGGTCCATATATTTTGACTTAATGAGCCAGTTTTGGGTTTAAATCCAGATATAAATGAGTAAAAACTGTTCAAAACAACATATGGACGATATTTACACCAGATCCTTCAGAGAATACCATGGTCATTTTTGTCAGTGAGAGTCAGAGCACATTCACACTGGAGTTTCAGAGTGAATTTAGTTCATTAGACTGCCTTTTACTGTTCAAAAGTTGTTTTTCAAAGAAGTCTCTTATGCTCACCAAATCTGAATTTCTTTGATTAATAATAAGCCTAAATTCAATCTTTTCGTCATATAAAGCGATCGAGTCTCTTCAAAAAGTGTGTACTAAACCGCTCAATTCATATGGATTAGTTTTATGATCTCTGTATGAACTTTCTGAAGCGTCAAAGTGATAGTTGCATAGCTGTCAATGGAGGGTCAGAGTTCATCAAAAGATCTTCATTTGCGTTCAGAAGAAGAACGAAAGTCTAACGGGTTTGGAACAACATTCTGATGATGTCATAGTGGTGTGGGCGTGTTCTCTCAGCCAATCAGAAGACTGCATTAGTGTGTCTGACAGTGATTTATAGTGGAGATGTCTGTCTCTCTCTGTAATTGAAGCCGTCTGTCTGAGTTTCCCCTTTGGCTTCTTCTAAACACTGTGTTTATGGTGAACTAATGCCTTCCGGTGGGATCGCCTCAGAGTTACGACAGGATTTGAAGTTTTGCTAGAAGATTTAGAAGATCTAGAGCAGGACAGTCATTGGACTTTTGGGCAGGAAAACCCCTCAAACATGATTCATTAGATACATTTCAATTTCAGTTTATTTCTAAAGCACTATTAAGAACAACTGCTGTTGACCAATGTGCTGTACAAAATGAATAACCATTAAATAAAATACAGACGAAGACACTACTAAACAACAAAGCACAGAAAGACAGAACTCATGAATTATAAGTCAAGCCCTGTGGTGATAAAAGCATGGATAACTCTTTCAAAATTGTTGAAAGAGAGAAAGGACTTTGTTTTTACCAGGACACATAATTGATAGAAACTTGACTTCAAAGATGGAGGTGAATATCTGCTGTGTCAGTGTGGTTTATCAGTATGTTTGGAAGAGCAGTGGTTTATGGGTATTTTTGCCTCTGTCGTTTCAGGTTGCTGCGATCTACAGAGACCCCAGTGTAGGAAACCTCATCAACATCATGATTGTCAAACTCATCGTCATACATAATGAACAGGTACATCAGAAAACATCCTTTTGACAAAAGACAAGTGAGATCTTTTTAAGTTCTGATTTGTTTCTCCTTGACAGCGGTGAGATTAAATGGAGACTTTTGCTGAAGTCTCCAGAGAAAAAGACGCCAATAATTTCACACGTGTCTCAATAATAACCTCAATAATGTCTCAAACTCTGCTCAGATTTGCTCAAGACCCCAAAGTCTGTCATCAAAACTCACAGGTCTCAATATGATCTCAATAATTTCTCATCAAATGATCTGAGCTTTATTATTTATGTGTAAGTCTAGGGGAAACATCTGAGACAAGGTTGATACTTTAATGTAATAACGCATTAAGTGCCCTGAGACATAAATGAGCAACATGAGATCTCTTTTAGTTCTCAGTTGTTTCTCCTAGACAGCAGTGAGATTAAATTATATTTATCCAGAGAAAAGGCCCACAATAATCTTCACACGTGTCTCTTTGACAGTTTAAGAAGTGATCTAAATAATGTCTCAAACTGTGCTCAGATTTGCTCAAGACAATCTCAATATGATCTCAATCATTTCTCATTAAATGATCTGAGCTGACTCATTTATGTTGAAGTTTAGGGGAAACATCTGAGACAAAGTTGATACTTCAGTGAAATAACGCATTAAGTGCCATGAGACATAAATGAGCAACATGAGATCTCTTTGTGTTCTCAGTTGTTTCTCCTAGACAGCAGTGAAGATTAAATGGAGACTTTTGCTGAAGTCTCGGATGTTTATCCAGAGAAAAAGACCCCAATAATCTCACGCCTCTTCTACAGTTTAAGAAGTGATCTGAACAACGTCTCAAAATGTGCTCAGATTTGCTCAAGACCCCAAAGTCTGCCATCAAAACTTAAGAGATCTCAATATGATCTCAATCATTTCTCATCAAATGATCTGAGCTTTATCATTTATGTCTAAGTCTAGGGGAAACATCTGAGACAAGGTTGAGACTTTAATGTAATAACGCATTAAGTGCCCTGAGACATAAATGAGCAACATGAGATCTCTTTTAGTTCTCAGTTGTTTCTCCTAGACAGCAGTGAAGATTAAATGATGTTTCTCCAGAGAAAAAGCCCACAATAATCTCACACGTGTCTCTTTGACAGTTTAAGAAGTGATCTAAATAATGTCTCAAACTGTGCTCAGATTTGCTCAAGACAATCTCAATATGATCTCAATCATTTATCATTAATTGATCTGAGCTGAGTCATTTGTGTGGAAGTTTTTGGAAAAACAGGCTTGATACTTCAGTGAAATAATAGTGTCCTGAGACATGAACGAGCCACATCTGAGTCATTATTCTGCTCCGATCAGCTATAATAAATTGCTTTGTGTTTTAAAGTGTGTGTTTTTCCTCAGGAAGGACCGAATATAAACTTCTACGCCACTGCAACGCTTCATAACTTCTGCACGTGGCAACAAAGCCACAATGTTTTGGACGACAGTCACCCGGGTCATCATGACACGGCCCTTCTCATAACCAGGTGACCTCAACTTGACCTTTGACCTCTCACCTCATAACCTTTGCCTTCTTAAGTCACTCCTTTGATCATGTGATTTTCATTACGACAGTGGATTGAACTTGATTAAATCATAAACACTTGTGTAGTGTGTGTTGTGTCATGAGTGTGTTTGTTTCTCAGGCAGGACATCTGCCGAGCAAAAGACAAGTGTGACACATTAGGTAAGGATTATATTTGTTTCATCTAAACCTGTAACGTACAGTTGGGTTATGCTCGCAAAATGCTCACATTTCAGTGTGGTCGTGTGAAAGCACTTTTTTCCCTCTTTGACTTATTTGATCAGACTGCCACACATTTAAAAAAAAAATGTTTTGTACATTTAAAATAACTATGTTATATTTATTTATTTATTCATGTATTTATTTATTTATTTATTTATTTATTTATTTAATATATTCTAGACATGCATACTGTTTCACATTTAGTGTTTTAATAGTATTTTTCTAATACTTGACTCATTATTTGGTCAGACTCCCAAATGTTTTTACAAAAACATTTTTTTAAATGCAAATTAATTATTTCAAACTTATTGTGTTCTTATTGTACTTCATATCATTTCACATTAAATAAAAAAAAAAATCTAATTTTTTTAACTCAAAATTACTTTTTTTTTCTTGCTTAATGTGCATAATGTTTTATATTTCGTATTTTAAATAAGTTAGTTTTTTCTCATTTTTGATAAGTAAAAATTAAATCAAACTGGCACTATTACACTAATACACACTATATATCACACTGGCACTATTACACTAATACACACTATATATCACACTGGCACTATTACACTAATACACACTATATATCACACTGGCACTATTACACTAATACACACTATTTATCACACTGGCACTATTACAAAACATTGTTTTGAAAATGCGACGGAACAGGTGTTTTTCTTTAATGAATTTAATATCTTTTAGTCCTGTGACAACAGCTCTTATCATACAGCATATTGCATATCTTTTCACATATGTTTTAGTTTTTCATAATAGTAGGCCATATGCAGGACATTTTCATTAGTGTGTCACTTAATCAGGTTCCTTTAGTGAAGTCTGGTTCCTGAAGCAGAACCAGTCTGTCAGCTGAGCTTGATTTGCCTGTCATCAGGTCATCACACAGGGCCAGCTGTGCTCATGAATGCACAGACCCAGGGACCCTGCAGGTGTTTAGGGCCCGTAAGCTCAGCGTCCCAGAGATCCTTCCAGGGGAAAAGCGGTGGATACTGGATTCATGGATACGGAGGAAGAGACAAAATATTTTTTATTATGAATTTTTAAGGCCAGACTAGTAATTTGGTGTGGTCAATTTGTAAAAAAAGACTACGCGCCTGCACACATATATATTCAAACGCGCATACCTATAGATTAAACATGTAATACACATGTGCACGCCATCAGCGGTTTCTCAGATCTGCGTTTATTCAAGTTTACACGGAGATGATCACGTTTTCCAAAATGTTTCAAAACTTTCACCTTGGAACCTGTTTCAAGGTTTGCGTTCTCGAGCCCCAAACACTGTAGTTGTGCGAGTGAGCGGCCGGAGCGCATTGAGGGTTCTCCTGTTAGAACAGTGTGTGTTAGCGGCCCATAAACTAATGATCTTTGCAACGGAAGTGAATCAATCAAAACTAACTTTAGCTGGACAATAACTTTATTCTAGAGCTGCTGTAAAGCCAAGTGTGTGTGTGTGTGTGTGTGTGTGTGTGTGTTTGTGAACCTGAAGGTCTGGCGGAGCTGGGAACGATGTGCGACCCGTACCGGAGCTGCTCCATCAGCGAGGAGAACGGCCTGAGCTCTTCCTTCACCATCGCTCACGAGCTCGGACACGTGTGAGTTTCTCTCAAACACTCTCTCAAAAGCTCATCTCAGAGCACAGGTGCAGAACGCAATACAGACCCGACGCTTTCATGACAGAGCGACCGACAGATGCGCTTTACACTGCGTTAAATCATGCTCTTCCTCAGTCTTCAAATATCCAAACAATCCTAAATCAAGATACATTTACTGGAAAAGAAGAAAAATGCCTGAAGATATTAAGTCTTGAGTTCTGAAAAATGCATCAAAATGAAGTGAGTTTGTGCTTAAAACAAGAACAAATATCTGCAGATGGAGTCACACAAATCATCTTGTTTCCCTTTGAAGTAAGTTTATTTACTCCATCTGCAGATATTTGTTCTTGTTCTTGTTTTAAGCACAAACTCACTTCATTTTGATGCATTTTTCAGAACTCAAGACTTAATATCCTCAGTCGTTTTGCACGTCCAGTAAATGTATCTTGATTTAGGAATGTTTGGATATTAGAGATGGAAAACAAGACAGAAACACTGAGGAAGAACATCACGTTTTGCATAATGAGGAGAGACCTTCATCAGTGTCATATTAATGATGTTATCGACTTCATCATGAAGGACTGTTTCTCTCTGTATAAATGAATCCAGTGTGGATCCGTGTGTGTGTAAGAATGATCGTCATGCGGAGGGAATTCCATGCAGTGGGACGTCGAGGTCAATCCGCCTCACAGACTCACTTTTCCATCAGCAGACGTCCAAAGGAAGCCCTTCACAGAACAATACAGTAACATCTACAATCTGCCCTCCAGATGAAACACATGTGCGCAAAATATTGTTCAAAGATGTCGATAAAACAGATGATTGGAGAACGTTTTACAAGAAAATACTATTTCAGTTTTTCTACTTTCAAATTGCACGTTTAATTCGATGTGTTTCTCTTAGAAGGGAAGGTTCTATAGAACCTTATAGGGTTCCTTCAGGTGCCTCATCAATAGAACCTTTTAGTGGGTCCCCATCATCGATTTAGTTTGAATTAATTCATTTTGTTTTAATACATTTTTATTATTTTAATTAAATTTTAGGAATTAAACAGCTCGTAAACATCGTTTATCAGAATAAGAAAAAAACATTAAATATGAAAGTAGTATTCAGTCATTTAAGACATTTTACATAGAACCTTTTTGGCATAAAGGGTTCTTTAAAATTGAGTCATGAACCCTAGAGTTCTTTGCCATCTAATATGTCCAAATATGAAGTGTGATTGTGGTCCGCTGGACGGCGTATAAACGACACAGACAGACACAGTGATCTGAGCGAGTCCAACTCTTTTCAGACACAGTATAACATATGAAATGTGTTTGAGGTGCACATGAAGCCTCACAGATGTAGTGTGAAGGATCTGCGTACACACAGCTGCTTCTGGACTCTGACATCACTGCATTTCTATTCCAGACGTCACATTCATCTCAATACAGCTTTTATTTTTTAGGACTTTATTTTTGCTGGACTTTTCCTGTCTGCCATAAAAAGAGGTTTTGTATTTTGTTGACAGTCACACACATCACGGCACTAACAGAAATACCACGGTACGAATATGGTTTTTTGGATATAAGAATTTTAGAAGATACGATTTTTTTCCAGTATCTTGACATAAATATGGCTTTTGTATATGGCACACCAAAAGTATTTTCTGTATTTTCGTCTTGTTTTCCAGCACAAATATCTAAACATTCTTAAATCAAGATACATTTACTGGAGAAGAACAATGACTGAAGATATTAAGACTTGTTTAATGAAAAATGCATCAAAATGAAGTGAGTTTGTGCTTAAAACAAGAACAAATATCAGCCGATGGAGTCAGAAATATAATCTTAGTTCAAATTTAAGAGAAAACTATTATTTTTCTGACTCCACTGGTAAATTTTTTTTCTTGTTTTAAGCACAAATTCACTTCTTTTTCTTTTTTAGTCATTTTACTTCTCCAGTAAATGTATCTTGATGTAATAATGTTTAGATGTTTGTCCTGGAGCACGAGACAGAAACACTGAGGAAGAACATGATGTTTTGCAGTGCTGGTATTTCTCCAGTACAGCCAGAGTCTTGTATCCTGGAAGTGCATGAACTCAGTGCTGTGGATTGTGTGTGTGTGTCGCAGGTTCAACATGCCTCACGACGACAGTCCGAAGTGCCGAGAGAACGGAGTCAAGCACCAGTTCCACGTCATGGCTCCGATCCTCAACTACGACACCAGCCCCTGGTCCTGGTCCAAATGCAGCCGCAAACACGTCACAGACTTCCTGGAGTAGGTCCCAGTGTCATCTCTGCATGCCTTTATATCAGCGAGAAGAGCAATCCTTTAAAAGTCTTAAAACCTCATTTGGTTCAAATCTGGTTTTAGTTGGAGATGGTTTTTAGATGATATCAGTTGGTTATTATATAGTAGGATTTATTAATAGGCTTAGTTATGATCATTTTAGTTTATGATTTAGTAATTTTGTTAGGAGCTTTTTTGTCAGTTTTATTAGTAACATTTCAAACAATTCAGAAATTTCAATTTCACTGAATTTTCTGTTTAAAGTCTGTTATTAAACGTTTGGCTGAAGGGAATTGATTAAGTTGGCATCAGGTTTGACATGGTTTCTAGCAGTCTTGTTTTACTATGATTGATTTACTGTTATAGTTTTTCTTAATATTTTAAATTACATTGTACTTTTTATAGTTGCCATTTATAGTACTTTTAATTTCAGTTAAAGTTGTAATTTTGTTGTTTTTTTGGTCATTTTTATTAGTTGTTTTTACATGTCTATGTAGTTTATATTACATTTTAGTTTTAGTTTATTTAATTTTAGTTATTTTAGTAATTCTTAAAATATTCTAAACTTAAACTAATCAACAATTCAATTCAATTCACATTTATTTGTATAGCGCTTTTCACAATACACATCATTTCAAAGCAGCTTTGGTGAAAGTGCATGAGTCCAAATTACAATTTAGAGTCAGAGGAAACTGTCTAAGTTATGTATTACAGAAATGTACAAAATCACAGTTAGCAAAGTAATGAATTTGTTAACAAATGATTATGACATTTAGAAAAATGTAGGAAAATGATAAATGTTGCCTTGGCATCTGCCTGAAATGATGATTATTTTATTTCATGGCTTTAGTTAGCGATACTAACTCTGGTTTGTAGTTGATTGGAGATTAGCTGGTGTAGGTGAGTCTGAATCAGCTGGTCAGCATTAGACCACCTCGGTTAAGCTTTATCTGGTTAAGCTTTATCTGGTTAAGCATGTCCCAGAACACAGCCGTTTTCCCAGCAGGCCGTCATCGGTTTAAGTGTCTGAGTGCTAATATCAGATGTCAGGGTTGTGTTTTTTTAAAATTGAAATGACCTTTGAGCAAATCCCCAACAGGTCACGCTCTTTAGAGCTCAAAATTGCTCTTCTTGTCTCACTCTCGTCTGCTTTCTCTCGAGGTGCCGGACAAACAGGCCTTTGGTGGCCGGCGTTCTTGGCCCTCGGCAACCGTAACCCGGGGCAACGGCTCATTGAGGCCGCTTCCCTTTCAGACAGGAAGTGTCAGATATAATTAGATTTTCCCGAGACTCGACGCTTTGATCTTCTCGCCGCTCCAGTGACTCTGTCGGTGAGAGGCCTGTTGATCAGGGTTAGGATCATGGGGGACCAGCGTACGGGCTCTTGTTTTCCAGAACAAATATCTAAACATTCATAAATTAAGATACATTTACTGGAGAAGAAGCAACATGAGTTAAGATATAAGTCTTGCTTAGTGAAAAATTAGTTTATCTTCAGTCATTTTGCTTCTCCAGTAAATGTATCTTGATTTAAGAATGTTTAGATATCTGTACTGGTAAACAAGACAGAAACACTGAGGAAGAACATCATGTTTTTTCAGTGTAGTATTTATCATCATATGGCAAAGGTTTGTCAAGCTACAGCTGCATTGTAAAGCATATTATGTTGCTCAGGTCTGCGGTTTCTAATCGTTTATGACTTCTCAGAATCCCAAGGCAGTTTAGGTTAGCGTGTTTGATTATTAACTCGGTGTACTCAACTGTTAAGTTACTATACAACAAAAAACAGGTTTGTCATGCAATAATCGATTTCTTACTGGAAAAGCTGTGATTTTGAAAACAAAAACAAATTACCGTATCAACCATTACCGGCTTGATTCTCATGCTAAAACTCACAATATATCAAGTCCCTCTGGATCTGCACCAAAACATCACTTTACTAATGAAAATGAGGCCGGTTGACCCGGCGGTAACTGTTGCTCGCTCAGACACGCTTCACAGAACGTCTCATAGAAGTTAAATGTGTTTATGAAGTGGTGAAAATATATGGATATTATTTTTATTTGGGCTAGAATGACGTTTGGACATTGAAAGGCCTTTAATCTGTCAGCTGAACTGAGAAAACGATGGCGTCAGATGGTACTAATATAAGGGCACTGAATGATTACTGTATTTATGTACTATGATATTTACTTGTTTCTCCAAGGTACCATGGTACATATCCAAAAAACCTTC
Source organism: Leuciscus leuciscus (assembly GCF_965113295.1). NCBI lineage: Eukaryota > Metazoa > Chordata > Actinopteri > Cypriniformes > Leuciscidae > Leuciscus > Leuciscus leuciscus. The sequence continues at coordinate 30,808,324 of NC_138724.1, forward strand.
AGTAATAATAACTGTGAGTCATTTTCCTTAATAAACTCACTTTACCAACCCGCCCAAATGATCTCCAGGTGTGGACTTCATGTCTGTGCCAGAAGGGCGCAGCCTGACCTGAACTCAAAGAAACCTGCTCACTGATCAACCACAACATTTGATGAGCCCAAATGTTCTTACGGCACTTTTTCAAGAAAGTAACATGTTTTTTTGCAATGCAGTTCCTTGGAGTACCACAATACATACAATGGTATATAAATAACCTTTCCTAAAGGGATAAATCCTCTAAAAATTCCTCCATCATTTACTCAACCTTATGTTGACTTTCTTTTTGTTTGTGGAACACAAAAAGAAGATATTTCTAGTCTTTTTATATATATAATGAAAGCCAATAGGGTCCAAAATTGACCCCCAAAGTTCTTCAAAATATCTTCTTTTGCATTCACAACTATCGTTTTTGGGTGAACTGTCTTTGTAACTCTGGTGTAAGGATGCAAATTGTTCAGTATTCATTGTTTGCATTTCTAATCATGTGAAAGAGCCTGAATTCACACACTCACACTCACTTGAGCGTAGCTGAGAGATACTTAGAGATCTGATGGTCTCAGTTTACTGTAATCTTATCGCTCTTTAAGAGCTTTGCACTAACATACTCCTGTGAAAGGTTTTTGTCAGCTTCAGTCTTGCTGATTTTATGAACAAACTCATAACTGGTGATGACGAGGTGCGGAGAGACGAGAGCATACGCCGCTTCTCTGCACTGTCATCGTAACTCTGATGGATAAATGAGTCCCACAAAAGGACACATGCCCCTCGAGTAGTGTTCGTTTTTCCCCTCATAAAGACAGAGGTTTCTTGTAGGTTGTTCGGAGGGTGAGCGAGGTAATGAGAGGACAGAATCAACTGACACAGGTGTTTAGTCTCAAAGCCAAGGACAAATTGAATCAGCAACATCAAGAACTCACATAATTGCATCACACGGCTATTCTGAGCTTCAGTTTCCGTTCTCCCTTGCAGAAAGGTGAGCATGCGGAAGGCAAACGGAGAAAGGACTTTGTCTAGAGGTTTGTTTTGTTCCCTCTCTGGTGCCGATGGCTGAAAGAGCCATTCAGAGATGTTAAGCCCAACAATTCAATGAGCTTCAATGTACAGCTGCTCTTTTGTAGCTCTTTTATGTGTTTCAAAGGAAGGGTGTGTTGGGACATATATGTCATGACGTAGCCGGAGCTGAAGGCGTGTTGGACTGATGTGCTGAAATGTTGGTTTTGGCACCGTTGTGTTGATTCTTGGAGACCCACCATTGTTAAAGAACACCGTCTTTTTCCCCATTGAAATGCGGCCTTTGTGTTGTCTAACTAAGTCCATTCAATCAGTTATCAGCAGGTAACAAAGCAGACCACCCACCGCTGCCATCCTCTTACACTTGGCCTTCAGATGCCTGGTGAAATCAGAAAGACTGCATTCATATTATCCATTGACAACTGATGCAAAATAACAACAAATCAAACCGAGCAATAGCCGTCAACTCACCGTCTAGGATAACTATAGACCTGATACAGTCCGGCTATGAGTAACCATCTTCTAGCCAAAATAACCTTGAATTTGGTTACATGTCATTTTTGCCTAAATAACTTGCGAGATGTATGATATTCCATCATCAAAGCAAAGCCAACAGTGATTACAAGGTGTTTGGTTTCATGTCTTTGACATGTTATATGCGCTGATGAGTAGTCTATTCTTGGGATATGGTTTAGACGTCTATTAAATTTCACTGACAGCCCAAATTTTGCCTTTTTTTAGTCTAGACGTCAGGGCTGTGTTTGGACGGCTATTAGACATCTTTTAAAACACAAAAATTGCTTGCTGGGATACTTTATAATAGTACTTACCCCAGGCTTCTGAGGACAGAAACCAGGATGAAGAAAGCTATCGCTTGATTAAATGTGTTGATATCTGTCTGATTTTTTTCTTCTCAGCACCGGTTATGGTGAATGTCTCCTGGACGAGCCCTCAGGCCGGACGTATAACCTTCCCAACCAGCTGCCAGGTCAACTCTACAACGCCAACCGGCAGTGTGAACTCATGTTCGGTCCCGGCTACCAAGTCTGTCCGTTCATGGTACGACATCTGAATATACTTCGACAGCGGATTCCAAATGTACTGTATCAGTGACACCTTAACTTAGTGACCACCCTGTTAGCAAGATATCCTGAAACAATGTTCCTTTGTGCATTGGTTTGTCATCCTTTTGGGAGGCTGTTTAGTCATTTAACGACTAGGGAACCCAACTCCTCTTAAGTTGTCCTCTTGTTCATCATTTCTTCTAGTCATTGGGTTCTTGTAGTTCCAAAGCTCATTTAAATAACCATCTGAATCCATTGTCCATACTAGTGACTCAACTGTATTTAGCTTTGTACCCAAGTCAATGGAACTTACTGGTACTTGGAAAGGGTTAGATTTACCAATATTCAAGTCATTATTTCTTCAGTTATTCGGTTGTTTAAATTTATTTCCTGTCATTGGGTTCTTGTAGTCTCAAAGCTAAATTAATTAACCATCGGAATTCATTGTCCATTCTAGTGACCCAACTAGTGACCCAGCCCCTCACGGACGTCTGCTGCATATAAACTTAATAAACACAACATAAACATCCCAGGCCTGGTCCTCTCTGGTCCTTTACTGTCGTCACTCCTCCTTTTATCCTTCCTGAGCTCCTCCGTGGGACTAGAGTCCGGTGTGGCGCTTATTAGCCCTTGCGCATCCGGCCTCGCTCCCTTCCCACAGATCGGCCCTGCCCTGCTTGCTACAGTTAGATTTACTATTGTTCAAGTCTTTATCTCTGCAGTTTCTGTCAGGACCACTATCGTCAAATACGACTGACAATTAGCATTCAGTTTGGATTGGCGGTCTGGTTCTGTTCTGGGCAGCCTAGCATGGATAAGAGCAGGGAGAGCAGCAATAACCCCCCTTAGGGTAAACAGAACAGAACCAACATGAATATATTGCAGACATCATTCATTCAACATTTAAATGTACAACAAAATTCAAGAATTTAGTCAGAATGGCAAATCCTGACTGATGAGAGGTGGAGCTGGGGATGGAGGAGGGTAATCAGCTCCTGAGAAACGAGAGGAGCTGGGGATGGAGGAGGGTAATTAGTTCCTGAGAAACGAGAGGAGCTGGGGATGGAGGAGGGTAATTAGTTCATGAGAAACGAGAGGAGCTGGGGATGGAGGAGGGTAATTATCTCCTGAGAAACGAGTGGAGCTGGGGATGGAGGAGGGTAATCAGCTCCCGAGAAACAAAAGGAGCTGGGGATGGAGGAGGGTAATCAGCTCCTGAGAAACGAGAGGAGCTGGGGATGGAGGAGGGTAATCAGCTCCTGAGAAACGAGTGGAGCTGGGGATGGAGGAGGGTAATCAGCTCCTGAGAAACGAAAGGAGCTGGGGATGGAGGAGGGTAATCAGCTCCTGAGAAACGAGAGGAGATGGGGATGGAGGAGGGTAATCAGCTCCTGAGAAACGAGTGGAGCTGGGGATGGAGGAGGGTAATCAGCTCCTGAGAAACGAGTGGAGCTGGGGATGGAGGAGGGTAATCAGCTCCTGAGAAACGAGTGGAGCTGGGGATGGAGGAGGGTAATTAGTTCCTGAGAAACGAGAGGAGCTGGGGATGGAGGAGGGTAATTAGTTCATGAGAAACGAGAGGAGCTGGGGATGGAGGAGGGTAATTAGCTCCTGAGAAACGCGATTGCTGTTGATAATACTGAAGGTGCTTATAAATGGATGCTGTGATAGGCGTCATATTCCTATTGGTAGACGTGGATCAGCTGATGCGAGCTTGACTAACGTGACCTGCCAGAACTGACACTATGCTTGATTTTCCTGTTGTTCATTATTTCTTCTGGTCAATGGGTTCAAGGGAACTCTCAGGTACTTGGAAAGGGTTTGATTTACCAATGTTCAAGTCATTGTTTCTCCAGTTCTGACTGAAGTGACTCTTGCCGATTGCAGAAACAGTGCAAGCGTCTCTGGTGCACCAGTGCGGAGGGCGATGTCGGATGTCGTACGCAACACATGCCTCTCGCTGATGGGACCGAATGTGGCTCTGGCATGGTAAGACACTTTCCCTACACTTTCATCCCTGTGTTTTTGTCTGGCGGTCAGTCGTGCGTTAAACTGAAATGTCAAAGCTGATGAGGATGGTAATGTGAGCTTACATAGCTGGTTTACTTCGAGAACTCATTCTTGCCTGTGACATTAACAGCCTAAACAGTGAGTCAGATTCATTTAGGGGTATTTGTTTAATCCCAAGTCTAACAAACTGGAACGACAAGAGCTACAAGATAATCTGTGAAAGAAAATCAGTTGGCAGGATATAGTGGGTGTACATAAACTGGAGAGTCTATCCTGTAGGTATCATGATCTTAGCTTGTTTTCTCTCACCTCTCGAATGCAATGCTAATTAGCCACATTTAGTTCATTGCCGCTGGATCTTTGAGAGCTGAGAACCGAGGTGAAGTATCAAGCCTTTGAAACCAAACGCCACCCGCAGCTCACCTTGTTGTGAACCCATGACCCCCAAGCCTCTTTACGATGTGGGTGAGTGGGTCACTGGTCATAGGAGTTTTAGAGAGTCTTTTAGAGAGGTTTAGAGCAACACAAAAGACACTACATTCAGAGAAGAGAGCTGCAGAAGGAGGGGGTCCGTTTTTCCTTCTTTTTAACCCTTTAACTGCAGGAGAAACTACTGGAACAAGCCTTTCTGAATGAATCAAATGTTAACTGAGGTAGGCAGTATCTTAATCCAACCAAAACAACCTCAATCAGGCTAGTGGATGGGAAAGCTGAAACCTTTCTCGTTCTCATTAACCGTGGGACTGCCGTGCAGTACGTGAAGCCCTGTGGAGGAAGGAGAGCGAGGAGCATTTGTTCGTTGTTCTCGCTGTCGTCTGATTAAAGCCACAAGGGCATGAAAGAGTTCATGTCAGTGTTAAACTTACAATCATTGCTCGTTTGCAAAACAGACCTCCCATTTTGACTAGTGCTTTAATCATATCTATTAATGCTCTAGTGTTCTGGTGACGGTAATGTTTTATAAAAGCAGTGTTCGCTCAAACTAACATCCATACACTAACAACATGAAAATATTTCTGTGAAAAGATTAATTTGGGAAGGAATTATCTTGAGGTTCTCAACCGGTTTCTCTTCAGGATCCAGATTTTACTTTAGATGGCAATTCAAAATTAGAGCCAAACTTGCATATCATACAAAAGTAAACAATAATGCTATTTTTGTCTAATAATCAGTTTGTCTCGGTGTTGATACAGAACATTCAAACACTCAAATGGCAGGTTTTTCATTGTTGTTTATATTTTATTACTTTATTTTATTACCATTAAAATAATATATAAATAATATAATATAGTAAAATGTATATGTATATAAAATTAAATGTCATTAATATTTTCATGAAAAAAAAACAAAAAACGTTTAACCTCCTAGGGCTTAGTGGCCACATACGTGGACAGCACATTTTAGCTCTTATGTCCACAATTGTGTTCACTGTTGAATTGGTGGTGTTATGGACACTATAGTGTTTTATTGAAATTTGGACCATGAATCCACATGTTATGGACTTTATTGTGTTTTATGGAAATTTGGACCATGAATCCACATATGTGGACATCATTTTTCTCTACAAGTACATCATATCAAAAGATGATACTTAGTTTTTATTCTAATTAGGTTCCAATAAGCCCAAATAGCAAAGAGAAATAAAAAATGCATGTAAAAAAAAAACAGCTTGGGCCTTAAGAGGTAAATACTTTGAGTGTTTGATTTGTTTATGCCTCTTGAATTACGCTGGTTTCATACTCTCGGCTACCAATACTAATATCAATACCAATAATAATATCCTCATTTCATCTCGTAGTTAATGCCATCTGGGTCACATTTTCTATTACTTTATATTTAATCATGGCCAACCAGTGCATGCTGACATCTGTTTAATTTGACGTGCTTCTACCAAGATGACTTTGAGCCAAACTACTGATCAGATGCATGGCTTTTCAACAGAATAGATAGGAAGTGATTCTTACTGCGTTTTTTGTGTACAGTACTTTGCTGTCCGAGTTCTTATGTTATATAATTTGCTGATTGAGAACTGAATCACGACCCACCAGTTTTGGAGTGTTGTTATATATCATGCCAAGCGGAATAGTTACTGCGTGACTCTTTACAAAAACAGGGACACAAAGGGTCTTTTTTCTCGGGCTCCTACCCCTCGTGGCCCCTGCACCTTTGTTTGTGGTGCTGAGTGCCTGGTGTCACCTCCTCATGGGGCCGTTTGAAGTGGCAGAAGTTGAAAGAAAAGTGCCTCTCGGTCTCGGCTCACCTGCCTGTCTCGAGCTCTTTAATGTGGGAAGGTCCTCACGAAGGCTTGTTCAAAATATCTTTCTCTGTCTCTCTTCTCTCTCATTTATCTCCAAACATTGTCCGTTTGATCCCGTTTAAGCTGGTAAATGGACCACTATGTACATAAGCATGGTACTCTGGAAATGCATGAGTTCTACCAGAGATGCAGAAGAGCGACGTGATGGACCCATAATTGCTTTGATTCTTTATGGTCCTTTAAACTTTCCCCCTCGTCCCTCTGCCTCTCTCTGTCCTTGATTCCCTCTCCTACAGTTTCCCTCTGGTTCATCCTCTGTCTCGCAGGGCACTGGAGTGAGTAATGTGGTCACATGACCCCAGCGGCCTGTCTGTCATCCGCCTCAGTGAGCCCTGTGCTAACGAGGGCGTCCCATCACTTGCCATCTATAAATACCAACACCTCCCTCCCTCCCTTCGCAGTGAGAGAGCACAGGCTTGGGCCGCAGTCAATCCGGCTCCTGCCATCCAGAAGCTCCTTTGAAGAGCCCAGCCGGCATGAATACGTGCTCCCGGGAGGGTTTCAAAAGCACAAGAACTGGGGGGGGTTTGAAGACCCTGTTGAGAAGACCACCAAAATGGTTTTGTGTTTAGATCCTGGCATCCCAATCAGGCTTCTTAACTTGCTTAACAAGCAAAACTCAAACTTGGTCTTTAATTGAAGTGTTTTAAGGGGAACTATATAAAGTTAGCAGGGAGCTGGTGTTGTATGTTACCCAGTCAGTGTATTGGTGCAGAATGGCCATTAATATGCTTGTAAATGAAGTGCTTGTATTTGCACTGATTATTATCAGCTCTTCCAATGAGAATTTTGTCTGGAGGTACAAAAGACAATTGTGTATCTAACAGTGTATATAACCTGTCCTCGTCTCAGTCTTCTAAACATCTGGCATTGGGAGAATTTGCTTTAGATCCCGAGTTCCCAATAAGGCTTTTTAACTTGCTTAACTAATGATCCTCAAAGTTGATTTTTAATTGAATTGTCTAAAGGGGAACTGTAGGTAAAGTTAGCTGGGATCTGGTGGAGATTTTGTTAAACTAGCTGGTTAATGGAGTCCATTTATTGGTGCAGAACGGCCATAGGATCCTCACTAAAAGTGTATGTGCGCCCAAAATCCCAAAAATATTCAAAACCGTGTGAACGCCAGAACCTGCGCTAAATTCCCTTTATAAATCCCAGTCAGCGGAAGATTGTGTTCATGCGTCTTCTCCCTGAAATAACCATATATGGAGCTTACGACGCCTCGTTGTACTATAAACATCCTCATATCATTTGTCCACGTGATCACATGTTTAACGGTACAAGACAAAATATGAGATATGGATGTGCTGTCACATTAAATTGCTCAAAATAATTTTGTAGCCTATCCTTGCCTTGTTTTTGTAAATAAATCAAAATAGTATAAAATACATTTCAGAGAAAGTTTGTCTCAATCTTTTCCACTGGCCAAATAGTATTTTTAATTGCTTGATATTTTTAATGGAAACAGTTAGGCCTTATTGTGCATTATTGATCATTATTTGCATGGAAATATTTACTCAAACCATGAGTTAATGCGCTAAGCAAACATTAAAACACAGCATGCCACAGGAATAGTGTTCAAAAGCAGCGCATACACTACACATATTTCTATTTATTAGAATATAAAAAATGTTGTAACTTCTCAGTAATGATTTCATGTAATTTAAGTGCTTAACTCCATTAATGAGAATGGCATATTTAATCTAAATGATTCAGATCAGATGTAAAACATACTTTAAATCATTCTTTTATTTATTTAAACTGTTATTGTGAACATGCACTGTATTTATGATTAGGACTCATCATGAATATGCCGTCAGTCCCTCAGCTCACCATCGGTGTTCGTACGCATGGCTCAGAGTTTACTTACAGCTGCGCACATTCTCCCGTCAAGTTTATTTTTATAAATCACAACTTCTGTGTGGGAAGTTTTCTCTTTCAGGGCCTGTTTCGACTCAACGGTTATAAATGAGGCCCTAGGCGTTGGAGAATTTGCTCTAGATCCCGAGTTCCCAATGAGTAAAGGATAATATACATCCAGCCGGTTGTTATCTCAGAATAAACCCGACAGGGTGATCAGGATCAGGTCTTCATCAGCCTGAAGGGGTTTATTCTGAGATCACTCTCTCTCTCTCACACACACACACACACACACACACACACACACACACACACACACACACACACGCACACACCTGAAGGGGGTTTATTCTGAGATAACAACCTGCTGGTTGTACATTATCACGCTTATTAGTCGGATATTTGCCACATAAGTACATAATGAGACATGAAATATTGAGCCTGTGTTTCTGTTTTCAACGGTTGTTATCTGGAAATAAGATACCGCTGGATGGCACGATTGACCAATCAGAATCAAGTATTCCACAGAGCCGTGCAGCTTTTTCACTTGCTTAACTAACAAACCTCAAACTTGTTTTTTAACTGAATTGTCTAAAATGATATTTTCGGCAGAGGAACTGCAGGGGAAGTTAGCAGCATGGCGACTGTGCATTAAAATGTGAGCTAGCTGGTTTATTGGTGCAGAATGGAAGTATCCCCATAAAGACGCTTGTGAACGTAAATGTAAAAGTCAAATCATAATTGTGCTTGTATTCGGTTCCTCTTCCAATAAGTTTTGTGTACAATAGACACTATTGTGTGTCTAACCGGCCTCTGCTCAGCACAACCTTCAACCTGTCCTCGTCTCGGCAGTTAGAGAAAGAGACTGAAGTCTTGTAAACGTCTGGCGTTTGGAGAGTTTGTTGGCCGCCGTTCTCCGGGTTGGCTGGTGTTCCTGGCAGCTGGTTCTGGGATCGTTCCTCCTCCGTGTGGATCACTTGTCACTTCTCCTGCTAATCTGCACGTGTTTCCAGCCAGACGTCCAGTAACGGCGGCCCAGAGTTGTGTCCGCGGTTGCCAAGTAATGGAAGTAAAGGTGCGATCGTGCTGATTGTCGCTTGTCGAATGGCTTGCGTATTTTGTTTCACATTTATTTAAGCAGGCAAGTCGATTAAGAACAGGTCAGTGAAGTGCTGTAGTGAAAGAAGTAACACCTTCTATGAAGACCTTGCTAATAATGAATTATTGCTCCATTTATACTTATAAGTAAGTATTAGTATTTTATAAATATATTAAGACCTATACTGCAATATAAGAAGTTATAGTTACATTTATATTATTTTTATAAGTCATGCATTTGCTTTTTTCAATGCGCATGCTCATAATCCATTATACACTGATAAGTATTAATTAGTCAGTCTTATGGTTCGATGAATGTATTTATAAAGATGCAGCCTGCATTGCTATAATGCTATTATATTACTTTTGTTATTACTTTTATTATATACTTTTTAGCAATTCAGATTATTTCTGTTGTGTTCTTATAAATACTTATTGTGTGATAATACAGTTATTATCCTCTAGAAAAGCATAATTGATGGCTTTACTGTAAGTAAAGTGAAAACATAGGATTCTCCTAAAGCAAATGATAAGAAATCATGAACATGTGCTCATTATACATTTTAAATTGTTTATTTGTAAATGCAATTAATGAACAATAATGAACAATAATTCCTGTAATAAAATAATGAAAAGAAAAACAGAAATCATTAATACAAACAGTGAAAGATTTTTTTTATCTTTTTTTTAAGCTACAAACTAGCAAAACACTGCAACAATACTGACCATTCATGACCTCTAATGCAAACATTAGCTATTAAAGACATAATTGATAACTAATTGGTACAGCGAACAACTATTTAATATTTGATCATTTATAAATCAGTGTATAATAAATTATGAGCATGCACATTATAGAAGCAAATGCATGACTTATAAGTAATTCTAAAAATAATATAAATGTAACTATAACTGTTCATATAATGCAGTATAGGTCTTAATGAGGCTGTATACATATATTTATAAATAATCATAAATGGGCTTATAAGTCATCATAAGCATGGGCTTCATAGAAAGTGTTACTGAAAGCTAATGGTTTGGCTCTAGATGTGTTTGGTAGTGCTTCAGAAAGACATAGATGAGAGAAGTTATAGTTTAGAAGTGTTTATTAAAAACTAAAAAGCAGATATGAAAGGTAGGATGTGTTGTTGTTATCATATTTTGAAGGATTCTCCGAGCAAACCTTCTGAGATTCCATACAATCCTCAACATGTGGTTTGTGGTGTGACATCTGTGTGCTTCTACATGTTTTGAGGATAAAAGTGTGTTTTTTCGGTGTGTGTGTGTGTGTGTTGTGTACGTGTGCGCCTCCTGTTCTGTGGGTTTGTTGTAGTCTGTGTTACGATCAGGCACACTAACCGCAACATACAATTACCGCAAAGTCAGTTGGACTCGTTTGTCTAGGGGGTTTATTAAACAATTGAGTCAATTACAAACAAAACAGAAGATAGAGGATTAACTACAACAGATTAAAAACAACACAGGAAGATAAATCACAGGCGTGATAGCCGGAACACCAGTTTCCCCTCTGCACGGAGTGCCTGAGATTTTAAAGGGTGTCTCTCCGCCCACTCGTTACAGATCACACCTGCACACAATAACGAATGAAAACATACTGCAGAGCAGCCAAACATTAGAAAAGGAAACAGAGCCACCACATGTAGTGGAGGGACGTAACACACCCTCACACCAAAATGGTGACTCCAGTCTCCATAATCATAATATAAATGACAATACACATAATACCATACACAAACACCCCACTAATAGAGATGTGTGTGACAATCTCAAAACTCAAACTTACTTTAGAAGTGAAGGGAATTTTGAAAAAAAAGAAAGGGAAAGAAATATTCATGAGCTGCTTGAGATGATAGTGATGTTTTTACAAGGTGAAGAAGCCTTAACACTGAACAGTATTCAGATCAGTCAGCACCCGGTGTTGGACTTCTCCTTGGGCTGGCAGACCTGAAATGACAGTCTTTCTTATGACTGATCGAACGAGACCGAGATCTGGACACACTACGTTCCCTCTGTCTGGAACCAGATCATAAACTGAAGCGACACTCTCCCCACACTGGTAACAGCGGTTGTTGGGTTCAAATTGCCTGCAGCTGGGACGGCCATAACAGGACTTTCTTGACATACCAGTAGACAGCTCAACTCTGACATGGGCTCCACAAAGCACCTTTCCATCCATCCCCTTTACGGCATCCTCTGCATCTCTGGCATCCTCATACTCTACGAAGGCGAAACCTGGAGGTTTCCGGGCGACCCATACACTGCGCAATGGTCCGTAGTAACTAAAGGCCCGTGCCAGCTCACCTTTGGCTGCACCATTGCCAAGGCCACCTACATAGACCTTACAGTTGGTGGCACGAGAGGAACTTCGGGATGAATAAGACATCTTGCACTGTGTGACTCGACGTCTTCGGTTCCACACATTACCATCTGCTAAATCATTGCCCAAAATAAAGGACACGCCAGGAATGGGCAAAGATTCACGAACACCAACTGCAACGCGGCCTGTGACTACACTAGATTTTAAAATAATCTGGTGAAGTGGAACAACAGTAAAGCCCATCTCAAAGCCACGAACTAATACACTGGTGCCTTTTTTCGTTGTTTCAGACAAAGGCAAAACCCCTTTCAAAATGAATGATTGTGCAGCACCGGTGTCACGCAAAATGCGTACGGGAATGAGATTATCATCATCAGACAACGACACAAAACCATCACTAAGGAAAGGTTCATAGCCGGTCTTAACGTCGCTTGAAAATTCAAGACAGGGCGAAACAAAATGTGGAGACGCTTTAATCAACCCAAAGCCTTTCGCAGCTTGTTTTTCTTTCAGCACTGGACAGTCTGCCACCAAGTGCCCAGGCTTCTTACAATAGAAACAAGCCTGCTCTGGACTACTGGAAGAATGGACCGCAGCATAACTGGGCTTTGGAGATGAACCTACAGGCTTATCTCTCTCATTGTCTAACTCTCTCTCCCGAATAGAAAGCTCTTTCAACCGGATAGAATCCCTCATATCAACAGGAGGCAAAACCCTCTTCTCTACCAAAACTGGTAACAAAGCAGTTTTAATGCTATTTTTGAGGCGTTTTTCAGAAACGGACAACTCAACTTCATAATAAGTAGCCAAATCCAAAAGTTGCTCCTTTTTAAGATTATTAAACGCCTCTACAGACGGGTTTTCAGCAAACTCCTGAACTATAGACATGATCAATATAACAATCCCAAAATAAACAAAACAATACTACAGGCTGCTACACCACTACAGGGAGAACAAAAACGAAGTGATCAAAATCCCCAAAATGACCACAACATTTTTACATAATCAACCACGCCACAATACTGACAAGTTGAGGAAAAGTTAGACATACAAATGGGCTAAAACCCTCAAAAATCTCTGCAACCAACAAAAGTCTAAACTCAACCTCAGCCTGTTTAAACACTACATTATGCAGTGCATTATTACATCACTAAAGCGACATACCAAACAAGCGAGTACCAAAAGACTGGGAGATTCACTGCACCCCAACCCCTACTTACCTACCCAAAAAAAACTAAACTTAGCCTCACTAGTCTTCAGTGGATCCCCTACCCGGTGTACATT
>NC_138724.1:30826344-30853844 GCF_965113295.1 Leuciscus leuciscus
TTATGTTAATCAATCATTTTATTTTTAACAACTGTCCCACAGTTGTGCCATTATTTTATTTTATTTATTTTATTTTAGTTTTTTAGTTTAGTTTTTTTTGTTTTGTTTAGTTTAGTTTAGTTTTAACAACTCTCCCACAATGTCAACAATTTTGCTTTTAATAACTTTTTTAACAAGATTTGAAATTTGAGATGTGACTTTGAAGAAAACAAAGAAAAAGCAAAGTACGTTTCCCTTATACATAATAATTCATTCACAATGAAATTGAAATTTAGTGAAATAATTGCATTAGTTGTGTGCATGTAAGATGCTTAACATGATCGCACTGAAACTAGCCGTTTAATTAAATCGTACATTTTTCATGATGTTTCTGGGAAAAGCATTATTAATTTTATTTGATTTTATTTCATTCTATGGCCGTTGTTTAATCCTTCCTTTCCGGCTCTTCCCCAAGCGAGGTGTATCGCGTTCCCAGCTTTAGGATAATCCCGGGCGCCTCATGCGTGGGAACATTCGGTGGTCATGAGCAGAGTCTCGTTTCTCTTCTGGACTCAGTCTAACTCTGAGCGAACGCTCTTCACTGTGTAATGACTGTAATGGTAAATACCAGCAGAACGCTGTTGTGTAACGTTTGTATTTTATCAGGTGAAAGAGAAGCCTGTAGTCAGAGATGTATATCACACACAGAGTTATGAATGAAGCAGTCATGAGGAGCGACACCGGATCTCACGCTCGTCTCTCTGATTCTTTTATTCTCCCGGATGATTGTGTTTCCTGTTTAGAGGGAGATTGTGTTGCTGAGGAGAGACACCAGAGGTTCCTCACAAAAACTACCATGTTACTATCATGTTTTTGCCACAAAATGTGTCATCGTAGTACCATGGTAAAACTGAAATTATACACTGCCATTCAAGTTTGGAATCAGTTAGATTTTTTATGTTTTTTAATAAGTCTCTTCTGCTCACCAAGGCTGCATTTATATGGCTATAAAAAAAAACAAAAAAACAGTAATAGTGTTAAATATTATTATGATTTACATCATCTGTTTTCTATGTGAATATACAGTAAAGTGTAATTTATTCCTGTGATCAAAGCTGAATGTTCAGCATCATTACTCCAGTCTTCAGTCTCACATGATCCTTCACAAATCATTCTGATATGATGATTTGATGATCAAGAAACATGTCTTGCTATTTATCAGAAATATAATCTTTTGTAACATTATAAATGTCTTTACTGTCACTTCTGATCAATTTAATTCATCCTTGATGAATAAAAGTATCAATTTCTTTACCCCCCCCCCCCAATCAAAGATTCATCAAAGAATCCTGAAATAAAAATATAAATAACTGTTTTCAACATTGATAATAATCATAAATGTTTCTTGATCATCAAATCATCATATTATACTGATTTCTGAAGGATCATGTGACAGTAATGATGCTGAACATTCAGCTTTGATCACAGGAATAAATTACACTTTACTATATATTCACATAGAAAACAGATGATTTACATTGGAATAATATTTCACAATATTACTGTTTTTTGTATTTTTAATCAAATAAATGCAGCTTTGGTGAGCAGAAGAGACTTCTTTTAAAAACATAAAAAATCTTACAGATCCAAAACTTTTGACTGGTAGTGTATATAAATACCATGACACATGAATTTCTGTTCCATGGTATAAAGTAAAGTACTACAGTATCATCATCTGATATCATCACTCAGTAAAAATGAGGTGATGAACGGGTCAATAAATGCAAGAAGAGGTTTGAAAGAAAAGATGTTTCCGATGTGAATATCGTAAGAGAGGAAGGAGCGGTGTGAGTGTGTGTGTGTTAGAGAGAGAGAGAGAGAGAGAGAGAGAGAGACTGTAATGAGTTCTGTCTCTCTTATCTCTCCGCTTGGGTTTCCTTATCGAGCAGCAGCAGCTCAGTGCGTGTGTGTGTGTGTGTGTGTGTGTGTGTGTGTGTGTGTGTGTGTGTGTGTGTGTGTGTGTGTGTGTGTGTGTGTGTGTGTGCCAGCGAAGGCCAGCGTAACGCAGCGAGACCGACGCCAGCCTGTCCTGCATTCCAGCTCGAGCGAGAGATTCGGTTACTGCGTGAAACTGGACGTTTACACCGATGACAGCGAACGACACAGACGAGTCACGAGAGCTTGTACTGTCAGATATACATGATCCAGTCCATGATGCAGTTGTGTGCACACACACACACACACACACACACACACACACACACACACACACACACTAACCCAACTCCACCTACCCATCACACTCACACACACACACACACACACACACTAACCTGACCCCTAAACCTACCCATCACACACACACACTAACCCGACCTCTAAACCTACCCATCACACACACACACACACACAATGGGCCCTATTTTAACGATCTGAAACGCAAGTGTCAAGCGCAAAGCGCAAGTAACTTTGTGGGCGGGTCTCGGCGCTGTTGCTATTTTCCCGGCGGGATAAATGACTCTTGCGCCAGGCACAAATCTAAAATGGGTTGGTCTGAAGTAGCTTCATTATTCATAGGTGTGGTTTGGGCGTAATGTGAAATAAACCAATCAGAGCGTCATCTCACATTCCCTTTAAGAGCAGACGCTTTTTCCATAGCGCATTGCTATTGTAACGGCAGATTTGCCAGGAGCGGTTCACAGCCGAGGAGAGCAACGCTCTCGTCACGGCCGTAAAAGAGAGAAGTTACATTGAAATGGAGAAACACACCCAAATTAACTTCGGTTAAACAGGCGTATGATAATTTGGGTAAATGTGTAAGCTAGATGTATGCTTTTATAATAAATTGTCTATCTATCTATCTATCTATCTATCTATCTATCTATCTATCTATCTATCTATCTATCTATCTATCTATCTATCTATCTATCTATCGTAATAATGTATGTATGATTTGCAAAAATGAAAACTGCTGCTTCTGTGTAGATGAGAGAAGCAAAGTGTATGCGCGTTGTGCACACACTACGATCACTAAATTCAAGGCTTTTGGTCATACCTAGGATATCCAGAACCACCAAAGGAGGGAGAGCTTTTTCACATTTGGCTCCAAAACTCTGGAATAGTCTTCCTGATACTGTTCGTTGCTCAGACTCGCTCTCCCAGTTTAAAACTAGATTAAAGTCGCATCTCTTCAGCCAGGCATTCATATAATCCTACAGTTCAAACTACAATCCGGCCTCTAGCTCATAAATGCCAGAGGAGAACTGGCCCCCGACTGAGCCTGGGTTCTCCCAAGGTTTTTTTTTTCTCCATTAGGTCACCTGATGGAGTTTTAGGACACCATTAGGTCACTTGATGGAGTTTTTCGGTTCCTTGCCACTGTTGCCTTTGGCTTGCTCAGTTGGGGATATTTTGGGGATATTTAATTTAATTTTATCAATCAATAAATTCCTCTTGAAACAAACTTTGTTGTATTATTTTAATTTAATACTGTGAAGCTGCTTTGATACAATCTGTATTGTGAAAAGCGCTATACAAATAAACTTGACTGGACTTGACTTGACTACATTGATTATGGCCAAGCATGCGCCCTTAAAATAGCATATGAATAACATGTGCAACGCGCCACTGACTTTAAACTATTTTTTCCTGGTTAGTGGCGCAATTGTTTTCTAAACCTTCAAAATAGCATGAAGGAACGTTTGCGCCAGAACATGCCTCCTCTTTGCGCTGAACCACCCCCGGGAGCGCAAGTGTATTTCCTAACTTACCGACGTGCTTCTGTGGAGGGAAAAGTCCGCTTTGCGCGGGTGCAAAATAGGAATGATACATGCGTATCATAGATAGATAGGGCCCATAGACACGCTCAGCGTTTCGTTCATCAGAGTTCAGATTCAGTGTTTGAGAGCTGCTTCAGTTCCACAGAGTGTCATTTTCTGATGTATTGTGTGTGTGTGTGTGTGTGTGTGTGTGTGTTTGCAGTACTGCAGGCACGGCATGTGTGTGAATAAGGAGATGGACATGAAGCCCGTTCATGGTGAGTGGGGCCCCTGGGGGCCGTACAGTGTGTGTTCCAGAACCTGTGGAGGAGGGACTCGCAGCACAACCAGAGACTGCAATAAACCTGAGTGAGCACACACACACACACACACACACACACACACACACACACACACATACACACACATACACACACACACACATACACACTCTCACACACTTTACAGTGGTCCTAAAATAGGTCCTGGAGAGGAGCTGGGGATGGAGGAGGGTAATCAGCTCCTGAGAAACGAGAGGAACTGGGGATGGAGGAGGGTAATTAGCTCCTGAGAAACGAGTGGAGCTGGGGATGGAGGAGGGTAATTAGCTCCTGAGAAACGAGAGGAGCTGGGGATGGAGGAGGGTAATCAGCTCCTGAGAAACGAGAGGAGCTGGGGATGGAGGAGGGTAATCAGCTCCTGAGAAACGAGAGGAGCTGGGGATGGAGGAGGGTGATTAGCTCCTGAGAAACGAGAGGAGCTGGGGATGGAGGAGGGTGATTAGCTCCTGAGAAACGAGAGGAGCTGGGGATGGAGGAGGGTAATTAGCTCCTGAGAAACGAGAGGAGCTGGGGATGGAGGAGGGTAATTAGCTCCTGAGAAACGAGAGGAGCTGGGGATGGAGGAGGGTAATCAGCTCAAGAGAAACGAGAGGAGCTGGGGATGGAGGAGGTTAATCAGCTCCTGAGAAACGAGAGGAGCTGGGGATGGAGGAGGGTGATTAGCTCCTGAGAAACGAGAGGAGCTGGGGATGGAGGAGGGTAATTAGCTCCTGAGAAATGAGAGGAGCTGGGGATGGAGGAGGGTAATCAGCTCCCGAGAAACGAGAGGAGCTGGGGATGGAGGAGGGTAATTATTAGCTCCTGAGAAATGAGAGGAGCTGGGGATGGAGGAGGGTAATCAGCTCCCGAGAAACGAGAGGAGCTGGGGATGGAGGAGGGTAATTAGCTCCTGAGAAACGAGAGGAGCTGGGGATGGAGGAGGGTGATTAGCTCCTGAGAAACGAGAGGAGCTGGGGATGGAGGAGGGTGATTAGCTCCTGAGAAACGAGAGGAGCTGGGGATGGAGGATTGTGATTAGCTCCTGAGAAACGAGAGGAGCTGGGGATGGAGGAGGGTAATTAGCTCCTGAGAAACGAGAGGAGCTGGGGATGGAGGAGGGTAATCAGCTCCTGAGAAACGAGAGGAGCTGGGGATGGAGGAGGGTAATTAGCTCCTGAGAAACGAGAGGAGCTGGGGATGGAGGAGGGTGATTAGCTCCTGAGAAACGAGAGGAGCTGGGGATGGAGGAGGGTAATTAGCTCCTGAGAAACTAGTGGAGCTGCTGATAATACTGAAGGAGCTTATATTTGAATATAGTGATTGGTGTCATATTCCTATAGACCTTATGCGCCAGACAAACAAGCGCGCAGCCATCTTTAGAATATTGGCTGTTTCTCAATTCCAAGAACGCAAGTCTGTGAGACTGGTCTTGCGACTCAGGCGACCTTGAAAGAACGAACTCGGAAGGACGCGAGAACACAGAACGCATCTTTATGAAAATTGCGATGTGCTGCGATCTTACTGCTTAACTGACCATCTCGGCAAATACAACACAACATCAATGACAAACATATGTCACAACCTTTTAAACATTTCTTTCATATTATTATAGACATTGTTTTCATAGTTTATATCTTTTTTATTTTACCATGTGTATTTATGAGTAGCCTATGTGTTACCTATGTTTTGTCAATGTTAAGATTCTTTTTAATATGCCAATAAAAATACTGCCACTTTCTTAAGGTCTTTATCACTTTATTAAAATGAAGCAAAAGAGACCGACAAATGTAAACTTTCACGAGCTGTCACGTATTTCGAGCTTGCAGCGGGAATCTCTTAAGTGAGAACGAGAAGTTTAAAGCTTACAGCCTTCCGTACGTCGACTGCCCGCAACGTCTTCTGGGATTTTTAGTGGTTCGATTTTCTCTCAAGTCTGCATTTGATGCATCCTCGATATCAAGGACACATCCGGGCACTTCATGCGTCCTCTGTACTTGCGTTATTGAGTATTGGAATTGAACTTCGACGGTTGATGATGACGTAGTACGAGAACACAAGGACACAAGATCACTGAAGAACGCATATTGAGAAACAGCCATTGTCTTTGAACTTCCGTTTTTGCGGTCGCTCTGTGTATTTCAATGGCATCGCTGTCGAGGAGTACTTAGCTGGTGTTGAAGCCATTTCTATGGAAGTAATAATATTTTGAGTTTATTTTGTAAGATCTGAAAAAAACATGTGTTGCATATGGAAAGTAGAAATTGGAATGTAAACAGCTGACCAGTGATCCAGTATAATGTAATTTGATTGGCTGTTAGATTTAGTATGAAAGAAATAGAACCCTGCGAAACAGCCAGAAGCCACTGGACTACACAGAAATGCACAGTTAATTTGTAAGAAAAGTAAAGATCCTAAGTTTTTATACTTTATGTTTTGAAATTCATAAGTAAACAGTCAAACGAAGAACTTTTAATTACTGACGTTTTGTGTTGAGTACAAAAGAACTTTGAGGTCCTAAGCTAGCTGGTGAAGTGGATTCACTTATTGTAGAGTTGACGAAATTTATCATGAGCATTGTAATGTTTAAAGCAGATGTCTTAACAAATGTCAGTAGACCGGGAAGATTTTAAAACGCGCCGTTCATTCATAAATACGTAAGATCGCAATAAAAATGCAAACCGGAAGACTGAAGACAACGAGCGCAGCGCTGAAAAGGGGCGGAGCTACATAAAGTCTATAGGTAGACGTGGATCAGCTGTAGTGGTGGTAATTTTGATTCTTTCCAGAGACTCGTTCATTTTTAGTTCGTTCACCAAAATGATTCGTTCAGATTCGTTCACTGATTCGTTCAGTGACCATTTTACCATAATTACACAAATACGTCAGCAGGTGCGGCAAAATGTGTTGTTCAACTAACGTATTTACTTGTTACGAAATAAAAACTGATTTGACTTTATTAAAAATGGTGTCCTACTCATTAAATGAATAAAATAAGTCTAAATAAGTGATCAAAGTCATTACACTCTTTTTATCTTTTAAATTACACTCTTTTCGGATGACCAAAGCACAAGAGTTTTTTAATTTGTTTGCATACTAGGTTAGTTAACATTTTAATTGTTTGGTCAGAGATTTACACGTTCAAATCGGAGATTATGTTAAACAAGGAGTTATGTTCTGTATGTAAAATATGAACAAGCGTGCACAGTACGGATACCTGCGCTTTGCATCCGCTTTCTGTGCTGATGAACTAGATTGACAGAATGGCCGACCTACCCGTTACACAAACTGGGTATAGCTACCAGTTCGTTCAATTCGTTCACGAACGGGAGATCTCTCTCTCGTTCAGACTCAAAACAGAGAGCGATCTCGGTCAATGATGATATGATATTCGTTCAGTAGAGTAGATCCAACCAATTACATGCCCCTTCTAAGCCCGAGCTGAAATGCTATTTGCTGCTATTTGCGTCACGTGACGCAAATGAGATGGGATGACGTGAGGCAAATAATCAATACTGTCATATTTTTTTGTTATGTTATACAGTTTTTAAACAAACAAAAGTGCATGACATGACTCAAACATAATGAAATATTTTTTTTATTTAAAAGTAGAAAACTGTTCAAACAGCTGAGAGTCATTGATGCGTGCTTGACTAACGTGACCTGCCAGAACTGACGCTACGCTTGATGGTTCTCAGGCCGAGGAACGGAGGGCGTTTCTGTGTGGGCCGCAGGATGAGGTTCCGCTCGTGTAACACGGATCCGTGTCCCCGGGGCCCGAGGGATTTCAGGGAGGAGCAGTGCGCGCAGTTCGACGGGAAACACTTCAACATCAATGGACTCCCACCAACCGTCCGCTGGGTGCCGAAGTACAGCGGCAGTGAGTGTGTTTGACCTCTGACCTGTCAGAACACACACACACACACACACACACACACACACACACACACACACACACACACACTCACACACACAAATACTCTCACAAACAGATCAAACCTGCTGCTATTATTGTAATGTTTGAGCTCGTCAAACACTGCTGGAATACACACATTCAGTGTCTCGACTGCATTCATACAGTTGGCAGATGCTTTTATCTGAAGTGAATGCTTTACAGTTTCTCTCTGACAGTTGAAATAGAGAAATCACATTAGTCTCTGTCAAAGAAAAACACTTCAGAAGCACTTCATTAGCCAATCAGAAACACTCTCTGCTGCTCTGACATGTTTTTGGAGAGCAGAGAGTGAATGTCCTAAAGATACTACTGTAATCTACATAACTAAAAATGCAAGTTCGGCTATGTTGTGGTGTTAGCTGTTTCACATTTTGCTTTTCATAATTCTTTGATGAATAGAAAGTTCAAAAGAACAGCATTTATTTAAAAGTGAATTATTTTGTAACAATATAAATGTATTTAATGTCTTTTTTATCAATTTGAT
This sequence comes from Leuciscus leuciscus, assembly GCF_965113295.1. NCBI lineage: Eukaryota > Metazoa > Chordata > Actinopteri > Cypriniformes > Leuciscidae > Leuciscus > Leuciscus leuciscus. Next base: position 30,834,838 of record NC_138724.1, read on the forward strand.
GCAACATTGCTGAATAAAAGTATTAGTTTCTTTAAAAATATACATTTCTGATGTTTCTTACCTCTTTCTCATCTCTCTCTGGTGTTTCTCATCTCTTTCTCATCACTCTCTGGTATTTCTCATCTCTTTCTCATCTCTCTCTAGTGTTTCTCATCTCTTTCTCATCATTCTCTGGTGTTTCTCATCTCTTTCTCATCTCTCTCTCTGGTGTTTCTCATCTCTTTCTCATCTCTCTCTAGTGTTTCTCATCTCTTTCTCATCTCTTTCTCATCTCTCTCTAGTGTTTCTCATCTATTTCTCATCTCTTTCTCATCACTCTCTGGTGTTTCTCATCTCTTTCTCATCACTTTCTGGTGTTTCTCATCTCTTTCTCATCTCTTTCTCATCTCTCTCTAGTGTTTCTCATCTATTTCTCATCTCTTTCTCATCACTCTCTGGTGTTTCTCATCTCTTTCTCATCTCTCTCTGGTGTTTCTCATCTCTTTCTCATCTCTCTCTAGTGTTTCTCATCTCTTTCTCATCTCTTTCTCATCTCTCTCTAGTGTTTCTCATCTATTTCTCATCTCTTTCTCATCACTCTCTGGTGTTTCTCATCTCTTTCTCATCACTTTCTGGTGTTTATCATCACTTTCTCATCTCTCTCTGGTGTTTCTCATCTCTTTCTCATCACTCTCTGGTATTTCTCATCTCTTTCTCATCTCTCTCTAGTGTTTCTCATCTCTTTCTCATCATTCTCTGGTGTTTCTCATCTCTTTCTCATCTCTCTCTCTGGTGTTTCTCATCTCTTTCTCATCTCTCTCTAGTGTTTCTCATCTCTTTCTCATCATTCTCTGGTGTTTCTCATCTCTTTCTCATCACTTTCTGGTGTTTCTCATCTCTTTCTCATCTCTCTCTGGTGTTTCTCATCTCTTTCTCATCTCTCTCTAGTGTTTCTCATCTCTTTCTCATCTCTTTCTCATCTCTCTCTAGTGTTTCTCATCTATTTCTCATCTCTTTCTCATCACTCTCGGGTGTTTCTCATCTCTTTCTCATCACTTTCTGGTGTTTCTCATCACTTTCTCATCTCTCTCTGGTGTTTCTCATCTCTTTCTCATCTCTCTCTAGTGTTTCTCATCTCTTTCTCATCACTCTCTGGTATTTCTCATCTCTTTCTCATCTCTCTCTAGTGTTTCTCATCTCTTTCTCATCATTCTCTGGTGTTTCTCATCTCTTTCTCATCTCTCTCTCTGGTGTTTCTCATCTCTCTCTGGTGTTTCTCATCTCTTTCTCATCTCTCTCTAGTGTTTCTCATCTCTTTCTCATCTCTTTCTCATCTCTCTCTAGTGTTTCTCATCTATTTCTCATCTCTTTCTCATCACTCTCTGGTGTTTCTCATCTCTTTCTCATCCCTTTCTGGTGTTTCTCATCACTTGCTCATCTCTCTCTGGTGTTTCTCATCTCTTTCTCATCTCTCTCTAGTGTTTCTCATCTCTTTCTCATCTCTTTCTCATCTCTTTCTCATCTCTCTCTAGTGTTTCTCATCTATTTCTCATCTCTTTCTCATCTCTTTCTCATCACTCTCTGGTGTTTCTCATCTCTTTCTCATCTCTCTCTAGTGTTTCTCATCTCTTTCTCATCTCTTTCTCATCTCTCTCTAGTGTTTCTCATCTATTTCTCATCTCTTTCTCATCACTCTCTGGTGTTTCTCATCTCTTTCTCATCACTTTCTGGTGTTTCTCATCACTTTCTCATCTCTCTCTGGTGTTTCTCATCTCTTTCTCATCTCTCTCTAGTGTTTCTCATCTATTTCTCATCTCTTTCTCATCTCTTTCTCATCTCTCTCTAGTGTTTCTCATCTATTTCTCATCTCTTTCTCATCTCTTTCTCATCACTCTCTGGTGTTTCTCATCTCTTTCTCATCTCTCTCTAGTGTTTCTCATCTATTTCTCATCTCTTTCTCATCTCTCTCTAGTGTTTCTCATCTCTTTCTCATCACTCTCTTGTGTTTCTCATCACTTTCTCATCTCTCTCTGGTGTTTCTCATCTCTTTCGCATTTCTCTTTGGTGTTTCTCATCTCTTTCGCATCACTCTCTGGTGTTTCTCATCTCTTTCTCATCTCTCTCCCTCTGGTGTTTCTCATCTCTCTCTATTATTTCTCCTCTCTTTCTCATAACTCTCTGGTGTTTCTCATCTCTTTCTCATCACTCTCTAGTGTTTCTCATTTCTCTCTGGTGTTTCTCATTTCTTTCTCATCTCTCTCTGGTGTTTCTCATCACTTTCTCATCTCTTTTTTCATTTTATAATTTATAATACTGAAATATCACAGTGGTTTCACGTCTCACACTTATCTCTCTTGTTTCTCAGTTCTGATGAAAGATCGCTGTAAACTTTTCTGTCGTGTCACGGGGACGATGGCGTACTATCAGCTGAGGGATCGAGTCGTTGATGGAACACCGTGTGGACCAGACACATATGACATCTGTGTACAAGGCCTCTGTCGGGTATGAAACCATATCTAAAAAATGCTAATACTGCGTTACTTTGATATCATGTTGCTGCATGATTACTTTATTAATATACCATGATATTTATAAGGTGTGTGTGTGTGTGTGTGTGTGTGTGTGTGTTTGTGTATCTTAGCAAGCAGGTTGTGACCACATTTTGAACTCAAAGGCAAGAAATGATAAGTGTGGTGTCTGTGGAGGAGACAACTCGTCATGTAAGACAATCGCTGGAACCTTCAACAACGCACAATATGGTGAGAGTCTGGTGTTTCTCATCTCGTTCTCATCTCTCTCTGGTGTTTATCATCTCTTTTTTCATCTCTCTCTGGTTTTTATCATCTCTTTTTTTCATCTCTCTCTGGTGTTTATCATCTCTTTTTTCATCACTCTCTGGTGTTTCTCATCTCTTTCTCATCTTTCTCTGGTCTTTCTCATCTCTCTCTGGTGTTTCTTATCTTGTTCTCATCACTCTCTGAAGTTTCTCATCTCTTTCTCATCTTTCTCTGGTCTTTCTCATCTCTCTCTGGTGTTTCTTATCTTGTTCTCATCACTCTCTGGTGTTTCTCATCTCTTTCTCATCTCTCTCTGGTGTTTCTCATCTCTCTCTGGTGTTTCTCATCTCTTTCTCATCACTCTCTGGTGTTTCTCATCTCTTTCTCGTCACTCTCTGGTGTTTCTCATCTCTCTCTGGTGTTTCTCATCTCTTTCTCATCTCCCTCTGGTGTTTCTCATCTCTTTCTCATCTTTCTCTGGTCTTTCTCATCTCTCTCTGGTGTTTCTTATCTTGTTCTCATCACTCTCTGGTGTTTCTCATCTCTTTCTCATCTTTCTCTGGTCTTTCTCATCTCTCTCTGGTGTTTCTTGTTCTCATCACTCTCTGGTGTTTCTCATCTCTTTCTCATCTCTCTCTGGTGTTTCTCATCTCTTTCTCATCACTCTCTGGTGTTTCTCATCTCTCTCTGGTGTTTCTCTTCTCGTTCTCGTCACTCTCTGGTGTTTCTCATCTCTTTCTCATCTTTCTCTGGTCTTTCTCATCTCTCTCTGGTGTTTCTTATCTTGTTCTCATCACTCTCTGGTGTTTCTCATCTCTTTCTCATCTTTCTCTGGTCTTTCTCATCTCTCTCTGGTGTTTCTTATCTTGTTCTCATCACTCTCTGGTGTTTCTCATCTCTTTCTCATCTCTCTCTGGTGTTTCTCATCTCTCTCTGGTGTTTCTCATCTCTTTCTCATCACTCTCTGGTGTTTCTCATCTCTTTCTCGTCACTCTCTGGTGTTTCTCATCTCTCTCTGGTGTTTCTCATCTCTCTCTGGTGTTTCTCATCTCTTTCTCATCTCCCTCTGGTGTTTCTCATCTCTTTCTCATCTTTCTCTGGTCTTTCTCATCTCTCTCTGGTGTTTCTTATCTTGTTCTCATCACTCTCTGGTGTTTCTCATCTCTTTCTCATCTTTCTCTGGTCTTTCTCATCTCTCTCTGGTGTTTCTTGTTCTCATCACTCTCTGGTGTTTCTCATCTCTTTCTCATCTCTCTCTGGTGTTTCTCATCTCTTTCTCATCACTCTCTGGTGTTTCTCATCTCTCTCTGGTGTTTCTCTTCTCGTTCTCGTCACTCTCTGGTGTTTCTCATCTCTTTCTCATCTCTCTCTGGTGTTTCTCATCTCGTTCTCGTCACTCTCTGGTGTTTCTCATGTGTTTCTCATTGCTATCTGGTGTTTCTTATCTTGTTCTCATCACTCTCTTATGTTAGGTTATAACGTTGTGGTTCGGATTCCTGCTGGTGCGACCAACATAGATATAAAGCAGGTCAGCTACTCAGGATCACCAGAAGATGATAACTATCTCGGTGAGTTCAGTACATACATTACCAGACCAGATTACACTAGTTTTACAGTGATGGTATCAGATGATATTACCATGGTCCTCTGATATATGCTATACATTCTGAATGATTTCCATATTCACATGCTATGATATTTGCATGTTACTTCAACGAAGAACGCACACTCAATCACATTCAGAAAACCAGAAAACCAATGTCATCTGAACAGGGGTGTGTTTACCGTACACTGGCGTAACTCGCTGCTTAACTATCATAGTATGACGCATCGTTGAAGAAATCAACTAGCGAGTCACGACTGTTTCTCGAAACCATATTGTTGCAAATCAGTTGGTGTAACCAAGTTGGTTGATGTCACGCATGAGGAATAATAACTACTGTTAATGAATCTCTTCAAGATCGAATTAATGCTAGATGTTTTGATATAAATTACGATCATGGCATCTGAGGACTATTTCACATTTTTCTCAGTTATTTTGCTTTATTTCCAGTAGGGCTGTCCCCGACTATGGATTTTCATAGTCGAATCAGAATCGTCATGTCTTGCCTATAGTCGACTAATAGTCGAATCATGTGTATGGGGGTGGGGCTGGGGGCTGGGGGCGGGGCTTTAACGTTTCAAAGCCGCGATGTACAGAAAATCACACAAAGATATAGAAGAAAATGTATAAAAACATTTTTGATCAATAAAACTAAGAAATAACATAACTCCAGAAAGGCCACACTGCAGATTTGCATTTCACATGCAAATCAAATTAAATCGGCTAAATTACCTGTGCGAGCAGACCAGCCTACAGCACAACATCGATACACCGAAATAATAAACAATTAATTTACTAAATTAAATTAGAACAGGATATAGGCTACCTTTCTGATAAATAAAAATACAAAACGAAATAAATCAGAATCAAGTCACAGGATGAGGAGCAAATGTGTGCAAAATGCCTAAAGTGCAGGGGAACATATATTCAAAACACAAGCCACAAATAGTTAGATTAGATAACCCTGACAGATTAATAAATAAAATTAAAATAAAGAAATTATTAAAATAACGATAGTAGCCAGAATTTTCAACTTTGTCTTTTTAACTGCAGAAACAACAATAAATGCTAAACTGGAGAGGCAGTCTTTAGCTAAACATGTTCACAGCATCCAAAAATAAAATTAGAACCGGCTGATACGTTTTGAAATCACTTGTACCCGATACCTGATCGAGAGAACAAATCCTGAAAGTTTTTCACGCTGTCTGTCCGTTGGAGTCTTTTCAAATTGTGCGCGCGGATAAAATACATTCTAACGTGAAACCCAGTCTATGCGTGAAACATGTTAACGTTGGCCGGCAGAAGTGCGATCATGGTTTTCCTGATGCTAAATCCAGCCTTGGAGAATATCCTTTCTGATGGTGTACATCCACACTTTAGATTTTCTTATCCCAGACATTGTTAAAGATTTAAATCCTTGCCGCGAAGACGCTCCTCTGTCGGTCACGGATTGAAAGTGAAACTTAAATCTGTCACGGGGTGTTTGGATTTATTCACGCACGTTAAAAAATATTTATTAAAAGCTTCTTTCTTTGCACATTTTTATATAGGCCTACAGCATTATCATAGGATGAATATTAACGTATTGACATAAAAGCTAGTTCTATGTGAAATCAGACATTGAGCGCCCTCATATAGCCAAAGTGGCATGATCCTCGTTTCATAACACCTCTGCGAAGATTCGACCGTGAGATCGGTAGTCGAATCAGGCTCCTCCTATCGAAGCATCGAATCTTCGACTATTCGGGGTCACCCCTAATTTCCAGATTCAATCATAGACTCGTTCTTACACACTAGAGCACGTTCTCACATGCACACTCTTTAAAAACTACGCTTTAAATCTCTTGAAAAACTATAAGACCTATATGACATTTGTATGTATTCTAAATAAAACACAGATTGTACTGAATGCCAGCTTGCTTATTTGTCTCAAGATAAGTATTTATTGAGTCCACATGTCATGTAAACTAGAAACTCAGCTTCTAACCACTGGTCGAGATCTAGAGCTGTCGTTACACACACACAACTCTGCGATGTTGTTTGCGAATGTTCGTTGGAACGATGGTTTCGGGAAACACTGACTCGTTGAACTGCTGATAATGACGGAACTTGCGAACATAGTTGGCTAACGATGCTTTCGGGAAACACACCCCTGTCCAATTCTGATCCTTCTTGTCCTCTGATCTGCAGCTCTGTCTGACAGTCAGTCCAACTTTCTCCTGAACGGGAACTTTGTGGTGTCCATGTTTAAAAGGGAAATCACCTTTAAGGGAGCAGAGATTGAGTACAGCGGATCCAACACTACAGTGGAACGGATCAACTGCACACAACGGATTGAGGAGGAGCTCGTGCTGCAGGCAAGTCCAACAACACCAAACACAACCATTATAAAAGTGTAGTGTGACACAACTCGGCATCAAGACTTATGGTCCTTGCTCACTGAGTCCGAAATTTTCGTATGCATTTTTTCGTATTGGTCATTCAGTGGCTCTGAATTGTCAAAACAACTATCAAAATGGTTCCTACGGATTCAAAAAACGTAGACAATCAAACCCGATGCAATTTGTTTTATGACGGACGAAAGTTTCAGATGCAGTGTGCAAACATGATTGACACAACGTGAGGTTGTGTTTATGTTTTTAGAGAAGTTTACAATGTAATTTCGGGGGGGGTGAACCCATCTAATTTTTCAATTAACTGCCAGAGCATATAAGCAGCCGCTTTCCTTGCTCTGGCATCAGCTGTTCTGGCGTCCCTCCACCTCCCCAGCTCCACCTACAGTAAATAATTTAGGCATCTTGCTACCATACTCATCATCCAAGCATTAGTAGTCCCACTGGGGGGTATATCTCAGCTCGAGTTGAAGCTGCTTCCTCGAGCCCCTCCATTGCGGACAACAAGCCAAATATGCTTAACCTTATTAGCTTAACGATTATATGGGCAAAGGAACTCGGGGGTATTTCGGACTCAGTGAGCAAGGACATTTACAGCGAAATGAAAGAAAACCACAGCAAAGTTTTTGACCAATGAGATTTCATTGAGGACGGGGCCACCCAGCATGACATGATGAGAACAGAAACATCTAATTATCTTGTGCATCACCTTATTTTGTTATTGTCTGATTATGACCACACTGCAAAAAAAAAAAAAAAAAATCAGTATTTGTGATTTTTGTAAAATTTTTAATAATAGGTAAAATACTTGGTGAAAGATAATACAATCAGTGTTATATACTATTATTGTTTTTTTTATTATTATTTTAAGTTAGCTTAAAGTTAAATTTACAGGCTTGTGATCTTCCTGTCATCTCAGGTTCTGTGCGTGGGAAACCTGTATAATCCTGACGTCAGATATTCCTTCAGTATTCCCATCGAGGAGCAGCGAGAGCAGTTCGGCTGGGATCCGGCAGGCCCGTGGCAGGAGTGTAGTCGCATGTGTCAAGGTTCTGCTTTCTTTCTGGCTCTATTGCCTGCACTCACTTTTGGTTTTCTGTCCTAAAACACCTTCTCATCAGTCTCTGGTATCTCTTCCTCATCTCTCTCTGGTGTTTCTCATCTCTTTCTCATCTCTCTCTGGTGTTTCTCATCTCTCTCTGGTATCTCTTCCTCATCTCTCTCTAGTGTTTCTCATCTCTTTCTCATCTCTCTCTGGTGTTTCTCGTCTCTTTCTCTTCCCTCTCTAGTGTTTGTCATCTCTTTCTCATCTCTCTCTGGTGTTTCTCGTCTCTTTCTCATCATTCTCTGGTGTTTCTCATCTCTCTCTGGTGTTTGTCATCTCTTTGTCATCTCTCTCTGGTGTTTCTCGTCTCTTTCTCATCATTCTCTGGTGTTTCTCATCTCTCTCTGGTGTTTGTCATCTCTTTCTCATCTCTCTCTGGTGTTTCTCGTCTCTTTCTCATCATTCTCTGGTGTTTCTCATCTCTTTCTCATCACTCTCTGGTGTTTCTCATCTCTTTCTCATCTCTCTCTGGTGTTTCTCATCTCTCTCTGGTATCTCTTCCTCATCTCTCTCTGGTTTTTCTCATCTCTTTCTGGTATCTCTTCCTCATCTCTCTCTGGTGTTTCTCGTCTCTTTCTCTTCTCTCTCTGGTGTTTGTCATCTCTCTCTGGTGTTTCTCGTCTCTTTCTCATCATTCTCTGGTGTTTCTCATCTCTTTCTCATCACTCTCTGGTGTTTCTCATCTCTTTCTCATCTCTCTCTGGTGTTTCTCATCTCTTTCTCATCTCTCTCTGGTGTTTCTCATCTCTCTCTGGTATCTCTTCCTCATCTCTCTCTGGTGTTTCTCATCTCTTTCTCATCTCTCTCTGGTGTTTCTCATCTCTTCCTCATCTCCCTTTGGTGTTTCTCTTCTCTCTCTGGTGTTTCTCATCTCTTTCTCATCTCTCCCTGGTGTTTCTCATCTCTTTCTCATCACTCTCTGGTGTTTCTCATCTCTCCCTGGTGTTTTTCATCACTCTCTGGTGTTTCTCATCACTCTCTGGTGTTTCTCATCTCTCCCTGGTGTTTCTCATCTCTCTCTGGTGTTTCTCATCTCTTTCTCATCTCTCTCTGGTGTTTCTCATCTCTTCCTCATCTCCCTTTTGTGTTTCTCTTCTCTCTCTGGTGTTTCTCATCTCTTTCTCATCTCTCCCTGGTGTTTCTCATCTCTTTCTCATCACTCTCTGGTGTTTCTCATCTCTCCCTGGTGTTTCTCATCTCTCCCTGGTGTTTCTCATCTCTTTCTCATCACTCTCTGGTGTTTCTCATCACTCTCTGGTGTTTCTCATCTCTCCCTGGTGTTTCTCATCTCTCCCTGGTGTTTCTCATCTCTTTCTCATCACTCTCTGGTGTTTCTCATCTCTCTCTGGTGTTTCTCATCACTCTCTGGTGTTTCTCATCTCTCCCTGGTGTTTCTCATCTCTCCCTGGTGTTTCTCATCTCTTTCTCATCACTCTCTGGTGTTTCTCATCTCTCCCTGGTGTTTCTCATCTCTCCCTGGTGTTTCTCATCTCTCCCTGGTGTTTCTCATCTCTCTCTGGTGTTTCTCATCTCTTTCTCATCACTCTCTGGTGTTTCTCATCTCTCCCTGGTGTTTCTCATCTCTCCCTGGTGTTTCTCATCACTCTCTGGTGTTTCTCATCACTCTCTGGTGTTTCTCATCTCTCCCTGGTGTTTCTCATCTCTCTCTGGTGTTTCTCATCTCTTTCTCATCTCTCCCTGGTGTTTCTCATCTCTCTCTGGTGTTTCTCATCTATTTCTCATCTCTCTCTGGTGTTTCTCATCTCTTTCTCATCACTCTCTGGTGTTTCTCATCTCTTTCTCATTTCTCTCCAGTGTTTCTCATGGCTTTCTCTATAGTTTAAAGGGAAGTCCCTTACGCTTCACGTGTGTGTGTTCCTCTAAAGGTGAGCGGCGGCGGAAGGCGGTGTGTGTTCGTAAGAGTGATCACCTGGTGGTTTCGGATCAGAGGTGTGAGTATCTTCCTCGACCCAGAGGAGCGACGGAGAACTGCAATAGTGACTGTGAACTCAGGTACATCCACACAACAGCTCTCGTGTCTTATTCTAGTGTTGAACCAAAAGAAAAACTGAAAGCACATATTCTGCAAACACTGAAATGTTTTTATGTTTCAATTGAATCTTAAATGTTTGATTTGATATTGATTTGATCAACAAAGGTGATCTTGGTTTGGTGAAGCTTGATTTTCCTTCAGTTAGTGTCAGTACAATTGCATCTCATCTCCAGCAACATAAAATATTGTATAATCTCATGAAAATATTTTATACTTTTGAAATTTGATGGCAACGTGCATATTCTGTGAATTTGACCACAAGAGTTTCATCACATCACAATTTCCTGCGTCTTCATTGAGCTTTTACATTAAATATAATTACACATGCATCATTTCCAATGCATGCATTTGTTTCCCACACTGTAAAAAATGATTTCTCAAAGTTGTAAATAAGATTATTGAAGTATGATTTAAAAGAAAATACTACTTCAGTAAATCTACATAAAAATTTCATGTTTAATATTTGAAAAAATGCAACAAAAAAAATGCTGGGTCTCAGCACCTAATGAGCTGGGAGAGCACGGTGAGTGTGACCTGCAAATAATGCAAATGAACCTTTTGGGTTTCTTGGCTAAAAAGATCAACACAACTGAAAAGCAAAGAAACCGAACGCTGATCTCTGTTGGACAGCGTTTGAGCAGTTTCCTCTGCGCTCCTCAGGTGGCACGTGGCGGGTCGGAGCGACTGCTCCAGTAAGTGTGGTCCGGGTTCCCGTACGCTGGACGTGTTGTGTATGCGTTACAGTCAGAGCAAGAGCGTGAGTGAGCGTGTGGAGAGCCGTGCCTGCGCAGACCTGCCCAAACCACAGACTCGAGAGGCCTGTCACGGAGACTGTCTGCTCAAGAGCTGGCAATACAGCGCCTGGTCTCAGGTGACACACACTACAAATCATACTCTGACTTATTAAAGTGCCCGATGCTGTTTCAAAGGTTGCTCATTTTGTTTTTGATTCTCCAACAAAATGCATTCAAGGTCAAATTTCCACTGCAGCATCAGCTCTTTTCTCTCAGTGTCTGAAACTGTTCGATCGAGGATTCAGTCTCTCTAAACCCCGCCTCTCTGAGAGCTGCTCTGCTGTGAGTGGTCAGAAACCAGATATACATTAGCATATCTGAATCTCAGCTCTTGACACACAGTGATACGAACAGTAACGATGGCGTGGGTTTTACCGTATCAATCTCATCAGAGTGGATTTGCTTTGTCAGCAGAAAACAGCGTCTTCTCGACATAAACAACACGAACCAAACTCTTCCAGTCTCAGATAAACTACAGTGTTTGAGGGTGGGGCTAAGAGACGCTGTTCAGCCAATCAAGACCAGAGGCTGTCATTATGCAAATGAGTTACAAACCTACAGCAGGAAGCGAGACTGAATTACTGACGACTCGTTTCAGTTCAGAATCTCTTCTTTCTTTTGGGAGACAAAAACTCCATTCATCTGCACTTTGACCTTTTACATTCACAAACATCTGTATTACACACTACATGAAAGATCATATCCTTTAAAAATCCTTTATAAAAAAATAATAGCACAATAGGGCACTTTAATAACAATAATGATATAAAAATAGCCCTAAATCCACCTATTGTGCTTCGGGTCAATTTGACCCCATTCGATTTTCAAACAGCTTGAAACACTGGTTGAACTATTTATTTCTTCTTGAAATGTGGTGGCTGTTCCTCTTTTAGTGTCATGAATGTGCATGCAAAGTTTCGACACATAGATGTGTTTTGGAAAGGCTGTACACATTTTGTTACGTCTTTTGTGATGCGGTCAAATTGACCCTCCATTGGTTTCCATTCAATTCAATTAACACTTTGAAAAACAGTTAAGAGTCATAAAAGCACGTTACCCTCGCAGAGGATATTTACATCAAGTACAAATAGCAATAAATACTACTTACAGTAAGTACAAATAATGTGAGGAACTATTTATATTTACTTTTAGTTATTTGCACCAAATCTTTACATGAATCTTTGGTGTTTTCCATAGTGATCATGAATTTAGGATCAAACCCCGACACAGTCGTATTTTAGCACAAGGATGTGCAGATTTGCATGTGATGTTTCTCATTGTTTCTCCTGATTCTCTGTAATGTGTTGTGCTTGTGTTCGCAGTGCTCGAGGAGCTGTGGACGTGGCGTTCGGACGAGACAGGCGTTCTGTATGAACAATCTGGGCCGCAGGCTGGCGGAGCGAGAGTGTGATGATCAGAGAGTCCTGAGCGAACCCTGCAGTGACGTGCCCTGTCCCGACTGGAGCGCCAGCCCGTGGAGTGAGGTACTGACACCAAACTCTTCCTATCCTACCACACTTTTAACGGCGGCATCAAACAGAAGATGTGCTCGTCTTTTCCCCCTATTGTGTCGTATATCCGAGTGAAACGCTATTTGTGTTCCTTTCTCTCAACAACGCAATCTTGACCCGGTGTGACTTATTTTCTGGAAAATATGTTCAAGTTTCTCCTCTATTGTATCACATATCTGAGGGAAACGCTTCTGGAACAAGAACAAATGTGGGCGGGGCTTGATTGTGTCTGTGTGGAATTGATTGGCTGATTGGATGGTTGTGGTTTGCTATTGGCTGATCTCATGTGAGTGACAGGTTATAGCTCCGCCCTCGTCATCAGAGAAGAGAAGAGATGCTGCAAGAGGAACTTATTCTGATTCAAGATTATTAAAACAATAATGATGATGTGCACCAATAAATCCATCCATCCATCCATCTTCTTCCGCTTATCCGGGGCCGGGTCGCGGGGACAGCAGTCTAAGCAGGGATGCCCAGACTTCCCTCTCCCTAACACTTCCTCCAGCTCTTCCGGGGGGACACCGAGGCGTTCCCAGGCCAGCCGGGAGACATAGTCCCTCCAGCGTGTCCTAGGTCTTCCCCGGGGTCTCCTCCCGGTGGGACATGCCCGGAACACCTTCCCGGGAAGGCGTCCAGGAGGCATCCGGAAAAGATGCCCGAGCCACCTCAGCTGGCCCCTCTCGATGTGGAGGAGCAGCGGCTGTACTCTGAGCTCCTCCCGAGTGATCGAGCTTCTCACCCTATCTCTAAGGGATCGCCCAGCCACCCTGCAGAGAAAGCTCATCTCGGCCGCCTGTATCCGGGATCTTGTCCTTTCGGTCATGACCCACATTTCATGACCATAGGTGAGAGTAGGAACGTAGATTGACCGGTAAATCGAGAGCTTCGCCTTGCAGCTCAGCTCCTTCTTCACCACGACAGACCGGTACAGCGACCGCATTACTGCAGAAGCTGCACCGATCCGTCTGTCAATCTCCCGTTCCATCCTTCCCTCACTCGTGAACAAGACCCCAAGATACTTGAACTCCTCTACTTGAGGCAGGAACTCTCCACCAACCTGAAGCGGGCAAACCACCCTTTTCCGACTCGGAACCATGGCCGTTTCACACTCGGCTGCAAACCGTCCCAGTGCATGCTGAAGGTCCCGGTCTGATAGGGCCAGCACGACAACATCATCCGCAAAGAGCAGAGATGAAATCGCGTGGTCCCCAAACCCGACACCCTCCGGCCCCTGGCTGCGCCTAGAAATTCTGTCCATAAAAATTATGAACAGAACCGGCGACAAAGGGCAGCCCTGCCGGAGTCCAACATGCACCGGGAAGAAGTCTGACTTACTGCCGGCAATGCGAACCAAGCTCCTGCTACAGTCGTACAGGGACCGGACAGCCCTTAGCAAAGGGCCCCGAACCCCATACTCCCAGAGCACCCTCCACAGGACGCCGCGAGGGACACAGTCGAATGCCTTCTCCAAATCCACAAAGCACAAAGCACATGTGGATTGGTTGGGCAAACTCCCATGAACCCTCCAGCACCCTGGAGAGGGTATAGAGCTGGTCCAGTGTTCCACGACCGGGACGAAAACCACACTGTTCCTCCTGAATCCGAGGTTCTACTATCGGCCGTATTCTCCTCTCCTGTACCCTGGCATAGACTTTCCCGGGGAGGCTGAGAAGCCACCAATAAATCATTTAGAATAAACTCTGCAATAATGAAGAATTTCATGGTGATTTTTTTATTTTTATTATTAAAATATTATGATGAATTTAAAACAATAATGATGTGCACCGATAAATCTTTTGGAATAAGAATAAGAAAAAATAAGAATGATTTTCAGGTAATCAATAATTCATATAATTAAAATTGCGCTGGGCAACGATTAATCACATTCGAAATAAAAGTTTGTGTTTACATAATATATGTGTGTGTACTGTGTATAATTATTTTGTATATATAAACACACACATATGCATGCACCCTAACCCTAACCCATTTAAGAAATATTTGCATGTATATACTGTATATATAGATTTATACATAATTTATATTATATATACATATTTTATATATAAATAACACATTTTTCTTAAATATGTACATGCTTGTGTGTGTATTTATATATACAAAATAATTATAAACAGCACACACACATATATTATATAAACACAAACTTTAATTTTGGATGCGATCAATAGTTGCCCAGCACTCAATTAAAATAAAATAAACTCAAGATCTTAAAAAATCCTATAAACTAATTTAATAAATACTCAATAGAATGGTTAATCAAACTGTGTATTAAACTGAACTGAATCATTTTGAATTTGCCAAAAAGTTTTCGTACTGTAATTATATCTTACAAAGAAAATCAGTACTTAAAATTATAAGACATTCTCAATATTTTAAACAAACGATGCATTTTAAAAATACTCAATAGAATGGTTAATAAAACTGTGTATTAAACTGAACTGAGTCGTTCTGAATCCTATGAATGCATTTTTAAAAAATATTACATTGAGTCGTTACTCACAGTACTACAGTAACTCTGTCTTTGTTTCAGTGTTTGGCGACGTGTGGGAAGGGCGTGCGACACCGGCAGGTGCAGTGCATTCTGGGAGACGAGCAGCTGAGTGAGCAACGCTGTGACCCGAACACCAAACCCTCAGCGCTGGGCGTCTGTGAGCGTCCCGAATGTGCGTCCTGGCAGACCGGAGGCTGGAGTCCGGTGAGAAACACACCAGCGCGCTCTGTCTCGTGTGTTTGATCAAAGATCATGTAAAGATAGTTCACTTCAAAATGAAAATTAGCCCATGATTTACTCTCCCTCCAGTCATCCTAGGTGTTTATGACATTATTATTTCATGCACTTTTATGATGGATAGATGCACTTTTATGATGGATAGATGCACTTTTATGATGGACAGATGCACTTTTATGATGGACAGATGCACTTTTTTGAAGGATAGATGCACTTTTATGATGGACAGATGCACTTTTATCATGATAGATGCACTTTTATCATGATAGATGCACTTTTATGATGGATAGATGCACTTTTATCATGATAGATGCACTTTTATCATGATAGATGCACTTTTATGATGGACAGATGCACTTTTATGATGGATAGATGCACTTTTATCATGATAGATGCACTTTTATGATGGACATATGCACTTTTATCATGATAGATGCACTTTTATCATGATAGATGCACTTTTTATGATGGACAGATGCACTTTTATCATGATAGATGCACTTTTATGATGGATAGATGCACTTTTATCATGATAGATGCACTTTTATGATGGATACAGTAGATGCAATTTTATCATGATAGATGCACTTTTATGAAGGATAGATGCACAGATGCACTTTTATGATGGATAGATGCACTTTTATGATGGATAGATGCACTTTTATCATGATAGATGCACTTTTATGATGATAGATGCACTTTTATGATGGATAGATGCACTTTTTTGAAGGATAGATGCACTTTTATGATGGACAGATGCACTTTTATCATGATAGATGCACTTTTATGATGGATAGATGCACTTTTATGATGGATAGATGCACTTTTATCATGATAGATGCACTTTTATGATGGATACAGTAGATGCACTTTTATCATGATAGATGCACTTTTATGAAGGATAGATGCACAGATGCACTTTTATGATGGATAGATGCACTTTTATGATGATAGATGCACTTTTATGATGGACAGTAGATGCACTTTTATCATGGATAGATGCACTTTTATGATGGATAGATGCACTTTTATCATGATAGATGCACTTTTATCATGATAGATGCACTTTTATGATGGACAGATGCACTTTTATGATGGACAGATGCACTTTTATGATGGATAGATGCACTTTTATCATGATAGATGCACTTTTATGATGGATAGATGCACTTTTATCATGATAGATGCACTTTTATGATGGACAGATGCACTTTTTTGAAGGATAGATGCACTTTTATGATGGATACAGTAGATGCACTTTTATCATGATAGATGCACTTTTATGAAGGATAGATGCACTTTTATCATGATAGATGCACTTTTATCATGATAGATGCACTTTTATGAAGGATAGATGCACAGATGCACTTTTATCATGATAGATGCACTTTTATGATGGATAGATGCACTTTTTTGAAGGATAGATGCACTTTTATCATGATAGATGCACTTTTATGATGGATAGATGCACTTTTTTGAAGGATAGATGCACTTTTATGATGGACAGATGCACTTTTATCATGATAGATGCACTTTTATGATGGATAGATGCACTTTTATCATGATAGATGCACTTTAATGATGGATACAGTAGATGCACTTTTATGATGGATAGATGCACTTTTATCATGATAGATGCACTTTTATGATGGATACAGTAGATGCACTTTTATCATGATAGATGCACTTTTATGATGATAGATGCACTTTTATGATGGATAGATGCACTTTTATGATGGATAGATGCACTTTTATGATGGATAGATGCACTTTTATGATGGACAGATGCACTTTTATGATGGATGGATGCATTTCAAAACAGAAAGAGCGCTTCATCTTTCAGTGCTGTGAGTGTGTAATGTGGTGTTTTGCAGTGTACGGTGAGCTGCGGTCAGGGCTATCAGATGCGTGCGGTGAGGTGTGTGTCGGGAGCGTACGGTGAGACGCTGGACGACAGGGAGTGTAACGCGGCCACCAGACCTCGAGACAGTCAGGTGATCAAACACTCCATCCACACTGGGGGAAAAGATGGCAATAATTATGATTTATTAATGTCTTTGAAAGAAGTTTGAAAAAGAAACAAGTTTTCACTGTAGTTTTGATCAAATATATGCAGCCTAGGTTTCCAAACTTTTAACCAGTAATAATGAACAACATAATTGATTACATATGAATCTGACATACGTGTGTGTGTGTGTGTGTGTGTGTGTGTGTGTGTGTGTGTGTGTGTGTGTGTGTGTGTGTGTGTGTGTGTGTGTGTGTGTGTGTGTGTGTGTGTGTGTGTGTGTGTGTGTGTGTGTGTGTGTGTGTGTGTGTGTGTGTGTGTGTTTAGGACTGTGAGTTGTCGGTTTGTCCTCGCGCAGCATCAGTGTTTAACACACCAAGACCAGCAGAACCGGGTCAACGACACACACAGTGGAGATACGGGTCATGGACGACCGTGAGTAAAACACACACTCACACTCACACACACACACTCACACACACACACACACACACACACACACACACACACACACACACACACACACACACACACAGCTGCGGCCATTTTATGACTATTGTTTTGTTCATTGTTGGATTATAAAAAACAGTTGAATCTGAAATCAGTATCTCTAATCTCCATAATTATTTATGTGGTGAAATGCTGTGTAATAAGTGTTATGACTGTATACCATATCTCTTAAAGGTCCGTCTAGTTTGATCTCGCCGCTGAAACTGCTCTCTCCGCACAAGCTTTGTGTTTAAAGACCTGATAAAATATTCAGACTGAGATCAATATTTCGTGTCTAATTATTTACTCATTAAAACATCAACATGCGCTCTTGACACACTTCCCACATCATTTTTCAAAAGTGTGTTAAACAGTTTAGAAGCAGATCTTCTAGAAGTGGTAAATGCCTCACTTCTCTCTGGGAGTTTTCCAAACTCCCTGAAAACTGCAGTTGTCAAGCCCCTCCTGAAAAAGAGCGATCTAGATAAGACCATATTAAGCAACTATAGACCGATCTCAAATCTTCCTTTCATAGGCAAGATCATTGAAAAAGTTGTCTTCAATCAGCTGAACAAATTCTTAAGCTCGAATGGATACTTTGACCATTTTCAATCTGGTTTCCGACCGCACCACAGCACAGAGACAGCGCTCATAAAGATAATAAACGATATTCGCTTAAATACTGATTCAGGCAAATTATCAGTGCTGGTACTACTCGACCTCAGTGCTGCATTTGACACTGTCGATCATAACATACTTCTTGACAGGCTGGAAAACTGGGTGGGGCTTTCTGGGATAGTCCTAAAATGGTTCAGGTCATACTTAGATGGGAGAGGTTATTATGTGAGTATAGGAGACCATAAGTCTGAGTGGACATCCATGACATGCGGAGTCCCTCAAGGCTCAATTCTTGCGCCACTCCTGTTCAACCTGTATATGCTCCCAATTAGCCAAATAATGAGAAATAACCAAATTGCTTACCACAGCTATGCAGACGACACACAGCTGTACTTAGCCCTATCGCCTAACGATTACAGCCCCATTGACTCCCTGTGCCAATGCATTGATGAAGTCAACAGTTGGATGTGTCAAAACTTTCTTCAGTTAAACAAAGACAAAACTGAAGTCATTACGTTTGGAAACAAAGATGAAGTTCTCAAGGTGAACGCATACCTTCACTCTAGGGGTCAAACAACTAAAAATCAAGTCAGGAATCTTGGTGTGACACTAGAGTCAGACCTTAGTTTCAGTAGTCATGTCAAAGCAATAACTAAATCAGCATACTATCATCTGAAAAATATTGCAAGAATTAGATGCTTTGTTTCCAGACAAGACTTAGAGAAACTTGTGCATGCTTTCATCACCAGCAGGGTGGATTATTGTAATGGACTCCTCACTGGCCTTCCCAAAAAGACCATAAGACAGTTGCAGCTCATACAGAACGCTGCCGCCAGGATTCTGAGCAGAACCAGAAAATATGAACATATCACACCAGTCCTCAGGTCTTTACACTGGCTCCCAGTTAAATTTAGGATTGATTTTAAAG
>NC_138724.1:30858844-30863844 GCF_965113295.1 Leuciscus leuciscus
CGATTCGGGACCCTGCCCTCACTGGAACTACGGCATCTGGGGAGAGGTGAGACTCACTGATGATGATGATGATGATGATGATGATGATGATGATGATGATGATGATGAGTCAAATTAACATCATGTTAATGTAAGGGTATCCTGACTTCATCTTAACATGATTAAAATAGTTCAAATGCCAGCTAGTGGGGGAGGAAATATTATTTATTCTAGTAAAAACGTTTATTTTTATATATTATGTTTAATGAATATTATTTTATTTTGAATAATAAGCATTTTGAATAATAATATTTGTAATAAATATTTATTTTATTCATTAAAGTCAAGAGAAATTGATCGTAAATATGAAATATTAATTCACTTCCAAAATGTCTCAATATGGACTTGTTATGTTATTAACAATGATATTATTTTTACATGATTATTTTGTACAATAATAGTATAATAATTTCATAATAATAATAATATATTTTAAATAATATTATTTTGTTCATTATTAAAATATTTTAGCAAAAACAGTGTTTTTTATTATATTTGTATAGTTATTTTTACTAATTGATTTGAGTTATTTATAATAAAATTATTATTTTATTGTTTATTGTGTATTGTGTATTCTTTTCCAAGTCAAAATAAATATTAATTATAAATAATAAATATTTTTAATTCAGTCGTACAAAAAAGTCTCAATAAGGACTAATGATAATTATTATTAAGTTATATAGTTATATTTATACCTAACCCTATTTTAAAAATGATTATAATAATATTATCATTCAAAGTAATCATTGAAATAATAATGATTAAATAAAGATAAAATATATGAATGATAATATTATTATAATCTAACAATAATATATTTAAAATAATATTATTTTATTCATTTTTAAAATGATTTACAAATATATATAAGAGCTATTAATATTATATATATATATATATATATATTATGTATTTGTATTTATTGAATAATTATTATATTGAATGATAATATTATAATAATGTAATATTAATAATAATAATATATTTTAAACAATATTATTTTATTTATTATTAAAATATATTATTATTAATTATTATTATAATTTTATATTCCAACCACGTATTTGTTTATATATATATTTTTTTTAAATGGTAATATTTATAATAATTGTAATAATACCATTTATAATTAATAATAATGTTTTATGTTTTCATGTTTTAATTATTAATAATGTAATAATAACATTAATAATAATCTCTCCCCCCCTCCCCCCTCTCCACTGTAGTGCACGAGCTCGTGTGGCGGCGGTCAGCGGACTCGGCTGGTGGTTTGCCAGCGTCCGAACGGTCAGCGATTAAACGAGCAGAACTGTGATGTTCTGGAGAAGCCTCTCGATGTGGAGCGGTGCAACGGCCAGCCCTGTCCCGGCTCTCTCTGGCTCAGACGCCCGTGGAAGCCGGTACGATAGCAGATCTGTGTGTGTGTGTGTGTGTGTGTGTGTGTGTGTGTGTGTGTCCCACTCCTGTCCCAAATCCAGACGCTCCTGTCCCACTGAATCATCACGGGTTAAAGGCTGGTTCATTGTGATTTCATTTACATTTAGTCATTTAGCAGACGCATTTGTCCAAAGTGACGTATAAAAGAGGACTAAAGCAAGCGAGTCGTCATGAAGATGCAGAACAACACAAGAAGTGCTCAAACACACAGCTCAGGCATTGCTCAGAGTAGCAGACGCCAGACAAGGGAGGATTAAAGGAATTATTATGATTATTATTAAGAGGTTAAGTGCTCACGAAGAGACGAGTTCTCAGCTCTTTTGAATGTTTTCAGGGATTCTGCATTCCTGCATTTCACCTTTTCTAACTTTAGTTAGTGTGTAATGTTGATGTTTGAGCAGAAACAACATCTGTAAAGTTACAACGCTCAAAGTTCAAAGCAAAGGGAGATATTTGCTTTTACAGAAATCACTTTACAACAAAGTTGTACAACAAACAACAAACAAAAATTTCACAGACTCACTCTGGGGACATCAGAGAGTTGTTAGACGTCTTGTAAAGGGACATTATACACCCCTTCAAGGGTTGTGTTCGCACCGGTTTGCTTGAGCATCGTTCAGAAAGAGCAAAGCTCAGCAGTTTACTGTTTATAATGAGAGTCAGAGCGAATCTCTAGGCCACACACGCAGATTCCACTCTCGTTAAACACACACAGATTAATTACACCACAAAAAATGATGTTCCTCCTCAGTGTTTCTGTCTTGTTTTCCAGTACAAATATTGAAACATTTTGCTTCTCCAGTAAATGTCTCTTGATTTAAGAAACTTTCCATATTTGAGCTGAAGAACAAGACAGAAACACTGAGGAGGAACATCATTGTATTGTCTAAAAACCACAAATCATTCATGCGATTTTATTCGTACGAAAACTGGAGTTTGAGTTAGTCTTAGGTTCTGTAATCTAAAACACAAGTGTATATTTGTGTATAAGAGTTTAATATTTTTATTATTATTATGACAATTACCCAGCAGCCATTTATTGTATATTATATTTGTATCTTTGTACAGAATGAGTATTTTTAAGTTCGGTTATATATATCTATATTATTTAATAATTTTAAACTGGTGCTCGTGGTCTGACGTCGACTTGTACAGAAGAAAATAATTTTTGTTAGTATTTTTTTGTTTTTAGTTTGTGATGTGAAATTAGTTTTTAAAATATTAAACACAACCTGCAGGCATTTTCCAAATAGCTTGATATTTTTGCAGTGGATATAAACATATCAGCGTTTAGCGATCTGACAATTGTTGCGATAATACGACGTGGACTGAAACACTCAAGGAAAACTTGACAAATGAAAGAAATACCTCATCGTTCAGTCTTCGTCTCAAATGCACTTGCAAAAAATATTACGAAAACTAAACAGAAATGTACTGAGCCCTGCACATGACATGCGGACACAAATATTTACTAATTCATTCCCTCGTTTTAAGTAAATCGTGCACACGATATAATTCGTTTCATCACGATATAATTTGTTTCCTCATTTTCGTGCGTACGATAGAATACATTTCCTCATTTTAAGTAAATCGTGCACACGATATAATTCGTTTCCTCATTTTAAGTAAATCGTACGTACGATACAAATTCGTTTCCTCATTTTAAGTAAATCGTACGTACGATACAATTCGTTTCCTCATTTTAAGTAAATGGTACGTACGATACAATTCGTTTCCTCATTTTAAGCAAATCGTGCGCACAATATAATTAGTTTCCTGTGATATAATTTGTTTCCTCATTTTAAGTAAATCGTACGTATGATATAATTAGTTTCCTCATTTTAAGTAAATCGTACGTACGATACAATTCGTTTCCTCATTTTAAGTAAATCGTACGTACGATACAATTCGTTTCCTCATTTTAAGTAAATCTTACGTACGATACAATTCGTTTCCTCATTTTAAGTAAATCGTACGTACGATACAATTCGTTTCCTCATTTTAAGTAAATCGTACGTACGATATAATTCGTTTCCTCATTTTAAGTAAATCGTACATACGATATAATTCGTTTCCTCATTTTAAGTAAATCGTACATACGATATAATTCGTTTCCTCATTTTAAGTAAATCGTACATATGATATAATTCGTTTCCTCATTTTAAGTAAATCGTATGTACGATACAATTCGTTTCCTCATTTAAAGCAAATCATACGTACGATACAATTCGTCGTTTCCTCATTTTAAGTAAATCGTACATACGATATAATTCGTTTCCTCATTTTAAGCAAATCATACGTACGATACAATTCGTTTCCTCATTTTAAGTAAATCGTGCGTATGATATAATTTGTTTCCTCATTTTAAGTAAATCGTGCGTACGATATAATTTGTTTCCTCATTTTAAGTAAATCGAGCGTACGATATAATTTGTTTCCTCACGATATAATTGGTTTCCTCATTTTAAGTAAATCATGCGTACGATATAATTTGTTTCCTCATTTTAAGTAAATCGAGCATACGATATAATTAGTTTCCTCACAATACAATTTGTTTCCTCATTTTAAGTAAATCGTACGTACGATACAATTCGTTTCCTCATTTTAAGCAAATCGTGCGCACAATATAATTGGTTTCCTGTGATATCATTCGTTTCCTCATTTTAAGTAAATCGTACGTACGATACAATTCGTCTCTTCATTTTAAGCAAATCGTACGTACGATATAATTCGTTTCCTCATTTTAAGTAAATCGTACGTATGATATAATAATTAGTTCCCTAGTTTTAAGTATATTGAGTGCACGATATAATTCGTTTCCTCATTTGAAGTAAATCGTACGTACAATATAATTTGTTTCCTCATTTTAAGCAAATCGTGCGTACGATATAATTCGGTTCCTAATTTTAAGTAAATCGTACGTATGATATAAAAATGAGTTCCCTAGTTTTAAGTAAATTGTGCGCACGATATAATTCCTTGTAATAAAATCAAACGACCAAAGATTCCAGCCTCGTTCTGTGAAGTTACACTGTACGGTTGTTGGGTTCAGTGTTCTCGTTTATCTCGACCTGCTCGTCATCATGTATCAACACTGAGATTTGGTGCTAATAAGGATTCAATCACTAATTACTGTCTACTTCATTGTTTTGTCTAATGTAGCATATTATATTTGGTAACACTGTACAATAAGGTTCATCTGTTATTATTAGTTAACGTGAACTAACAATGAAGAACACGTGTACAGAATTTATTAATCTTAGCTCATGTTAATCTGGTGCTCTTAATCTGGTGCAAATTTAAATTTATTTATTTTAAATAAAACTTTTTGCAATGGTACGATATTTGGTAAAGGGTTCGGCACTTGCAATGTGGATGCAAATAAAAATGATTATTTGGATGTTTCGAAATGGTAAATGGTCCTGAAAAAACACACTTGTGCTCCTCGCGGTCAGAAGCACAATGAAGATGAGTGAGACGAATGTCCTCTAGTGGAAGCGTTCGGTACTGCGGCCAAACAACGT